>NW_027207457.1:0-367281 GCF_963455315.2 Globicephala melas | reverse complement strand
CCTTGAGGCCGTGTGAAGGCCGTACAAACGAGAGCTTTCGAGCGAACAGGGCAGCGCTTCGTCATCGTCGTTGCACGTTCTCGGAGCTTAATCAAACGAATGCATTTACTTCCTGTGGCTCAAACGCCAGAGAGGAGTTGGAAGGCATCCAGTGCCCTTTGACAGTTGTTACAACGAACGTGAGTGCACGGTGTGTCTCGTGAAATAAAGCCCTAGCACTGTTGAGGCCCTCCGTTTAACGCACGCTTCTTCGCTCCTATGGCACTCCGAGGTGTTCCTGCCGGGGGAAATCTGGACTTTTGCTTGAGGCCGGGGGTGGGGCGAGGGGACTCACAGTTCTTGTGCCGGCGAGCTCCCGAGCGCTCCGGCTGAAGCTCCCAGCAAGGAACTGAGAGCAGCAGGCCTCACACGCGTAAAGTCAGACTTCTGCTGTCACGAGTAAACTCAGACTTCTTGTGGGAGGCCTTCCGGCAGCAAAGAGAAGGTTGGGCGCGAGCAGTGTACTTCAGGCAGCTTAGGACCCGCCCCTGTCTCGTTTTACCACGGAGGGGAATAAGGTTTAGCCAGGGTCGCCCAGCTTCAAACCGGAGCTCCTATAGGGATCCTCAGCGGTTTCTGATTACCTCAAGGAAACACAACGGGAGGAGCAGGGCCCTTCCGTGGAGGCCCGTTTGGGCACAGGGACCTCCGCGTGGGAGCTACTGGGTAAGTATGGCAGTCCCTTAGGTAGGCCTCAGTGACCCAAGGCTCTCTGGCTCATGCCTAGCTGTGTAAAGAAGTGTGGCAAACGTACGTACTGCTCCTCAGGCTGGGCGCACAGCCTAGCTTTCGCTTCTATGAGAGTGCTGTCCCCGAGTCTCTTCCTGGAGCCAGTCGTCAGCACGGTGCCTTTTGGCACTGCGGTTCTCTTTTCAGTCAAGGAGGGGCCCGTTCGACTGGCAAAGGGAGTCTGGCGCAGCACTGCTTTCGCGAGGCTCTTTGACGACTGGGGCACTCAACCCAGGCAAGCCAGAGAGCAGTACGTTGCCCTTGCTCTGAATGTGAAGAGCTTTCTCCGGGGGCCTGTTTAGGCTAAGGTTCCTCAGAAGCCAGGAGCCGCCGTTCCGGCACGGAGAGAAGTCATCCTGCGAAATTGGCGAACGAGCTCCTATCCTGTGTGCCCCCAGGAGCGTCGCAGAGTTAAGGCACTCCGTGGTGGAGTCCTGGCCTCATGGAAACCACTGCACACCCAACTCCCCCGACGTGAAACGCTGGAACTTACCTTGAGGCCTGAGGTCACCTTTCGTTTGGCCGGAGCTGAACATGTAGTGCCGTGGGAGGAGTTTCTAGCAAGGTATTGCCAGCACGGTGTTCCGCTTTGAGAGAACACGCAGCCTCGGCCCACAACGACAATCCTGCCGTGCAGGAGACGTCGGGCCGCTAGTGCTGTTTCGGGCAGCTTTGAAGCCAAGCGCACGGCGCCTCCAAACGGGGAGGAAAGCGAACTCTCCCATCCGCGTCCCACTTTCAAGCTGAATGACGCAGCATGTTTCTCGGGAGGCTCTGCCGAGCTATCTAGTACAAGGGGAGAGAGTGCCTGCCTCTGCCGAGAAAGGTTTTGACGTGGGGATTGCTGGACGTGCGGAAGAGCGTTCCCCAGGCCGTGCCAAGTTTAGGCTTTGGTGATTCTGGATGTTCCCAAGGGTCCAGAATTGTCCCCTGGGAAAGCTGTCCTTTTTCTCTTTCTCCGGCTGGAAGTAAACATCTGGCAACCGACTGCCGTACGCAGGCGTCCTGGGGGAGACCCCCCCCACCCCGGTTTCCTTTGGGACGCACATTGGTGTCTCACAGAAGTGCCCGCATTCCCAATTGGGGGCACACCAGCGTGGAATGTAAGGCTGTTTAGAACGACGTACCTTGAGGCCGTGTGAAGGCCGTACAAACGAGAGCTTTTCGAGCGAACAGGGCAGCGCTTCGTCATCGTCGTTGCACGTTCTCGGAGCTTAATCAAACGAATGCATTTACTTCCTGTGGCTCAAACGCCAGAGAGGAGTTGGAAGGCATCCAGTGCCCTTTGACAGTTGTTACAACGAACGTGAGTGCACGGTGTCTCGTGAAATAAAGCCCTAGCACTGTTGAGGCCCTCCGTTAACGCACGCTTCTTCGCTCCTATGGCACTCCGAGGTGTTCCTGCCGGGGGAAATCTGGACTTTTGCTTGAGGCCGGGGTGGGGCGAGGGGACTCACAGTTCTTGTGCCGGCGAGCTCCCGAGCGCTCCGGCTGAAGCTCCCAGCAAGGAACTGAGAGCAGCAGGCCTCACACGCGTAAAGTCAGACTTCTGCTGTCACGAGTAAACTCAGACTTCTTGTGGGAGGCCTTCCGGCAGCAAAGAGAAGGTGGGCGCGAGCAGTGTACTTCAGGCAGCTTAGGACCCGCCCCTGTCTCGTTTACCACGGAGGGGAATAAGGTTTAGCCAGGGTCGCCCAGCTTCAAACCGGAGCTCCTATAGGGATCCTCAGCGGTTTCTGATTACCTCAAGGAAACACAACGGGAGGAGCAGGGCCCTTCCGTGGAGGCCCGTTTGGGCACAGGGACCTCCGCGTGGGAGCTACTGGGTAAGTATGGCAGTCCCTTAGGTAGGCCTCAGTGACCAAGGCTCTCTGGCTCATGCCTAGCTGTGTAAAGAAGTGTGGCAAACGTACGTACTGCTCCTCAGGCTGGGCGCACAGCCTAGCTTTCGCTTCTATGAGAGTGCTGTCCCGAGTCTCTTCCTGGAGCCAGTCGTCAGCACGGTGCCTTTTGGCACTGCGGTTCTCTTTCAGTCAAGGAGGCCGTTCGACTGGCAAAGGGAGTCTGCGCAGCACTGCTTTCGCGAGGCTCTTTGACGACTGGGGCACTCAACCCAGGCAAGCCAGAGAGCAGTACGTTGCCCTTGCTCTGAATGTGAAGAGCTTTCTCCGGGGGCCTGTTTAGGCTAAGGTTCCTCAGAAGCCAGGAGCCGCCGTTCCGGCACGGAGAGAAGTCATCCTGCGAAATTGGCGAACGAGCTCCTATCCTGTGTGCCCCCAGGAGCGTCGCAGAGTTAAGGCACTCCGTGGTGGAGTCTGGCCTCATGGAAACCACTGCACACCCAACTCCCCCGACGTGAAACGCTGGAACTTACCTTGAGGCCTGAGGTCACCTTTCGTTTGGCCGGAGCTGAACATGTAGTGCCGTGGGAGGAGTTTCTAGCAAGGTATTGCCAGCACGGTGTTCCGCTTTGAGAGAACACGCAGCCTCGGCCCACAACGACAATCCTGCCGTGCAGAGACGTCGGGCCGCTAGTGCTGTTCGGGCAGCTTTGAAGCCAAGCGCACGGCGCCTCCAAACGGGGAGAAAGCGAACTCTCCCATCCGCGTCCCACTTTCAAGCTGAATGACGCAGCATGTTTCTCGGGAGGCTCTGCCGAGCTATCTAGTACAAGGGAGAGAGTGCCTGCCTCTGCCGAGAAAGGTTTTGACGTGGGGATTGCTGGACGTGCGGAAGAGCGTTCCCCAGGCCGTGCCAAGTTTAGGCTTTGGTGATTCTGGATGTTCCCAAGGGTCCAGAATTGTCCCTGGGAAAGCTGTCCTTTTTCTCTTTCTCCGGCTGGAAGTAAACATCTGGCAACCGACTGCCGTACGCAGGCGTCCTGGGGGAGACCCCCCCACCCCGGTTTCCTTTGGGACGCACATTGGTGTCTCACAGAAGTGCCCGCATTCCCAATTGGGGGCACACCAGCGTGGAATGTAAGGCTGTTTAGAACGACGTACCTTGAGGCCGTGTGAAGGCCGTACAAACGAGAGCTTTCGAGCGAACAGGGCAGCGCTTCGTCATCGTCGTTGCACGTTCTCGGAGCTTAATCAAACGAATGCATTTACTTCCTGTGGCTCAAACGCCAGAGAGGAGTTGGAAGGCATCCAGTGCCCTTTGACAGTTGTTACAACGAACGTGAGTGCACGGTGTCTCGTGAAATAAAGCCCTAGCACTGTTGAGGCCCTCCGTTAACGCACGCTTCTTCGCTCCTATGGCACTCCGAGGTGTTCCTGCCGGGGGAAATCTGGACTTTTGCTTGAGGCCGGGGTGGGGCGAGGGGACTCACAGTTCTTGTGCCGGCGAGCTCCCGAGCGCTCCGGCTGAAGCTCCCAGCAAGGAACTGAGAGCAGCAGGCCTCACACGCGTAAAGTCAGACTTCTGCTGTCACGAGTAAACTCAGACTTCTTGTGGGAGGCCTTCCGGCAGCAAAGAGAAGGTGGGCGCGAGCAGTGTACTTCAGGCAGCTTAGGACCCGCCCCTGTCTCGTTTACCACGGAGGGGAATAAGGTTTAGCCAGGGTCGCCCAGCTTCAAACCGGAGCTCCTATAGGGATCCTCAGCGGTTTCTGATTACCTCAAGGAAACACAACGGGAGGAGCAGGGCCCTTCCGTGGAGGCCCGTTTGGGCACAGGGACCTCCGCGTGGGAGCTACTGGGTAAGTATGGCAGTCCCTTAGGTAGGCCTCAGTGACCAAGGCTCTCTGGCTCATGCCTAGCTGTGTAAAGAAGTGTGGCAAACGTACGTACTGCTCCTCAGGCTGGGCGCACAGCCTAGCTTTCGCTTCTATGAGAGTGCTGTCCCGAGTCTCTTCCTGGAGCCAGTCGTCAGCACGGTGCCTTTTGGCACTGCGGTTCTCTTTCAGTCAAGGAGGCCGTTCGACTGGCAAAGGGAGTCTGCGCAGCACTGCTTTCGCGAGGCTCTTTGACGACTGGGGCACTCAACCCAGGCAAGCCAGAGAGCAGTACGTTGCCCTTGCTCTGAATGTGAAGAGCTTTCTCCGGGGGCCTGTTTAGGCTAAGGTTCCTCAGAAGCCAGGAGCCGCCGTTCCGGCACGGAGAGAAGTCATCCTGCGAAATTGGCGAACGAGCTCCTATCCTGTGTGCCCCCAGGAGCGTCGCAGAGTTAAGGCACTCCGTGGTGGAGTCTGGCCTCATGGAAACCACTGCACACCCAACTCCCCCGACGTGAAACGCTGGAACTTACCTTGAGGCCTGAGGTCACCTTTCGTTTGGCCGGAGCTGAACATGTAGTGCCGTGGGAGGAGTTTCTAGCAAGGTATTGCCAGCACGGTGTTCCGCTTTGAGAGAACACGCAGCCTCGGCCCACAACGACAATCCTGCCGTGCAGAGACGTCGGGCCGCTAGTGCTGTTCGGGCAGCTTTGAAGCCAAGCGCACGGCGCCTCCAAACGGGGAGAAAGCGAACTCTCCCATCCGCGTCCCACTTTCAAGCTGAATGACGCAGCATGTTTCTCGGGAGGCTCTGCCGAGCTATCTAGTACAAGGGAGAGAGTGCCTGCCTCTGCCGAGAAAGGTTTTGACGTGGGGATTGCTGGACGTGCGGAAGAGCGTTCCCCAGGCCGTGCCAAGTTTAGGCTTTGGTGATTCTGGATGTTCCCAAGGGTCCAGAATTGTCCCTGGGAAAGCTGTCCTTTTTCTCTTTCTCCGGCTGGAAGTAAACATCTGGCAACCGACTGCCGTACGCAGGCGTCCTGGGGGAGACCCCCCCACCCCGGTTTCCTTTGGGACGCACATTGGTGTCTCACAGAAGTGCCCGCATTCCCAATTGGGGGCACACCAGCGTGGAATGTAAGGCTGTTTAGAACGACGTACCTTGAGGCCGTGTGAAGGCCGTACAAACGAGAGCTTTCGAGCGAACAGGGCAGCGCTTCGTCATCGTCGTTGCACGTTCTCGGAGCTTAATCAAACGAATGCATTTACTTCCTGTGGCTCAAACGCCAGAGAGGAGTTGGAAGGCATCCAGTGCCCTTTGACAGTTGTTACAACGAACGTGAGTGCACGGTGTCTCGTGAAATAAAGCCCTAGCACTGTTGAGGCCCTCCGTTAACGCACGCTTCTTCGCTCCTATGGCACTCCGAGGTGTTCCTGCCGGGGGAAATCTGGACTTTTGCTTGAGGCCGGGGTGGGGCGAGGGGACTCACAGTTCTTGTGCCGGCGAGCTCCCGAGCGCTCCGGCTGAAGCTCCCAGCAAGGAACTGAGAGCAGCAGGCCTCACACGCGTAAAGTCAGACTTCTGCTGTCACGAGTAAACTCAGACTTCTTGTGGGAGGCCTTCCGGCAGCAAAGAGAAGGTGGGCGCGAGCAGTGTACTTCAGGCAGCTTAGGACCCGCCCCTGTCTCGTTTACCACGGAGGGGAATAAGGTTTAGCCAGGGTCGCCCAGCTTCAAACCGGAGCTCCTATAGGGATCCTCGGCGGTTTCTGATTACCTCAAGGAAACACAACGGGAGGAACAGGGCCCTTCCGTGGAGGCCCGTTTGGGCACAGGGACCTCCGCGTGGGAGCTACTGGGTAAGTATGGCAGTCCCTTAGGTAGGCCTCAGTGACCAAGGCTCTCTGGCTCATGCCTAGCTGTGTAAAGAAGTGTGGCAAACGTACGTACTGCTCCTCAGGCTGGGCGCACAGCCTAGCTTTCGCTTCTATGAGAGTGCTGTCCCGAGTCTCTTCCTGGAGCCAGTCGTCAGCACGGTGCCTTTTGGCACTGCGGTTCTCTTTCAGTCAAGGAGGCCGTTCGACTGGCAAAGGGAGTCTGCGCAGCACTGCTTTCGCGAGGCTCTTTGACGACTGGGGCACTCAACCCAGGCAAGCCAGAGAGCAGTACGTTGCCCTTGCTCTGAATGTGAAGAGCTTTCTCCGGGGGCCTGTTTAGGCTAAGGTTCCTCAGAAGCCAGGAGCCGCCGTTCCGGCACGGAGAGAAGTCATCCTGCGAAATTGGCGAACGAGCTCCTATCCTGTGTGCCCCCAGGAGCGTCGCAGAGTTAAGGCACTCCGTGGTGGAGTCTGGCCTCATGGAAACCACTGCACACCCAACTCCCCCGACGTGAAACGCTGGAACTTACCTTGAGGCCTGAGGTCACCTTTCGTTTGGCCGGAGCTGAACATGTAGTGCCGTGGGAGGAGTTTCTAGCAAGGTATTGCCAGCACGGTGTTCCGCTTTGAGAGAACACGCAGCCTCGGCCCACAACGACAATCCTGCCGTGCAGAGACGTCGGGCCGCTAGTGCTGTTCGGGCAGCTTTGAAGCCAAGCGCACGGCGCCTCCAAACGGGGAGAAAGCGAACTCTCCCATCCGCGTCCCACTTTCAA
The DNA here is from genome assembly GCF_963455315.2 of Globicephala melas. Classification (NCBI taxonomy): domain Eukaryota; kingdom Metazoa; phylum Chordata; class Mammalia; order Artiodactyla; family Delphinidae; genus Globicephala; species Globicephala melas. Next base: position 360,145 of record NW_027207457.1, on the reverse strand, counting down.
GCTGAATGACGCAGCATGTTTCTCGGGAGGCTCTGCCGAGCTATCTAGTACAAGGGAGAGAGTGCCTGCCTCTGCCGAGAAAGGTTTTGACGTGGGGATTGCTGGACGTGCGGAAGAGCGTTCCCCAGGCCGTGCCAAGTTTAGGCTTTGGTGATTCTGGATGTTCCCAAGGGTCCAGAATTGTCCCTGGGAAAGCTGTCCTTTTTCTCTTTCTCCGGCTGGAGGTAAACATCTGGCAACCGACTGCCGTACGCAGGCGTCCTGGGGGAGACCCCCCCACCCCGGTTTCCTTTGGGACGCACATTGGTGTCTCACAGAAGTGCCCGCATTCCCAATTGGGGGCACACCAGCGTGGAATGTAAGGCTGTTTAGAACGACGTACCTTGAGGCCGTGTGAAGGCCGTACAAACGAGAGCTTTCGAGCGAACAGGGCAGCGCTTCGTCATCGTCGTTGCACGTTCTCGGAGCTTAATCAAACGAATGCATTTACTTCCTGTGGCTCAAACGCCAGAGAGGAGTTGGAAGGCATCCAGTGCCCTTTGACAGTTGTTACAACGAACGTGAGTGCACGGTGTCTCGTGAAATAAAGCCCTAGCACTGTTGAGGCCCTCCGTTAACGCACGCTTCTTCGCTCCTATGGCACTCCGAGGTGTTCCTGCCGGGGGAAATCTGGACTTTTGCTTGAGGCCGGGGTGGGGCGAGGGGACTCACAGTTCTTGTGCCGGCGAGCTCCCGAGCGCTCCGGCTGAAGCTCCCAGCAAGGAACTGAGAGCAGCAGGCCTCACACGCGTAAAGTCAGACTTCTGCTGTCACGAGTAAACTCAGACTTCTTGTGGGAGGCCTTCCGGCAGCAAAGAGAAGGTGGGCGCGAGCAGTGTACTTCAGGCAGCTTAGGACCCGCCCCTGTCTCGTTTACCACGGAGGGGAATAAGGTTTAGCCAGGGTCGCCCAGCTTCAAACCGGAGCTCCTATAGGGATCCTCAGCGGTTTCTGATTACCTCAAGGAAACACAACGGGAGGAGCAGGGCCCTTCCGTGGAGGCCCGTTTGGGCACAGGGACCTCCGCGTGGGAGCTACTGGGTAAGTATGGCAGTCCCTTAGGTAGGCCTCAGTGACCAAGGCTCTCTGGCTCATGCCTAGCTGTGTAAAGAAGTGTGGCAAACGTACGTACTGCTCCTCAGGCTGGGCGCACAGCCTAGCTTTCGCTTCTATGAGAGTGCTGTCCCGAGTCTCTTCCTGGAGCCAGTCGTCAGCACGGTGCCTTTTGGCACTGCGGTTCTCTTTCAGTCAAGGAGGCCGTTCGACTGGCAAAGGGAGTCTGCGCAGCACTGCTTTCGCGAGGCTCTTTGACGACTGGGGCACTCAACCCAGGCAAGCCAGAGAGCAGTACGTTGCCCTTGCTCTGAATGTGAAGAGCTTTCTCCGGGGGCCTGTTTAGGCTAAGGTTCCTCAGAAGCCAGGAGCCGCCGTTCCGGCACGGAGAGAAGTCATCCTGCGAAATTGGCGAACGAGCTCCTATCCTGTGTGCCCCCAGGAGCGTCGCAGAGTTAAGGCACTCCGTGGTGGAGTCTGGCCTCATGGAAACCACTGCACACCCAACTCCCCCGACGTGAAACGCTGGAACTTACCTTGAGGCCTGAGGTCACCTTTCGTTTGGCCGGAGCTGAACATGTAGTGCCGTGGGAGGAGTTTCTAGCAAGGTATTGCCAGCACGGTGTTCCGCTTTGAGAGAACACGCAGCCTCGGCCCACAACGACAATCCTGCCGTGCAGAGACGTCGGGCCGCTAGTGCTGTTCGGGCAGCTTTGAAGCCAAGCGCACGGCGCCTCCAAACGGGGAGAAAGCGAACTCTCCCATCCGCGTCCCACTTTCAAGCTGAATGACGCAGCATGTTTCTCGGGAGGCTCTGCCGAGCTATCTAGTACAAGGGAGAGAGTGCCTGCCTCTGCCGAGAAAGGTTTTGACGTGGGGATTGCTGGACGTGCGGAAGAGCGTTCCCCAGGCCGTGCCAAGTTTAGGCTTTGGTGATTCTGGATGTTCCCAAGGGTCCAGAATTGTCCCTGGGAAAGCTGTCCTTTTTCTCTTTCTCCGGCTGGAGGTAAACATCTGGCAACCGACTGCCGTACGCAGGCGTCCTGGGGGAGACCCCCCCACCCCGGTTTCCTTTGGGACGCACATTGGTGTCTCACAGAAGTGCCCGCATTCCCAATTGGGGGCACACCAGCGTGGAATGTAAGGCTGTTTAGAACGACGTACCTTGAGGCCGTGTGAAGGCCGTACAAACGAGAGCTTTCGAGCGAACAGGGCAGCGCTTCGTCATCGTCGTTGCACGTTCTCGGAGCTTAATCAAACGAATGCATTTACTTCCTGTGGCTCAAACGCCAGAGAGGAGTTGGAAGGCATCCAGTGCCCTTTGACAGTTGTTACAACGAACGTGAGTGCACGGTGTCTCGTGAAATAAAGCCCTAGCACTGTTGAGGCCCTCCGTTAACGCACGCTTCTTCGCTCCTATGGCACTCCGAGGTGTTCCTGCCGGGGGAAATCTGGACTTTTGCTTGAGGCCGGGGTGGGGCGAGGGGACTCACAGTTCTTGTGCCGGCGAGCTCCCGAGCGCTCCGGCTGAAGCTCCCAGCAAGGAACTGAGAGCAGCAGGCCTCACACGCGTAAAGTCAGACTTCTGCTGTCACGAGTAAACTCAGACTTCTTGTGGGAGGCCTTCCGGCAGCAAAGAGAAGGTGGGCGCGAGCAGTGTACTTCAGGCAGCTTAGGACCCGCCCCTGTCTCGTTTACCACGGAGGGGAATAAGGTTTAGCCAGGGTCGCCCAGCTTCAAACCGGAGCTCCTATAGGGATCCTCAGCGGTTTCTGATTACCTCAAGGAAACACAACGGGAGGAGCAGGGCCCTTCCGTGGAGGCCCGTTTGGGCACAGGGACCTCCGCGTGGGAGCTACTGGGTAAGTATGGCAGTCCCTTAGGTAGGCCTCAGTGACCAAGGCTCTCTGGCTCATGCCTAGCTGTGTAAAGAAGTGTGGCAAACGTACGTACTGCTCCTCAGGCTGGGCGCACAGCCTAGCTTTCGCTTCTATGAGAGTGCTGTCCCGAGTCTCTTCCTGGAGCCAGTCGTCAGCACGGTGCCTTTTGGCACTGCGGTTCTCTTTCAGTCAAGGAGGCCGTTCGACTGGCAAAGGGAGTCTGCGCAGCACTGCTTTCGCGAGGCTCTTTGACGACTGGGGCACTCAACCCAGGCAAGCCAGAGAGCAGTACGTTGCCCTTGCTCTGAATGTGAAGAGCTTTCTCCGGGGGCCTGTTTAGGCTAAGGTTCCTCAGAAGCCAGGAGCCGCCGTTCCGGCACGGAGAGAAGTCATCCTGCGAAATTGGCGAACGAGCTCCTATCCTGTGTGCCCCCAGGAGCGTCGCAGAGTTAAGGCACTCCGTGGTGGAGTCTGGCCTCATGGAAACCACTGCACACCCAACTCCCCCGACGTGAAACGCTGGAACTTACCTTGAGGCCTGAGGTCACCTTTCGTTTGGCCGGAGCTGAACATGTAGTGCCGTGGGAGGAGTTTCTAGCAAGGTATTGCCAGCACGGTGTTCCGCTTTGAGAGAACACGCAGCCTCGGCCCACAACGACAATCCTGCCGTGCAGAGACGTCGGGCCGCTAGTGCTGTTCGGGCAGCTTTGAAGCCAAGCGCACGGCGCCTCCAAACGGGGAGAAAGCGAACTCTCCCATCCGCGTCCCACTTTCAAGCTGAATGACGCAGCATGTTTCTCGGGAGGCTCTGCCGAGCTATCTAGTACAAGGGAGAGAGTGCCTGCCTCTGCCGAGAAAGGTTTTGACGTGGGGATTGCTGGACGTGCGGAAGAGCGTTCCCCAGGCCGTGCCAAGTTTAGGCTTTGGTGATTCTGGATGTTCCCAAGGGTCCACAATTGTCCCTGGGAAAGCTGTCCTTTTTCTCTTTCTCCGGCTGGAAGTAAACATCTGGCAACCGACTGCCGTACGCAGGCGTCCTGGGGGAGACCCCCCCACCCCGGTTTCCTTTGGGACGCACATTGGTGTCTCACAGAAGTGCCCGCATTCCCAATTGGGGGCACCCCAGCGTGGAATGTAAGGCTGTTTAGAACGACGTACCTTGAGGCCGTGTGAAGGCCGTACAAACGAGAGCTTTCGAGCGAACAGGGCAGCGCTTCGTCATCGTCGTTGCACGTTCTCGGAGCTTAATCAAACGAATGCATTTACTTCCTGTGGCTCAAACGCCAGAGAGGAGTTGGAAGGCATCCAGTGCCCTTTGACAGTTGTTACAACGAACGTGAGTGCACGGTGTCTCGTGAAATAAAGCCCTAGCACTGTTGAGGCCCTCCGTTAACGCACGCTTCTTCGCTCCTATGGCACTCCGAGGTGTTCCTGCCGGGGGAAATCTGGACTTTTGCTTGAGGCCGGGGTGGGGCGAGGGGACTCACAGTTCTTGTGCCGGCGAGCTCCCGAGCGCTCCGGCTGAAGCTCCCAGCAAGGAACTGAGAGCAGCAGGCCTCACACGCGTAAAGTCAGACTTCTGCTGTCACGAGTAAACTCAGACTTCTTGTGGGAGGCCTTCCGGCAGCAAAGAGAAGGTGGGCGCGAGCAGTGTACTTCAGGCAGCTTAGGACCCGCCCCTGTCTGGTTTACCACGGAGGGGAATAAGGTTTAGCCAGGGTCGCCCAGCTTCAAACCGGAGCTCCTATAGGGATCCTCAGCGGTTTCTGATTACCTCAAGGAAACACAACGGGAGGAGCAGGGCCCTTCCGTGGAGGCCCGTTTGGGCACAGGGACCTCCGCGTGGGAGCTACTGGGTAAGTATGGCAGTCCCTTAGGTAGGCCTCAGTGACCAAGGCTCTCTGGCTCATGCCTAGCTGTGTAAAGAAGTGTGGCAAACGTACGTACTGCTCCTCAGGCTGGGCGCACAGCCTAGCTTTCGCTTCTATGAGAGTGCTGTCCCGAGTCTCTTCCTGGAGCCAGTCGTCAGCACGGTGCCTTTTGGCACTGCGGTTCTCTTTCAGTCAAGGAGGCCGTTCGACTGGCAAAGGGAGTCTGCGCAGCACTGCTTTCGCGAGGCTCTTTGACGACTGGGGCACTCAACCCAGGCAAGCCAGAGAGCAGTACGTTGCCCTTGCTCTGAATGTGAAGAGCTTTCTCCGGGGGCCTGTTTAGGCTAAGGTTCCTCAGAAGCCAGGAGCCGCCGTTCCGGCACGGAGAGAAGTCATCCTGCGAAATTGGCGAACGAGCTCCTATCCTGTGTGCCCCCAGGAGCGTCGCAGAGTTAAGGCACTCCGTGGTGGAGTCTGGCCTCATGGAAACCACTGCACACCCAACTCCCCCGACGTGAAACGCTGGAACTTACCTTGAGGCCTGAGGTCACCTTTCGTTTGGCCGGAGCTGAACATGTAGTGCCGTGGGAGGAGTTTCTAGCAAGGTATTGCCAGCACGGTGTTCCGCTTTGAGAGAACACGCAGCCTCGGCCCACAACGACAATCCTGCCGTGCAGAGACGTCGGGCCGCTAGTGCTGTTCGGGCAGCTTTGAAGCCAAGCGCACGGCGCCTCCAAACGGGGAGAGAGCGAACTCTCCCATCCGCGTCCCACTTTCAAGCTGAATGACGCAGCATGTTTCTCGGGAGGCTCTGCCGAGCTATCTAGTACAAGGGAGAGAGTGCCTGCCTCTGCCGAGAAAGGTTTTGACGTGGGGATTGCTGGACGTGCGGAAGAGCGTTCCCCAGGCCGTGCCAAGTTTAGGCTTTGGTGATTCTGGATGTTCCCAAGGGTCCAGAATTGTCCCTGGGAAAGCTGTCCTTTTTCTCTTTCTCCGGCTGGAAGTAAACATCTGGCAACCGACTGCCGTACGCAGGCGTCCTGGGGGAGACCCCCCCACCCCGGTTTCCTTTGGGACGCACATTGGTGTCTCACAGAAGTGCCCGCATTCCCAATTGGGGGCACACCAGCGTGGAATGTAAGGCTGTTTAGAACGACGTACCTTGAGGCCGTGTGAAGGCCGTACAAACGAGAGCTTTCGAGCGAACAGGGCAGCGCTTCGTCATCGTCGTTGCACGTTCTCGGAGCTTAATCAAACGAATGCATTTACTTCCTGTGGCTCAAACGCCAGAGAGGAGTTGGAAGGCATCCAGTGCCCTTTGACAGTTGTTACAACGAACGTGAGTGCACGGTGTCTCGTGAAATAAAGCCCTAGCACTGTTGAGGCCCTCCGTTAACGCACGCTTCTTCGCTCCTATGGCACTCCGAGGTGTTCCTGCCGGGGGAAATCTGGACTTTTGCTTGAGGCCGGGGTGGGGCGAGGGGACTCACAGTTCTTGTGCAGGCGAGCTCCCGAGCGCTCCGGCTGAAGCACCCAGCAAGGAACTGAGAGCAGCAGGCCTCACACGCGTAAAGTCAGACTTCTGCTGTCACGAGTAAACTCAGACTTCTTGTGGGAGGCCTTCCGGCAGCAAAGAGAAGGTGGGCGCGAGCAGTGTACTTCAGGCAGCTTAGGACCCGCCCCTGTCTCGTTTACCACGGAGGGGAATAAGGTTTAGCCAGGGTCGCCCAGCTTCAAACCGGAGCTCCTATAGGGATCCTCAGCGGTTTCTGATTACCTCAAGGAAACACAACGGGAGGAGCAGGGCCCTTCCGTGGAGGCCCGTTTGGGCACAGGGACCTCCGCGTGGGAGCTACTGGGTAAGTATGGCAGTCCCTTAGGTAGGCCTCAGTGACCAAGGCTCTCTGGCTCATGCCTAGCTGTGTAAAGAAGTGTGGCAAACGTACGTACTGCTCCTCAGGCTGGGCGCACAGCCTAGCTTTCGCTTCTATGAGAGTGCTGTCCCGAGTCTCTTCCTGGAGCCAGTCGTCAGCACGGTGCCTTTTGGCACTGCGGTTCTCTTTCAGTCAAGGAGGCCGTTCGACTGGCAAAGGGAGTCTGCGCAGCACTGCTTTCGCGAGGCTCTTTGACGACTGGGGCACTCAACCCAGGCAAGCCAGAGAGCAGTACGTTGCCCTTGCTCTGAATGTGAAGAGCTTTCTCCGGGGGCCTGTTTAGGCTAAGGTTCCTCAGAAGCCAGGAGCCGCCGTTCCGGCACGGAGAGAAGTCATCCTGCGAAATTGGCGAACGAGCTCCTATCCTGTGTGCCCCCAGGAGCGTCGCAGAGTTAAGGCACTCCGTGGTGGAGTCTGGCCTCATGGAAACCACTGCACACCCAACTCCCCCGACGTGAAACGCTGGAACTTACCTTGAGGCCTGAGGTCACCTTTCGTTTGGCCGGAGCTGAACATGTAGTGCCGTGGGAGGAGTTTCTAGCAAGGTATTGCCAGCACGGTGTTCCGCTTTGAGAGAACACGCAGCCTCGGCCCACAACGACAATCCTGCCGTGCAGAGACGTCGGGCCGCTAGTGCTGTTCGGGCAGCTTTGAAGCCAAGCGCACGGCGCCTCCAAACGGGGAGAAAGCGTACTCTCCCATCCGCGTCCCACTTTCAGGCTGAATGACGCAGCATGTTTCTCGGGAGGCTCTGCCGAGCTATCTAGTACAAGGGAGAGAGTGCCTGCCTCTGCCGAGAAAGGTTTTGACGTGGGGATTGCTGGACGTGCGGAAGAGCGTTCCCCAGGCCGTGCCAAGTTTAGGCTTTGGTGATTCTGGATGTTCCCAAGGGTCCAGAATTGTCCCTGGGAAAGCTGTCCTTTTTCTCTTTCTCCGGCTGGAAGTAAACATCTGGCAACCGACTGCCGTACGCAGGCGTCCTGGGGGAGACCCCCCCACCCCGGTTTCCTTTGGGACGCACATTGGTGTCTCACAGAAGTGCCCGCATTCCCAATTGGGGGCACACCAGCGTGGAATGTAAGGCTGTTTAGAACGACGTACCTTGAGGCCGTGTGAAGGCCGTACAAACGAGAGCTTTCGAGCGAACAGGGCAGCGCTTCGTCATCGTCGTTGCACGTTCACGGAGCTTAATCAAACGAATGCATTTACTTCCTGTGGCTCAAACGCCAGAGAGGAGTTGGAAGGCATCCAGTGCCCTTTGACAGTTGTTACAACGAACGTGAGTGCACGGTGTCTCGTGAAATAAAGCCCTAGCACTGTTGAGGCCCTCCGTTAACGCACGCTTCTTCGCTCCTATGGCACTCCGAGGTGTTCCTGACGGGGGAAATCTGGACTTTTGCTTGAGGCCGGGGTGGGGCGAGGGGACTCACAGTTCTTGTGCCGGCGAGCTCCCGAGCGCTCCGGCTGAAGCTCCCAGCAAGGAACTGAGAGCAGCAGGCCTCACACGCGTAAAGTCAGACTTCTGCTGTCACGAGTAAACTCAGACTTCTTGTGGGAGGCCTTCCGGCAGCAAAGAGAAGGTGGGCGCGAGCAGTGTACTTCAGGCAGCTTAGGACCCGCCCCTGTCTCGTTTACCACGGAGGGGAATAAGGTTTAGCCAGGGTCGCCCAGCTTCAAACCGGAGCTCCTATAGGGATCCTCAGCGGTTTCTGATTACCTCAAGGAAACACAACGGGAGGAACAGGGCCCTTCCGTGGAGGCCCGTTTGGGCACAGGGACCTCCGCGTGGGAGCTACTGGGTAAGTATGGCAGTCCCTTAGGTAGGCCTCAGTGACCAAGGCTCTCTGGCTCATGCCTAGCTGTGTAAAGAAGTGTGGCAAACGTACGTACTGCTCCTCAGGCTGGGCGCACAGCCTAGCTTTCGCTTCTATGAGAGTGCTGTCCCGAGTCTCTTCCTGGAGCCAGTCGTCAGCACGGTGCCTTTTGGCACTGCGGTTCTCTTTCAGTCAAGGAGGCCGTTCGACTGGCAAAGGGAGTCTGCGCAGCACTGCTTTCGCGAGGCTCTTTGACGACTGGGGCACTCAACCCAGGCAAGCCAGAGAGCAGTACGTTGCCCTTGCTCTGAATGTGAAGAGCTTTCTCCAGGGGCCTGTTTAGGCTAAGGTTCCTCAGAAGCCAGGAGCCGCCGTTCCGGCACGGAGAGAAGTCATCCTGCGAAATTGGCGAACGAGCTCCTATCCTGTGTGCCCCCAGGAGCGTCGCAGAGTTAAGGCACTCCGTGGTGGAGTCTGGCCTCATGGAAACCACTGCACACCCAACTCCCCCGACGTGAAACGCTGGAACTTACCTTGAGGCCTGAGGTCACCTTTCGTTTGGCCGGAGCTGAACATGTAGTGCCGTGGGAGGAGTTTCTAGCAAGGTATTGCCAGCACGGTGTTCCGCTTTGAGAGAACACGCAGCCTCGGCCCACAACGACAATCCTGCCGTGCAGAGACGTCGGGCCGCTAGTGCTGTTCGGGCAGCTTTGAAGCCAAGCGCACGGCGCCTCCAAACGGGGAGAAAGCGTACTCTCCCATCCGCGTCCCACTTTCAGGCTGAATGACGCAGCATGTTTCTCGGGAGGCTCTGCCGAGCTATCTAGTACAAGGGAGAGAGTGCCTGCCTCTGCCGAGAAAGGTTTTGACGTGGGGATTGCTGGACGTGCGGAAGAGCGTTCCCCAGGCCGTGCCAAGTTTAGGCTTTGGTGATTCTGGATGTTCCCAAGGGTCCAGAATTGTCCCTGGGAAAGCTGTCCTTTTTCTCTTTCTCCGGCTGGAAGTAAACATCTGGCAACCGACTGCCGTACGCAGGCGTCCTGGGGGAGACCCCCCCACCCCGGTTTCCTTTGGGACGCACATTGGTGTCTCACAGAAGTGCCCGCATTCCCAATTGGGGGCACACCAGCGTGGAATGTAAGGCTCTTTAGAACGACGTACCTTGAGGCCGTGTGAAGGCCGTACAAACGAGAGCTTTCGAGCGAACAGGGCAGCGCTTCGTCATCGTCGTTGCACGTTCACGGAGCTTAATCAAACGAATGCATTTACTTCCTGTGGCTCAAACGCCAGAGAGGAGTTGGAAGGCATCCAGTGCCCTTTGACAGTTGTTACAACGAACGTGAGTGCACAGTGTCTCGTGAAATAAAGCCCTAGCACTGTTGAGGCCCTCCGTTAACGCACGCTTCTTCGCTCCTATGGCACTCCGAGGTGTTCCTGACGGGGGAAATCTGGACTTTTGCTTGAGGCCGGGGTGGGGCGAGGGGACTCACAGTTCTTGTGCCGGCGAGCTCCCGAGCGCTCCGGCTGAAGCTCCCAGCAAGGAACTGAGAGCAGCAGGCCTCACACGCGTAAAGTCAGACTTCTGCTGTCACGAGTAAACTCAGACTTCTTGTGGGAGGCCTTCCGGCAGCAAAGAGAAGGTGGGCGCGAGCAGTGTACTTCAGGCAGCTTAGGACCCGCCCCTGTCTCGTTTACCACGGAGGGGAATAAGGTTTAGCCAGGGTCGCCCAGCTTCAAACCGGAGCTCCTATAGGGATCCTCGGCGGTTTCTGATTACCTCAAGGAAACACAACGGGAGGAACAGGGCCCTTCCGTGGAGGCCCGTTTGGGCACAGGGACCTCCGCGTGGGAGCTACTGGGTAAGTATGGCAGTCCCTTAGGTAGGCCTCAGTGACCAAGGCTCTCTGGCTCATGCCTAGCTGTGTAAAGAAGTGTGGCAAACGTACGTACTGCTCCTCAGGCTGGGCGCACAGCCTAGCTTTCGCTTCTATGAGAGTGCTGTCCCGAGTCTCTTCCTGGAGCCAGTCGTCAGCACGGTGCCTTTTGGCACTGCGGTTCTCTTTCAGTCAAGGAGGCCGTTCGACTGGCAAAGGGAGTCTGCGCAGCACTGCTTTCGCGAGGCTCTTTGACGACTGGGGCACTCAACCCAGGCAAGCCAGAGAGCAGTACGTTGCCCTTGCTCTGAATGTGAAGAGCTTTCTCCGGGGGCCTGTTTAGGCTAAGGTTCCTCAGAAGCCAGGAGCCGCCGTTCCGGCACGGAGAGAAGTCATCCTGCGAAATTGGCGAACGAGCTCCTATCCTGTGTGCCCCCAGGAGCGTCGCAGAGTTAAGGCACTCCGTGGTGGAGTCTGGCCTCATGGAAACCCCTGCACACCCAACTCCCCCGACGTGAAACGCTGGAACTTACCTTGAGGCCTGAGGTCACCTTTCGTTTGGCCGGAGCTGAACATGTAGTGCCGTGGGAGGAGTTTCTAGCAAGGTATTGCCAGCACGGTGTTCCGCTTTGAGAGAACACGCAGCCTCGGCCCACAACGACAATCCTGCCGTGCAGAGACGTCGGGCCGCTAGTGCTGTTCGGGCAGCTTTGAAGCCAAGCGCACGGCGCCTCCAAACGGGGAGAAAGCGAACTCTCCCATCCGCGTCCCACTTTCAGGCTGAATGACGCAGCATGTTTCTCGGGAGGCTCTGCCGAGCTATCTAGTACAAGGGAGAGAGTGCCTGCCTCTGCCGAGAAAGGTTTTGACGTGGGGATTGCTGGACGTGCGGAAGAGCGTTCCCCAGGCCGTGCCAAGTTTAGGCTTTGGTGATTCTGGATGTTCCCAAGGGTCCAGAATTGTCCCTGGGAAAGCTGTCCTTTTTCTCTTTCTCCGGCTGGAAGTAAACATCTGGCAACCGACTGCCGTACGCAGGCGTCCTGGGGGAGACCCCCCCACCCCGGTTTCCTTTGGGACGCACATTGGTGTCTCACAGAAGTGCCCGCATTCCCAATTGGGGGCACACCAGCGTGGAATGTAAGGCTGTTTAGAACGACGTACCTTGAGGCCCTGTGAAGGCCGTACAAACGAGAGCTTTCGAGCGAACAGGGCAGCGCTTCGTCATCGTCGTTGCACGTTCACGGAGCTTAATCAAACGAATGCATTTACTTCCTGTGGCTCAAACGCCAGAGAGGAGTTGGAAGGCATCCAGTGCCCTTTGACAGTTGTTACAACGAACGTGAGTGCACGGTGTCTCGTGAAATAAAGCCCTAGCACTGTTGAGGCCCTCCGTTAACGCACGCTTCTTCGCTCCTATGGCACTCCGAGGTGTTCCTGACGGGGGAAATCTGGACTTTTGCTTGAGGCCGGGGTGGGGCGAGGGGACTCACAGTTCTTGTGCCGGCGAGCTCCCGAGCGCTCCGGCTGAAGCTCCCAGCAAGGAACTGAGAGCAGCAGGCCTCACACGCGTAAAGTCAGACTTCTGCTGTCACGAGTAAACTCAGACTTCTTGTGGGAGGCCTTCCGGCAGCAAAGAGAAGGTGGGCGCGAGCAGTGTACTTCAGGCAGCTTAGGACCCGCCCCTGTCTCGTTTACCACGGAGGGGAATAAGGTTTAGCCAGGGTCGCCCAGCTTCAAACCGGAGCTCCTATAGGGATCCTCAGCGGTTTCTGATTACCTCAAGGAAACACAACGGGAGGAACAGGGCCCTTCCGTGGAGGCCCGTTTGGGCACAGGGACCTCCGCGTGGGAGCTACTGGGTAAGTATGGCAGTCCCTTAGGTAGGCCTCAGTGACCAAGGCTCTCTGGCTCATGCCTAGCTGTGTAAAGAAGTGTGGCAAACGTACGTACTGCTCCTCAGGCTGGGCGCACAGCCTAGCTTTCGCTTCTATGAGAGTGCTGTCCCGAGTCTCTTCCTGGAGCCAGTCGTCAGCACGGTGCCTTTTGGCACTGCGGTTCTCTTTCAGTCAAGGAGGCCGTTCGACTGGCAAAGGGAGTCTGCGCAGCACTGCTTTCGCGAGGCTCTTTGACGACTGGGGCACTCAACCCAGGCAAGCCAGAGAGCAGTACGTTGCCCTTGCTCTGAATGTGAAGAGCTTTCTCCGGGGGCCTGTTTAGGCTAAGGTTCCTCAGAAGCCAGGAGCCGCCGTTCCGGCACGGAGAGAAGTCATCCTGCGAAATTGGCGAACGAGCTCCTATCCTGTGTGCCCCCAGGAGCGTCGCAGAGTTAAGGCACTCCGTGGTGGAGTCTGGCCTCATGGAAACCACTGCACACCCAACTCCCCCGACGTGAAACGCTGGAACTTACCTTGAGGCCTGAGGTCACCTTTCGTTTGGCCGGAGCTGAACATGTAGTGCCGTGGGAGGAGTTTCTAGCAAGGTATTGCCAGCACGGTGTTCCGCTTTGAGAGAACACGCAGCCTCGGCCCACAACGACAATCCTGCCGTGCAGAGACGTCGGGCCGCTAGTGCTGTTCGGGCAGCTTTGAAGCCAAGCGCACGGCGCCTCCAAACGGGGAGAAAGCGAACTCTCCCATCCGCGTCCCACTTTCAGGCTGAATGACGCAGCATGTTTCTCGGGAGGCTCTGCCGAGCTATCTAGTACAAGGGAGAGAGTGCCTGCCTCTGCCGAGAAAGGTTTTGACGTGGGGATTGCTGGACGTGCGGAAGAGCGCTCCCCAGGCCGTGCCAAGTTTAGGCTTTGGTGATTCTGGATGTTCCCAAGGGTCCAGAATTGTCCCTGGGAAAGCTGTCCTTTTTCTCTTTCTCCGGCTGGAAGTAAACATCTGGCAACCGACTGCCGTACGCAGGCGTCCTGGGGGAGACCCCCCCACCCCGGTTTCCTTTGGGACGCACATTGGTGTCTCACAGAAGTGCCCGCATTCCCAATTGGGGGCACACCAGCGTGGAATGTAAGGCTCTTTAGAACGACGTACCTTGAGGCCGTGTGAAGGCCGTAGAAACGAGAGCTTTCGAGCGAACAGGGCAGCGCTTCGTCATCGTCGTTGCACGTTCACGGAGCTTAATCAAACGAATGCATTTACTTCCTGTGGCTCAAACGCCAGAGAGGAGTTGGAAGGCATCCAGTGCCCTTTGACAGTTGTTACAACGAACGTGAGTGCACGGTGTCTCGTGAAATAAAGCCCTAGCACTGTTGAGGCCCTCCGTTAACGCACGCTTCTTCGCTCCTATGGCACTCCGAGGTGTTCCTGACGGGGGAAATCTGGACTTTTGCTTGAGGCCGGGGTGGGGCGAGGGGACTCACAGTTCTTGTGCCGGCGAGCTCCCGAGCGCTCCGGCTGAAGCTCCCAGCAAGGAACTGAGAGCAGCAGGCCTCACACGCGTAAAGTCAGACTTCTGCTGTCACGAGTAAACTCAGACTTCTTGTGGGAGGCCTTCCGGCAGCAAAGAGAAGGTGGGCGCGAGCAGTGTACTTCAGGCAGCTTAGGACCCGCCCCTGTTTCGTTTACCACGGAGGGGAATAAGGTTTAGCCAGGGTCGCCCAGCTTCAAACCGGAGCTCCTATAGGGATCCTCGGCGGTTTCTGATTACCTCAAGGAAACACAACGGGAGGAACAGGGCCCTTCCGTGGAGGCCCGTTTGGGCACAGGGACCTCCGCGTGGGAGCTACTGGGTAAGTATGGCAGTCCCTTAGGTAGGCCTCAGTGACCAAGGCTCTCTGGCTCATGCCTAGCTGTGTAAAGAAGTGTGGCAAACGTACGTACTGCTCCTCAGGCTGGGCGCACAGCCTAGCTTTCGCTTCTATGAGAGTGCTGTCCCGAGTCTCTTCCTGGAGCCAGTCGTCAGCACGGTGCCTTTTGGCACTGCGGTTCTCTTTCAGTCAAGGAGGCCGTTCGACTGGCAAAGGGAGTCTGCGCAGCACTGCTTTCGCGAGGCTCTTTGACGACTGGGGCACTCAACCCAGGCAAGCCAGAGAGCAGTACGTTGCCCTTGCTCTGAATGTGAAGAGCTTTCTCCGGGGGCCTGTTTAGGCTAAGGTTCCTCAGAAGCCAGGAGCCGCCGTTCCGGCACGGAGAGAAGTCATCCTGCGAAATTGGCGAACGAGCTCCTATCCTGTGTGCCCCCAGGAGCGTCGCAGAGTTAAGGCACTCCGTGGTGGAGTCTGGCCTCATGGAAACCCCTGCACACCCAACTCCCCCGACGTGAAACGCTGGAACTTACCTTGAGGCCTGAGGTCACCTTTCGTTTGGCCGGAGCTGAACATGTAGTGCCGTGGGAGGAGTTTCTAGCAAGGTATTGCCAGCACGGTGTTCCGCTTTGAGAGAACACGCAGCCTCGGCCCACAACGACAATCCTGCCGTGCAGAGACGTCGGGCCGCTAGTGCTGTTCGGGCAGCTTTGAAGCCAAGCGCACGGCGCCTCCAAACGGGGAGAAAGCGAACTCTCCCATCCGCGTCCCACTTTCAGGCTGAATGACGCAGCATGTTTCTCGGGAGGCTCTGCCGAGCTATCTAGTACAAGGGAGAGAGTGCCTGCCTCTGCCGAGAAAGGTTTTGACGTGGGGATTGCTGGACGTGCGGAAGAGCGTTCCCCAGGCCGTGCCAAGTTTAGGCTTTGGTGATTCTGGATGTTCCCAAGGGTCCAGAATTGTCCCTGGGAAAGCTGTCCTTTTTCTCTTTCTCCGGCTGGAAGTAAACATCTGGCAACCGACTGCCGTACGCAGGCGTCCTGGGGGAGACCCCCCCACCCCGGTTTCCTTTGGGACGCACATTGGTGTCTCACAGAAGTGCCCGCATTCCCAATTGGGGGCACACCAGCGTGGAATGTAAGGCTGTTTAGAACGACGTACCTTGAGGCCCTGTGAAGGCCGTACAAACGAGAGCTTTCGAGCGAACAGGGCAGCGCTTCGTCATCGTCGTTGCACGTTCACGGAGCTTAATCAAACGAATGCATTTACTTCCTGTGGCTCAAACGCCAGAGAGGAGTTGGAAGGCATCCAGTGCCCTTTGACAGTTGTTACAACGAACGTGAGTGCACGGTGTCTCGTGAAATAAAGCCCTAGCACTGTTGAGGCCCTCCGTTAACGCACGCTTCTTCGCTCCTATGGCACTCCGAGGTGTTCCTGACGGGGGAAATCTGGACTTTTGCTTGAGGCCGGGGTGGGGCGAGGGGACTCACAGTTCTTGTGCCGGCGAGCTCCCGAGCGCTCCGGCTGAAGCTCCCAGCAAGGAACTGAGAGCAGCAGGCCTCACACGCGTAAAGTCAGACTTCTGCTGTCACGAGTAAACTCAGACTTCTTGTGGGAGGCCTTCCGGCAGCAAAGAGAAGGTGGGCGCGAGCAGTGTACTTCAGGCAGCTTAGGACCCGCCCCTGTCTCGTTTACCACGGAGGGGAATAAGGTTTAGCCAGGGTCGCCCAGCTTCAAACCGGAGCTCCTATAGGGATCCTCAGCGGTTTCTGATTACCTCAAGGAAACACAACGGGAGGAACAGGGCCCTTCCGTGGAGGCCCGTTTGGGCACAGGGACCTCCGCGTGGGAGCTACTGGGTAAGTATGGCAGTCCCTTAGGTAGGCCTCAGTGACCAAGGCTCTCTGGCTCATGCCTAGCTGTGTAAAGAAGTGTGGCAAACGTACGTACTGCTCCTCAGGCTGGGCGCACAGCCTAGCTTTCGCTTCTATGAGAGTGCTGTCCCGAGTCTCTTCCTGGAGCCAGTCGTCAGCACGGTGCCTTTTGGCACTGCGGTTCTCTTTCAGTCAAGGAGGCCGTTCGACTGGCAAAGGGAGTCTGCGCAGCACTGCTTTCGCGAGGCTCTTTGACGACTGGGGCACTCAACCCAGGCAAGCCAGAGAGCAGTACGTTGCCCTTGCTCTGAATGTGAAGAGCTTTCTCCGGGGGCCTGTTTAGGCTAAGGTTCCTCAGAAGCCAGGAGCCGCCGTTCCGGCACGGAGAGAAGTCATCCTGCGAAATTGGCGAACGAGCTCCTATCCTGTGTGCCCCCAGGAGCGTCGCAGAGTTAAGGCACTCCGTGGTGGAGTCTGGCCTCATGGAAACCACTGCACACCCAACTCCCCCGACGTGAAACGCTGGAACTTACCTTGAGGCCTGAGGTCACCTTTCGTTTGGCCGGAGCTGAACATGTAGTGCCGTGGGAGGAGTTTCTAGCAAGGTATTGCCAGCACGGTGTTCCGCTTTGAGAGAACACGCAGCCTCGGCCCACAACGACAATCCTGCCGTGCAGAGACGTCGGGCCGCTAGTGCTGTTCGGGCAGCTTTGAAGCCAAGCGCACGGCGCCTCCAAACGGGGAGAAAGCGAACTCTCCCATCCGCGTCCCACTTTCAGGCTGAATGACGCAGCATGTTTCTCGGGAGGCTCTGCCGAGCTATCTAGTACAAGGGAGAGAGTGCCTGCCTCTGCCGAGAAAGGTTTTGACGTGGGGATTGCTGGACGTGCGGAAGAGCGCTCCCCAGGCCGTGCCAAGTTTAGGCTTTGGTGATTCTGGATGTTCCCAAGGGTCCAGAATTGTCCCTGGGAAAGCTGTCCTTTTTCTCTTTCTCCGGCTGGAAGTAAACATCTGGCAACCGACTGCCGTACGCAGGCGTCCTGGGGGAGACCCCCCCACCCCGGTTTCCTTTGGGACGCACATTGGTGTCTCACAGAAGTGCCCGCATTCCCAATTGGGGGCACACCAGCGTGGAATGTAAGGCTCTTTAGAACGACGTACCTTGAGGCCGTGTGAAGGCCGTAGAAACGAGAGCTTTCGAGCGAACAGGGCAGCGCTTCGTCATCGTCGTTGCACGTTCACGGAGCTTAATCAAACGAATGCATTTACTTCCTGTGGCTCAAACGCCAGAGAGGAGTTGGAAGGCATCCAGTGCCCTTTGACAGTTGTTACAACGAACGTGAGTGCACGGTGTCTCGTGAAATAAAGCCCTAGCACTGTTGAGGCCCTCCGTTAACGCACGCTTCTTCGCTCCTATGGCACTCCGAGGTGTTCCTGACGGGGGAAATCTGGACTTTTGCTTGAGGCCGGGGTGGGGCGAGGGGACTCACAGTTCTTGTGCCGGCGAGCTCCCGAGCGCTCCGGCTGAAGCTCCCAGCAAGGAACTGAGAGCAGCAGGCCTCACACGCGTAAAGTCAGACTTCTGCTGTCACGAGTAAACTCAGACTTCTTGTGCGAGGCCTTCCGGCAGCAAAGAGAAGGTGGGCGCGAGCAGTGTACTTCAGGCAGCTTAGGACCCGCCCCTGTTTCGTTTACCACGGAGGGGAATAAGGTTTAGCCAGGGTCGCCCAGCTTCAAACCGGAGCTCCTATAGGGATCCTCGGCGGTTTCTGATTACCTCAAGGAAACACAACGGGAGGAACAGGGCCCTTCCGTGGAGGCCCGTTTGGGCACAGGGACCTCCGCGTGGGAGCTACTGGGTAAGTATGGCAGTCCCTTAGGTAGGCCTCAGTGACCAAGGCTCTCTGGCTCATGCCTAGCTGTGTAAAGAAGTGTGGCAAACGTACGTACTGCTCCTCAGGCTGGGCGCACAGCCTAGCTTTCGCTTCTATGAGAGTGCTGTCCCGAGTCTCTTCCTGGAGCCAGTCGTCAGCACGGTGCCTTTTGGCACTGCGGTTCTCTTTCAGTCAAGGAGGCCGTTCGACTGGCAAAGGGAGTCTGCGCAGCACTGCTTTCGCGAGGCTCTTTGACGACTGGGGCACTCAACCCAGGCAAGCCAGAGAGCAGTACGTTGCCCTTGCTCTGAATGTGAAGAGCTTTCTCCGGGGGCCTGTTTAGGCTAAGGTTCCTCAGAAGCCAGGAGCCGCCGTTCCGGCACGGAGAGAAGTCATCCTGCGAAATTGGCGAACGAGCTCCTATCCTGTGTGCCCCCAGGAGCGTCGCAGAGTTAAGGCACTCCGTGGTGGAGTCTGGCCTCATGGAAACCACTGCACACCCAACTCCCCCGACGTGAAACGCTGGAACTTACCTTGAGGCCTGAGGTCACCTTTCGTTTGGCCGGAGCTGAACATGTAGTGCCGTGGGAGGAGTTTCTAGCAAGGTATTGCCAGCACGGTGTTCCGCTTTGAGAGAACACGCAGCCTCGGCCCACAACGACAATCCTGCCGTGCAGAGACGTCGGGCCGCTAGTGCTGTTCGGGCAGCTTTGAAGCCAAGCGCACGGCGCCTCCAAACGGGGAGAAAGCGTACTCTCCCATCCGCGTCCCACTTTCAGGCTGAATGACGCAGCATGTTTCTCGGGAGGCTCTGCCGAGCTATCTAGTACAAGGGAGAGAGTGCCTGCCTCTGCCGAGAAAGGTTTTGACGTGGGGATTGCTGGACGTGCGGAAGAGCGTTCCCCAGGCCGTGCCAAGTTTAGGCTTTGGTGATTCTGGATGTTCCCAAGGGTCCAGAATTGTCCCTGGGAAAGCTGTCCTTTTTCTCTTTCTCCGGCTGGAAGTAAACATCTGGCAACCGACTGCCGTACGCAGGCGTCCTGGGGGAGACCCCCCCACCCCGGTTTCCTTTGGGACGCACATTGGTGTCTCACAGAAGTGCCCGCATTCCCAATTGGGGGCACACCAGCGTGGAATGTAAGGCTCTTTAGAACGACGTACCTTGAGGCCGTGTGAAGGCCGTAGAAACGAGAGCTTTCGAGCGAACAGGGCAGCGCTTCGTCATCGTCGTTGCACGTTCACGGAGCTTAATCAAACGAATGCATTTACTTCCTGTGGCTCAAACGCCAGAGAGGAGTTGGAAGGCATCCAGTGCCCTTTGACAGTTGTTACAACGAACGTGAGTGCACGGTGTCTCGTGAAATAAAGCCCTAGCACTGTTGAGGCCCTCCGTTAACGCACGCTTCTTCGCTCCTATGGCACTCCGAGGTGTTCCTGACGGGGGAAATCTGGACTTTTGCTTGAGGCCGGGGTGGGGCGAGGGGACTCACAGTTCTTGTGCCGGCGAGCTCCCGAGCGCTCCGGCTGAAGCTCCCAGCAAGGAACTGAGAGCAGCAGGTCTCACACGCGTAAAGTCAGACTTCTGCTGTCACGAGTAAACTCAGACTTCTTGTGGGAGGCCTTCCGGCAGCAAAGAGAAGGTGGGCGCGAGCAGTGTACTTCAGGCAGCTTAGGACCCGCCCCTGTCTCGTTTACCACGGAGGGGAATAAGGTTTAGCCAGGGTCGCCCAGCTTCAAACCGGAGCTCCTATAGGGATCCTCGGCGGTTTCTGATTACCTCAAGGAAACACAACGGGAGGAACAGGGCCCTTCCGTGGAGGCCCGTTTGGGCACAGGGACCTCCGCGTGGGAGCTACTGGGTAAGTATGGCAGTCCCTTAGGTAGGCCTCAGTGACCAAGGCTCTCTGGCTCATGCCTAGCTGTGTAAAGAAGTGTGGCAAACGTACGTACTGCTCCTCAGGCTGGGCGCACAGCCTAGCTTTCGCTTCTATGAGAGTGCTGTCCCGAGTCTCTTCCTGGAGCCAGTCGTCAGCACGGTGCCTTTTGGCACTGCGGTTCTCTTTCAGTCAAGGAGGCCGTTCGACTGGCAAAGGGAGTCTGCGCAGCACTGCTTTCGCGAGGCTCTTTGACGACTGGGGCACTCAACCCAGGCAAGCCAGAGAGCAGTACGTTGCCCTTGCTCTGAATGTGAAGAGCTTTCTCCGGGGGCCTGTTTAGGCTAAGGTTCCTCAGAAGCCAGGAGCCGCCGTTCCGGCACGGAGAGAAGTCATCCTGCGAAATTGGCGAACGAGCTCCTATCCTGTGTGCCCCCAGGAGCGTCGCAGAGTTAAGGCACTCCGTGGTGGAGTCTGGCCTCATGGAAACCCCTGCACACCCAACTCCCCCGACGTGAAACGCTGGAACTTACCTTGAGGCCTGAGGTCACCTTTCGTTTGGCCGGAGCTGAACATGTAGTGCCGTGGGAGGAGTTTCTAGCAAGGTATTGCCAGCACGGTGTTCCGCTTTGAGAGAACACGCAGCCTCGGCCCACAACGACAATCCTGCCGTGCAGAGACGTCGGGCCGCTAGTGCTGTTCGGGCAGCTTTGAAGCCAAGCGCACGGCGCCTCCAAACGGGGAGAAAGCGAACTCTCCCATCCGCGTCCCACTTTCAGGCTGAATGACGCAGCATGTTTCTCGGGAGGCTCTGCCGAGCTATCTAGTACAAGGGAGAGAGTGCCTGCCTCTGCCGAGAAAGGTTTTGACGTGGGGATTGCTGGACGTGCGGAAGAGCGTTCCCCAGGCCGTGCCAAGTTTAGGCTTTGGTGATTCTGGATGTTCCCAAGGGTCCAGAATTGTCCCTGGGAAAGCTGTCCTTTTTCTCTTTCTCCGGCTGGAAGTAAACATCTGGCAACCGACTGCCGTACGCAGGCGTCCTGGGGGAGACCCCCCCACCCCGGTTTCCTTTGGGACGCACATTGGTGTCTCACAGAAGTGCCCGCATTCCCAATTGGGGGCACACCAGCGTGGAATGTAAGGCTGTTTAGAACGACGTACCTTGAGGCCCTGTGAAGGCCGTACAAACGAGAGCTTTCGAGCGAACAGGGCAGCGCTTCGTCATCGTCGTTGCACGTTCACGGAGCTTAATCAAACGAATGCATTTACTTCCTGTGGCTCAAACGCCAGAGAGGAGTTGGAAGGCATCCAGTGCCCTTTGACAGTTGTTACAACGAACGTGAGTGCACGGTGTCTCGTGAAATAAAGCCCTAGCACTGTTGAGGCCCTCCGTTAACGCACGCTTCTTCGCTCCTATGGCACTCCGAGGTGTTCCTGACGGGGGAAATCTGGACTTTTGCTTGAGGCCGGGGTGGGGCGAGGGGACTCACAGTTCTTGTGCCGGCGAGCTCCCGAGCGCTCCGGCTGAAGCTCCCAGCAAGGAACTGAGAGCAGCAGGCCTCACACGCGTAAAGTCAGACTTCTGCTGTCACGAGTAAACTCAGACTTCTTGTGGGAGGCCTTCCGGCAGCAAAGAGAAGGTGGGCGCGAGCAGTGTACTTCAGGCAGCTTAGGACCCGCCCCTGTCTCGTTTACCACGGAGGGGAATAAGGTTTAGCCAGGGTCGCCCAGCTTCAAACCGGAGCTCCTATAGGGATCCTCAGCGGTTTCTGATTACCTCAAGGAAACACAACGGGAGGAGCAGGGCCCTTCCGTGGAGGCCCGTTTGGGCACAGGGACCTCCGCGTGGGAGCTACTGGGTAAGTATGGCAGTCCCTTAGGTAGGCCTCAGTGACCAAGGCTCTCTGGCTCATGCCTAGCTGTGTAAAGAAGTGTGGCAAACGTACGTACTGCTCCTCAGGCTGGGCGCACAGCCTAGCTTTCGCTTCTATGAGAGTGCTGTCCCGAGTCTCTTCCTGGAGCCAGTCGTCAGCACGGTGCCTTTTGGCACTGCGGTTCTCTTTCAGTCAAGGAGGCCGTTCGACTGGCAAAGGGAGTCTGCGCAGCACTGCTTTCGCGAGGCTCTTTGACGACTGGGGCACTCAACCCAGGCAAGCCAGAGAGCAGTACGTTGCCCTTGCTCTGAATGTGAAGAGCTTTCTCCGGGGGCCTGTTTAGGCTAAGGTTCCTCAGAAGCCAGGAGCCGCCGTTCCGGCACGGAGAGAAGTCATCCTGCGAAATTGGCGAACGAGCTCCTATCCTGTGTGCCCCCAGGAGCGTCGCAGAGTTAAGGCACTCCGTGGTGGAGTCTGGCCTCATGGAAACCACTGCACACCCAACTCCCCCGACGTGAAACGCTGGAACTTACCTTGAGGCCTGAGGTCACCTTTCGTTTGGCCGGAGCTGAACATGTAGTGCCGTGGGAGGAGTTTCTAGCAAGGTATTGCCAGCACGGTGTTCCGCTTTGAGAGAACACGCAGCCTCGGCCCACAACGACAATCCTGCCGTGCAGAGACGTCGGGCCGCTAGTGCTGTTCGGGCAGCTTTGAAGCCAAGCGCACGGCGCCTCCAAACGGGGAGAAAGCGAACTCTCCCATCCGCGTCCCACTTTCAGGCTGAATGACGCAGCATGTTTCTCGGGAGGCTCTGCCGAGCTATCTAGTACAAGGGAGAGAGTGCCTGCCTCTGCCGAGAAAGGTTTTGACGTGGGGATTGCTGGACGTGCGGAAGAGCGCTCCCCAGGCCGTGCCAAGTTTAGGCTTTGGTGATTCTGGATGTTCCCAAGGGTCCAGAATTGTCCCTGGGAAAGCTGTCCTTTTTCTCTTTCTCCGGCTGGAAGTAAACATCTGGCAACCGACTGCCGTACGCAGGCGTCCTGGGGGAGACCCCCCCACCCCGGTTTCCTTTGGGACGCACATTGGTGTCTCACAGAAGTGCCCGCATTCCCAATTGGGGGCACACCAGCGTGGAATGTAAGGCTCTTTAGAACGACGTACCTTGAGGCCGTGTGAAGGCCGTAGAAACGAGAGCTTTCGAGCGAACAGGGCAGCGCTTCGTCATCGTCGTTGCACGTTCACGGAGCTTAATCAAACGAATGCATTTACTTCCTGTGGCTCAAACGCCAGAGAGGAGTTGGAAGGCATCCAGTGCCCTTTGACAGTTGTTACAACGAACGTGAGTGCACGGTGTCTCGTGAAATAAAGCCCTAGCACTGTTGAGGCCCTCCGTTAACGCACGCTTCTTCGCTCCTATGGCACTCCGAGGTGTTCCTGACGGGGGAAATCTGGACTTTTGCTTGAGGCCGGGGTGGGGCGAGGGGACTCACAGTTCTTGTGCCGGCGAGCTCCCGAGCGCTCCGGCTGAAGCTCCCAGCAAGGAACTGAGAGCAGCAGGCCTCACACGCTAAAGTCAGACTTCTGCTGTCACGAGTAAACTCAGACTTCTTGTGGGAGGCCTTCCGGCAGCAAAGAGAAGGTGGGCGCGAGCAGTGTACTTCAGGCAGCTTAGGACCCGCCCCTGTCTCGTTTACCACGGAGGGGAATAAGGTTTAGCCAGGGTCGCCCAGCTTCAAACCGGAGCTCCTATAGGGATCCTCGGCGGTTTCTGATTACCTCAAGGAAACACAACGGGAGGAACAGGGCCCTTCCGTGGAGGCCCGTTTGGGCACAGGGACCTCCGCGTGGGAGCTACTGGGTAAGTATGGCAGTCCCTTAGGTAGGCCTCAGTGACCAAGGCTCTCTGGCTCATGCCTAGCTGTGTAAAGAAGTGTGGCAAACGTACGTACTGCTCCTCAGGCTGGGCGCACAGCCTAGCTTTTGCTTCTATGAGAGTGCTGTCCCGAGTCTCTTCCTGGAGCCAGTCGTCAGCACGGTGCCTTTTGGCACTGCGGTTCTCTTTCAGTCAAGGAGGCCGTTCGACTGGCAAAGGGAGTCTGCGCAGCACTGCTTTCGCGAGGCTCTTTGACGACTGGGGCACTCAACCCAGGCAAGCCAGAGAGCAGTACGTTGCCCTTGCTCTGAATGTGAAGAGCTTTCTCCGGGGGCCTGTTTAGGCTAAGGTTCCTCAGAAGCCAGGAGCCGCCGTTCCGGCACGGAGAGAAGTCATCCTGCGAAATTGGCGAACGAGCTCCTATCCTGTGTGCCCCCAGGAGCGTCGCAGAGTTAAGGCACTCCGTGGTGGAGTCTGGCCTCATGGAAACCCCTGCACACCCAACTCCCCCGACGTGAAACGCTGGAACTTACCTTGAGGCCTGAGGTCACCTTTCGTTTGGACGGAGCTGAACATGTAGTGCCGTGGGAGGAGTTTCTAGCAAGGTATTGCCAGCACGGTGTTCCGCTTTGAGAGAACACGCAGCCTCGGCCCACAACGACAATCCTGCCGTGCAGAGACGTCGGGCCGCTAGTGCTGTTCGGGCAGCTTTGAAGCCAAGCGCACGGCGCCTCCAAACGGGGAGAAAGCGAACTCTCCCATCCGCGTCCCACTTTCAAGCTGAATGACGCAGCATGTTTCTCGGGAGGCTCTGCCGAGCTATCTAGTACAAGGGAGAGAGTGCCTGCCTCTGCCGAGAAAGGTTTTGACGTGGGGATTGCTGGACGTGCGGAAGAGCGTTCCCCAGGCCGTGCCAAGTTTAGGCTTTGGTGATTCTGGATGTTCCCAAGGGTCCAGAATTGTCCCTGGGAAAGCTGTCCTTTTTCTCTTTCTCCGGCTGGAAGTAAACATCTGGCAACCGACTGCCGTACGCAGGCGTCCTGGGGGAGACCCCCCCACCCCGGTTTCCTTTGGGACGCACATTGGTGTCTCACACAAGTGCCCGCATTCCCAATTGGGGGCACACCAGCGTGGAATGTAAGGCTCTTTAGAACGACGTACCTTGAGGCCGTGTGAAGGCCGTACAAACGAGAGCTTTCGAGCGAACAGGGCAGCGCTTCGTCATCGTCGTTGCACGTTCACGGAGCTTAATCAAACGAATGCATTTACTTCCTGTGGCTCAAACGCCAGAGAGGAGTTGGAAGGCATCCAGTGCCCTTTGACAGTTGTTACAACGAACGTGAGTGCACGGTGTCTCGTGAAATAAAGCCCTAGCACTGTTGAGGCCCTCCGTTAACGCACGCTTCTTCGCTCCTATGGCACTCCGAGGTGTTCCTGACGGGGGAAATCTGGACTTTTGCTTGAGGCCGGGGTGGGGCGAGGGGACTCACAGTTCTTGTGCCGGCGAGCTCCCGAACGCTCCGGCTGAAGCTCCCAGCAAGGAACTGAGAGCAGCAGGCCTCACACGCGTAAAGTCAGACTTCTGCTGTCACGAGTAAACTCAGACTTCTTGTGGGAGGCCTTCCGGCAGCAAAGAGAAGGTGGGCGCGAGCAGTGTACTTCAGGCAGCTTAGGACCCGCCCCTGTCTCGTTTACCACGGAGGGGAATAAGGTTTAGCCAGGGTCGCCCAGCTTCAAACCGGAGCTCCTATAGGGATCCTCGGCGGTTTCTGATTACCTCAAGGAAACACAACGGGAGGAACAGGGCCCTTCCGTGGAGGCCCGTTTGGGCACAGGGACCTCCGCGTGGGAGCTACTGGGTAAGTATGGCAGTCCCTTAGGTAGGCCTCAGTGACCAAGGCTCTCTGGCTCATGCCTAGCTGTGTAAAGAAGTGTGGCAAACGTACGTACTGCTCCTCAGGCTGGGCGCACAGCCTAGCTTTCGCTTCTATGAGAGTGCTGTCCCGAGTCTCTTCCTGGAGCCAGTCGTCAGCACGGTGCCTTTTGGCACTGCGGTTCTCTTTCAGTCAAGGAGGCCGTTCGACTGGCAAAGGGAGTCTGCGCAGCACTGCTTTCGCGAGGCTCTTTGACGACTGGGGCACTCAACCCAGGCAAGCCAGAGAGCAGTACGTTGCCCTTGCTCTGAATGTGAAGAGCTTTCTCCGGGGGCCTGTTTAGGCTAAGGTTCCTCAGAAGCCAGGAGCCGCCGTTCCGGCACGGAGAGAAGTCATCCTGCGAAATTGGCGAACGAGCTCCTATCCTGTGTGCCCCCAGGAGCGTCGCAGAGTTAAGGCACTCCGTGGTGGAGTCTGGCCTCATGGAAACCACTGCACACCCAACTCCCCCGACGTGAAACGCTGGAACTTACCTTGAGGCCTGAGGTCACCTTTCGTTTGGCCGGAGCTGAACATGTAGTGCCGTGGGAGGAGTTTCTAGCAAGGTATTGCCAGCACGGTGTTCCGCTTTGAGAGAACACGCAGCCTCGGCCCACAACGACAATCCTGCCGTGCAGAGACGTCGGGCCGCTAGTGCTGTTCGGGCAGCTTTGAAGCCAAGCGCACGGCGCCTCCAAACGGGGAGAAAGCGTACTCTCCCATCCGCGTCCCACTTTCAGGCTGAATGACGCAGCATGTTTCTCGGGAGGCTCTGCCGAGCTATCTAGTACAAGGGAGAGAGTGCCTGCCTCTGCCGAGAAAGGTTTTGACGTGGGGATTGCTGGACGTGCGGAAGAGCGTTCCCCAGGCCGTGCCAAGTTTAGGCTTTGGTGATTCTGGATGTTCCCAAGGGTCCAGAATTGTCCCTGGGAAAGCTGTCCTTTTTCTCTTTCTCCGGCTGGAAGTAAACATCTGGCAACCGACTGCCGTACGCAGGCGTCCTGGGGGAGACCCCCCCACCCCGGTTTCCTTTGGGACGCACATTGGTGTCTCACAGAAGTGCCCGCATTCCCAATTGGGGGCACACCAGCGTGGAATGTAAGGCTGTTTAGAACGACGTACCTTGAGGCCGTGTGAAGGCCGTACAAACGAGAGCTTTCGAGCGAACAGGGCAGCGCTTCGTCATCGTCGTTGCACGTTCACGGAGCTTAATCAAACGAATGCATTTACTTCCTGTGGCTCAAACGCCAGAGAGGAGTTGGAAGGCATCCGGTGCCCTTTGACAGTTGTTACAACGAACGTGAGTGCACGGTGTCTCGTGAAATAAAGCCCTAGCACTGTTGAGGCCCTCCGTTAACGCACGCTTCTTCGCTCCTATGGCACTCCGAGGTGTTCCTGACGGGGGAAATCTGGACTTTTGCTTGAGGCCGGGGTGGGGCGAGGGGACTCACAGTTCTTGTGCCGGCGAGCTCCCGAACGCTCCGGCTGAAGCTCCCAGCAAGGAACTGAGAGCAGCAGGCCTCACACGCGTAAAGTCAGACTTCTGCTGTCACGAGTAAACTCAGACTTCTTGTGGGAGGCCTTCCGGCAGCAAAGAGAAGGTGGGCGCGAGCAGTGTACTTCAGGCAGCTTAGGACCCGCCCCTGTCTCGTTTACCACGGAGGGGAATAAGGTTTAGCCAGGGTCGCCCAGCTTCAAACCGGAGCTCCTATAGGGATCCTCGGCGGTTTCTGATTACCTCAAGGAAACACAACGGGAGGAACAGGGCCCTTCCGTGGAGGCCCGTTTGGGCACAGGGACCTCCGCGTGGGAGCTACTGGGTAAGTATGGCAGTCCCTTAGGTAGGCCTCAGTGACCAAGGCTCTCTGGCTCATGCCTAGCTGTGTAAAGAAGTGTGGCAAACGTACGTACTGCTCCTCAGGCTGGGCGCACAGCCTAGCTTTTGCTTCTATGAGAGTGCTGTCCCGAGTCTCTTCCTGGAGCCAGTCGTCAGCACGGTGCCTTTTGGCACTGCGGTTCTCTTTCAGTCAAGGAGGCCGTTCGACTGGCAAAGGGAGTCTGCGCAGCACTGCTTTCGCGAGGCTCTTTGACGACTGGGGCACTCAACCCAGGCAAGCCAGAGAGCAGTACGTTGCCCTTGCTCTGAATGTGAAGAGCTTTCTCCGGGGGCCTGTTTAGGCTAAGGTTCCTCAGAAGCCAGGAGCCGCCGTTCCGGCACGGAGAGAAGTCATCCTGCGAAATTGGCGAACGAGCTCCTATCCTGTGTGCCCCCAGGAGCGTCGCAGAGTTAAGGCACTCCGTGGTGGAGTCTGGCCTCATGGAAACCACTGCACACCCAACTCCCCCGACGTGAAACGCTGGAACTTACCTTGAGGCCTGAGGTCACCTTTCGTTTGGCCGGAGCTGAACATGTAGTGCCGTGGGAGGAGTTTCTAGCAAGGTATTGCCAGCACGGTGTTCCGCTTTGAGAGAACACGCAGCCTCGGCCCACAACGACAATCCTGCCGTGCAGAGACGTCGGGCCGCTAGTGCTGTTCGGGCAGCTTTGAAGCCAAGCGCACGGCGCCTCCAAACGGGGAGAAAGCGTACTCTCCCATCCGCGTCCCACTTTCAGGCTGAATGACGCAGCATGTTTCTCGGGAGGCTCTGCCGAGCTATCTAGTACAAGGGAGAGAGTGCCTGCCTCTGCCGAGAAAGGTTTTGACGTGGGGATTGCTGGACGTGCGGAAGAGCGTTCCCCAGGCCGTGCCAAGTTTAGGCTTTGGTGATTCTGGATGTTCCCAAGGGTCCAGAATTGTCCCTGGGAAAGCTGTCCTTTTTCTCTTTCTCCGGCTGGAAGTAAACATCTGGCAACCGACTGCCGTACGCAGGCGTCCTGGGGGAGACCCCCCCACCCCGGTTTCCTTTGGGACGCACATTGGTGTCTCACAGAAGTGCCCGCATTCCCAATTGGGGGCACACCAGCGTGGAATGTAAGGCTCTTTAGAACGACGTACCTTGAGGCCGTGTGAAGGCCGTACAAACGAGAGATTTCGAGCGAACAGGGCAGCGCTTCGTCATCGTCGTTGCACGTTCACAGAGCTTAATCAAACGAATGCATTTACTTCCTGTGGCTCAAACGCCAGAGAGGAGTTGGAAGGCATCCGGTGCCCTTTGACAGTTGTTACAACGAACGTGAGTGCACGGTGTCTCGTGAAATAAAGCCCTAGCACTGTTGAGGCCCTCCGTTAACGCACGCTTCTTCGCTCCTATGGCACTCCGAGGTGTTCCTGACGGGGGAAATCTGGACTTTTGCTTGAGGCCGGGGTGGGGCGAGGGGACTCACAGTTCTTGTGCCGGCGAGCTCCCGAACGCTCCGGCTGAAGCTCCCAGCAAGGAACTGAGAGCAGCAGGCCTCACACGCGTAAAGTCAGACTTCTGCTGTCACGAGTAAACTCAGACTTCTTGTGGGAGGCCTTCCGGCAGCAAAGAGAAGGTGGGCGCGAGCAGTGTACTTCAGGCAGCTTAGGACCCGCCCCTGTCTCGTTTACCACGGAGGGGAATAAGGTTTAGCCAGGGTCGCCCAGCTTCAAACCGGAGCTCCTATAGGGATCCTCGGCGGTTTCTGATTACCTCAAGGAAACACAACGGGAGGAACAGGGCCCTTCCGTGGAGGCCCGTTTGGGCACAGGGACCTCCGCGTGGGAGCTACTGGGTAAGTATGGCAGTCCCTTAGGTAGGTCTCAGTGACCAAGGCTCTCTGGCTCATGCCTAGCTGTGTAAAGAAGTGTGGCAAACGTACGTACTGCTCCTCAGGCTGGGCGCACAGCCTAGCTTTCGCTTCTATGAGAGTGCTGTCCCGAGTCTCTTCCTGGAGCCAGTCGTCAGCACGGTGCCTTTTGGCACTGCGGTTCTCTTTCAGTCAAGGAGGCCGTTCGACTGGCAAAGGGAGTCTGCGCAGCACTGCTTTCGCGAGGCTCTTTGACGACTGGGGCACTCAACCCAGGCAAGCCAGAGAGCAGTACGTTGCCCTTGCTCTGAATGTGAAGAGCTTTCTCCGGGGGCCTGTTTAGGCTAAGGTTCCTCAGAAGCCAGGAGCCGCCGTTCCGGCACGGAGAGAAGTCATCCTGCGAAATTGGCGAACGAGCTCCTATCCTGTGTGCCCCCAGGAGCGTCGCAGAGTTAAGGCACTCCGTGGTGGAGTCTGGCCTCATGGAAACCACTGCACACCCAACTCCCCCGACGTGAAACGCTGGAACTTACCTTGAGGCCTGAGGTCACCTTTCGTTTGGCCGGAGCTGAACATGTAGTGCCGTGGGAGGAGTTTCTAGCAAGGTATTGCCAGCACGGTGTTCCGCTTTGAGAGAACACGCAGCCTCGGCCCACAACGACAATCCTGCCGTGCAGAGACGTCGGGCCGCTAGTGCTGTTCGGGCAGCTTTGAAGCCAAGCGCACGGCGCCTCCAAACGGGGAGAAAGCGTACTCTCCCATCCGCGTCCCACTTTCAGGCTGAATGACGCAGCATGTTTCTCGGGAGGCTCTGCCGAGCTATCTAGTACAAGGGAGAGAGTGCCTGCCTCTGCCGAGAAAGGTTTTGACGTGGGGATTGCTGGACGTGCGGAAGAGCGTTCCCCAGGCCGTGCCAAGTTTAGGCTTTGGTGATTCTGGATGTTCCCAAGGGTCCAGAATTGTCCCTGGGAAAGCTGTCCTTTTTCTCTTTCTCCGGCTGGAAGTAAACATCTGGCAACCGACTGCCGTACGCAGGCGTCCTGGGGGAGACCCCCCCACCCCGGTTTCCTTTGGGACGCACATTGGTGTCTCACAGAAGTGCCCGCATTCCCAATTGGGGGCACACCAGCGTGGAATGTAAGGCTCTTTAGAACGACGTACCTTGAGGCCGTGTGAAGGCCGTACAAACGAGAGATTTCGAGCGAACAGGGCAGCGCTTCGTCATCGTCGTTGCACGTTCACGGAGCTTAATCAAACGAATGCATTTACTTCCTGTGGCTCAAACGCCAGAGAGGAGTTGGAAGGCATCCGGTGCCCTTTGACAGTTGTTACAACGAACGTGAGTGCACGGTGTCTCGTGAAATAAAGCCCTAGCACTGTTGAGGCCCTCCGTTAACGCACGCTTCTTCGCTCCTATGGCACTCCGAGGTGTTCCTGACGGGGGAAATCTGGACTTTTGCTTGAGGCCGGGGTGGGGCGAGGGGACTCACAGTTCTTGTGCCGGCGAGCTCCCGAACGCTCCGGCTGAAGCTCCCAGCAAGGAACTGAGAGCAGCAGGCCTCACACGCGTAAAGTCAGACTTCTGCTGTCACGAGTAAACTCAGACTTCTTGTGGGAGGCCTTCCGGCAGCAAAGAGAAGGTGGGCGCGAGCAGTGTACTTCAGGCAGCTTAGGACCCGCCCCTGTCTCGTTTACCACGGAGGGGAATAAGGTTTAGCCAGGGTCGCCCAGCTTCAAACCGGAGCTCCTATAGGGATCCTCGGCGGTTTCTGATTACCTCAAGGAAACACAACGGGAGGAACAGGGCCCTTCCGTGGAGGCCCGTTTGGGCACAGGGACCTCCGCGTGGGAGCTACTGGGTAAGTATGGCAGTCCCTTAGGTAGGTCTCAGTGACCAAGGCTCTCTGGCTCATGCCTAGCTGTGTAAAGAAGTGTGGCAAACGTACGTACTGCTCCTCAGGCTGGGCGCACAGCCTAGCTTTCGCTTCTATGAGAGTGCTGTCCCGAGTCTCTTCCTGGAGCCAGTCGTCAGCACGGTGCCTTTTGGCACTGCGGTTCTCTTTCAGTCAAGGAGGCCGTTCGACTGGCAAAGGGAGTCTGCGCAGCACTGCTTTCGCGAGGCTCTTTGACGACTGGGGCACTCAACCCAGGCAAGCCAGAGAGCAGTACGTTGCCCTTGCTCTGAATGTGAAGAGCTTTCTCCGGGGGCCTGTTTAGGCTAAGGTTCCTCAGAAGCCAGGAGCCGCCGTTCCGGCACGGAGAGAAGTCATCCTGCGAAATTGGCGAACGAGCTCCTATCCTGTGTGCCCCCAGGAGCGTCGCAGAGTTAAGGCACTCCGTGGTGGAGTCTGGCCTCATGGAAACCACTGCACACCCAACTCCCCCGACGTGAAACGCTGGAACTTACCTTGAGGCCTGAGGTCACCTTTCGTTTGGCCGGAGCTGAACATGTAGTGCCGTGGGAGGAGTTTCTAGCAAGGTATTGCCAGCACGGTGTTCCGCTTTGAGAGAACACGCAGCCTCGGCCCACAACGACAATCCTGCCGTGCAGAGACGTCGGGCCGCTAGTGCTGTTCGGGCAGCTTTGAAGCCAAGCGCACGGCGCCTCCAAACGGGGAGAAAGCGAACTCTCCCATCCGCGTCCCACTTTCAAGCTGAATGACGCAGCATGTTTCTCGGGAGGCTCTGCCGAGCTATCTAGTACAAGGGAGAGAGTGCCTGTCTCTGCCGAGAAAGGTTTTGACGTGGGGATTGCTGGACGTGCGGAAGAGCGTTCCCCAGGCCGTGCCAAGTTTAGGCTTTGGTGATTCTGGATGTTCCCAAGGGTCCAGAATTGTCCCTGGGAAAGCTGTCCTTTTTCTCTTTCTCCGGCTGGAAGTAAACATCTGGCAACCGACTGCCGTACGCAGGCGTCCTGGGGGAGACCCCCCCACCCCGGTTTCCTTTGGGACGCACATTGGTGTCTCACAGAAGTGCCCGCATTCCCAATTGGGGGCACACCAGCGTGGAATGTAAGGCTGTTTAGAACGACGTACCTTGAGGCCGTGTGAAGGCCATAGAAACGAGAGCTTTCGAGCGAACAGGGCAGCGCTTCGTCATCGTCGTTGCACGTTCACGGAGCTTAATCAAACGAATGCATTTACTTCCTGTGGCTCAAACGCCAGAGAGGAGTTGGAAGGCATCCAGTGCCCTTTGACAGTTGTTACAACGAACGTGAGTGCACGGTGTCTCGTGAAATAAAGCCCTAGCACTGTTGAGGCCCTCCGTTAACGCACGCTTCTTCGCTCCTATGGCACTCCGAGGTGTTCCTGCCGGGGGAAATCTGGACTTTTGCTTGAGGCCGGGGTGGGGCGAGGGGACTCACAGTTCTTGTGCCGGCGAGCTCCCGAGCGCTCCGGCTGAAGCTCCCAGCAAGGAACTGAGAGCAGCAGGCCTCACACGCGTAAAGTCAGACTTCTGCTGTCACGAGTAAACTCAGACTTCTTGTGGGAGGCCTTCCGGCAGCAAAGAGAAGGTGGGCGCGAGCAGTGTACTTCAGGCAGCTTAGGACCCGCCCCTGTCTCGTTTACCACGGAGGGGAATAAGGTTTAGCCAGGGTCGCCCAGCTTCAAACCGGAGCTCCTATAGGGATCCTCAGCGGTTTCTGATTACCTCAAGGAAACACAACGGGAGGAACAGGGCCCTTCCGTGGAGGCCCGTTTGGGCACAGGGACCTCCGCGTGGGAGCTACTGGGTAAGTATGGCAGTCCCTTAGGTAGGCCTCAGTGACCAAGGCTCTCTGGCTCATGCCTAGCTGTGTAAAGAAGTGTGGCAAACGTACGTACTGCTCCTCAGGCTGGGCGCACAGCCTAGCTTTCGCTTCTATGAGAGTGCTGTCCCGAGTCTCTTCCTGGAGCCAGTCGTCAGCACGGTGCCTTTTGGCACTGCGGTTCTCTTTCAGTCAAGGAGGCCGTTCGACTGGCAAAGGGAGTCTGCGCAGCACTGCTTTCGCGAGGCTCTTTGACGACTGGGGCACTCAACCCAGGCAAGCCAGAGAGCAGTACGTTGCCCTTGCTCTGAATGTGAAGAGCTTTCTCCAGGGGCCTGTTTAGGCTAAGGTTCCTCAGAAGCCAGGAGCCGCCGTTCCGGCACGGAGAGAAGTCATCCTGCGAAATTGGCGAACGAGCTCCTATCCTGTGTGCCCCCAGGAGCGTCGCAGAGTTAAGGCACTCCGTGGTGGAGTCTGGCCTCATGGAAACCACTGCACACCCAACTCCCCCGACGTGAAACGCTGGAACTTACCTTGAGGCCTGAGGTCACCTTTCGTTTGGCCGGAGCTGAACATGTAGTGCCGTGGGAGGAGTTTCTAGCAAGGTATTGCCAGCACGGTGTTCCGCTTTGAGAGAACACGCAGCCTCGGCCCACAACGACAATCCTGCCGTGCAGAGACGTCGGGCCGCTAGTGCTGTTCGGGCAGCTTTGAAGCCAAGCGCACGGCGCCTCCAAACGGGGAGAAAGCGTACTCTCCCATCCGCGTCCCACTTTCAGGCTGAATGACGCAGCATGTTTCTCGGGAGGCTCTGCCGAGCTATCTAGTACAAGGGAGAGAGTGCCTGCCTCTGCCGAGAAAGGTTTTGACGTGGGGATTGCTGGACGTGCGGAAGAGCGTTCCCCAGGCCGTGCCAAGTTTAGGCTTTGGTGATTCTGGATGTTCCCAAGGGTCCAGAATTGTCCCTGGGAAAGCTGTCCTTTTTCTCTTTCTCCGGCTGGAAGTAAACATCTGGCAACCGACTGCCGTACGCAGGCGTCCTGGGGGAGACCCCCCCACCCCGGTTTCCTTTGGGACGCACATTGGTGTCTCACAGAAGTGCCCGCATTCCCAATTGGGGGCACACCAGCGTGGAATGTAAGGCTCTTTAGAACGACGTACCTTGAGGCCGTGTGAAGGCCGTACAAACGAGAGCTTTCGAGCGAACAGGGCAGCGCTTCGTCATCGTCGTTGCACGTTCACGGAGCTTAATCAAACGAATGCATTTACTTCCTGTGGCTCAAACGCCAGAGAGGAGTTGGAAGGCATCCGGTGCCCTTTGACAGTTGTTACAACGAACGTGAGTGCACGGTGTCTCGTGAAATAAAGCCCTAGCACTGTTGAGGCCCTCCGTTAACGCACGCTTCTTCGCTCCTATGGCACTCCGAGGTGTTCCTGACGGGGGAAATCTGGACTTTTGCTTGAGGCCGGGGTGGGGCGAGGGGACTCACAGTTCTTGTGCCGGCGAGCTCCCGAACGCTCCGGCTGAAGCTCCCAGCAAGGAACTGAGAGCAGCAGGCCTCACACGCGTAAAGTCAGACTTCTGCTGTCACGAGTAAACTCAGACTTCTTGTGGGAGGCCTTCCGGCAGCAAAGAGAAGGTGGGCGCGAGCAGTGTACTTCAGGCAGCTTAGGACCCGCCCCTGTCTCGTTTACCACGGAGGGGAATAAGGTTTAGCCAGGGTCGCCCAGCTTCAAACCGGAGCTCCTATAGGGATCCTCGGCGGTTTCTGATTACCTCAAGGAAACACAACGGGAGGAACAGGGCCCTTCCGTGGAGGCCCGTTTGGGCACAGGGACCTCCGCGTGGGAGCTACTGGGTAAGTATGGCAGTCCCTTAGGTAGGCCTCAGTGACCAAGGCTCTCTGGCTCATGCCTAGCTGTGTAAAGAAGTGTGGCAAACGTACGTACTGCTCCTCAGGCTGGGCGCACAGCCTAGCTTTCGCTTCTATGAGAGTGCTGTCCCGAGTCTCTTCCTGGAGCCAGTCGTCAGCACGGTGCCTTTTGGCACTGCGGTTCTCTTTCAGTCAAGGAGGCCGTT
The DNA here is from genome assembly GCF_963455315.2 of Globicephala melas. Taxonomy (NCBI): domain Eukaryota; kingdom Metazoa; phylum Chordata; class Mammalia; order Artiodactyla; family Delphinidae; genus Globicephala; species Globicephala melas. The sequence continues at coordinate 325,113 of NW_027207457.1, read as the reverse complement.
CGACTGGCAAAGGGAGTCTGCGCAGCACTGCTTTCGCGAGGCTCTTTGACGACTGGGGCACTCAACCCAGGCAAGCCAGAGAGCAGTACGTTGCCCTTGCTCTGAATGTGAAGAGCTTTCTCCGGGGGCCTGTTTAGGCTAAGGTTCCTCAGAAGCCAGGAGCCGCCGTTCCGGCACGGAGAGAAGTCATCCTGCGAAATTGGCGAACGAGCTCCTATCCTGTGTGCCCCCAGGAGCGTCGCAGAGTTAAGGCACTCCGTGGTGGAGTCTGGCCTCATGGAAACCACTGCACACCCAACTCCCCCGACGTGAAACGCTGGAACTTACCTTGAGGCCTGAGGTCACCTTTCGTTTGGCCGGAGCTGAACATGTAGTGCCGTGGGAGGAGTTTCTAGCAAGGTATTGCCAGCACGGTGTTCCGCTTTGAGAGAACACGCAGCCTCGGCCCACAACGACAATCCTGCCGTGCAGAGACGTCGGGCCGCTAGTGCTGTTCGGGCAGCTTTGAAGCCAAGCGCACGGCGCCTCCAAACGGGGAGAAAGCGTACTCTCCCATCCGTGTCCCACTTTCAGGCTGAATGACGCAGCATGTTTCTCGGGAGGCTCTGCCGAGCTATCTAGTACAAGGGAGAGAGTGCCTGCCTCTGCCGAGAAAGGTTTTGACGTGGGGATTGCTGGACGTGTGGAAGAGCGTTCCCCAGGCCGTGCCAAGTTTAGGCTTTGGTGATTCTGGATGTTCCCAAGGGTCCAGAATTGTCCCTGGGAAAGCTGTCCTTTTTCTCTTTCTCCGGCTGGAAGTAAACATCTGGCAACCGACTGCCGTACGCAGGCGTCCTGGGGGAGACCCCCCCACCCCGGTTTCCTTTGGGACGCACATTGGTGTCTCACAGAAGTGCCCGCATTCCCAATTGGGGGCACACCAGCGTGGAATGTAAGGCTGTTTAGAACGACGTACCTTGAGGCCGTGTGAAGGCCGTACAAACGAGAGCTTTCGAGCGAACAGGGCAGCGCTTCGTCATCGTCGTTGCACGTTCACGGAGCTTAATCAAACGAATGCATTTACTTCCTGTGGCTCAAACGCCAGAGAGGAGTTGGAAGGCATCCGGTGCCCTTTGACAGTTGTTACAACGAACGTGAGTGCACGGTGTCTCGTGAAATAAAGCCCTAGCACTGTTGAGGCCCTCCGTTAACGCACGCTTCTTCGCTCCTATGGCACTCCGAGGTGTTCCTGCCGGGGGAAATCTGGACTTTTGCTTGAGGCCGGGGTGGGGCGAGGGGACTCACAGTTCTTGTGCCGGCGAGCTCCCGAGCGCTCCGGCTGAAGCTCCCAGCAAGGAACTGAGAGCAGCAGGCCTCACACGCGTAAAGTCAGACTTCTGCTGTCACGAGTAAACTCAGACTTCTTGTGCGAGGCCTTCCGGCAGCAAAGAGAAGGTGGGCGCGAGCAGTGTACTTCAGGCAGCTTAGGACCCGCCCCTGTCTCGTTTACCACGGAGGGGAATAAGGTTTAGCCAGGGTCGCCCAGCTTCAAACCGGAGCTCCTATAGGGATCCTCGGCGGTTTCTGATTACCTCAAGGAAACACAACGGGAGGAACAGGGCCCTTCCGTGGAGGCCCGTTTGGGCACAGGGACCTCCGCGTGGGAGCTACTGGGTAAGTATGGCAGTCCCTTAGGTAGGCCTCAGTGACCAAGGCTCTCTGGCTCATGCCTAGCTGTGTAAAGAAGTGTGGCAAACGTACGTACTGCTCCTCAGGCTGGGCGCACAGCCTAGCTTTCGCTTCTATGAGAGTGCTGTCCCGAGTCTCTTCCTGGAGCCAGTCGTCAGCACGGTGCCTTTTGGCACTGCGGTTCTCTTTCAGTCAAGGAGGCCGTTCGACTGGCAAAGGGAGTCTGCGCAGCACTGCTTTCGCGAGGCTCTTTGACGACTGGGGCACTCAACCCAGGCAAGCCAGAGAGCAGTACGTTGCCCTTGCTCTGAATGTGAAGAGCTTTCTCCGGGGGCCTGTTTAGGCTAAGGTTCCTCAGAAGCCAGGAGCCGCCGTTCCGGCACGGAGAGAAGTCATCCTGCGAAATTGGCGAACGAGCTCCTATCCTGTGTGCCCCCAGGAGCGTCGCAGAGTTAAGGCACTCCGTGGTGGAGTCTGGCCTCATGGAAACCACTGCACACCCAACTCCCCCGACGTGAAACGCTGGAACTTACCTTGAGGCCTGAGGTCACCTTTCGTTTGGCCGGAGCTGAACACGTAGTGCCGTGGGAGGAGTTTCTAGCAAGGTATTGCCAGCACGGTGTTCCGCTTTGAGAGAACACGCAGCCTCGGCCCACAACGACAATCCTGCCGTGCAGAGACGTCGGGCCGCTAGTGCTGTTCGGGCAGCTTTGAAGCCAAGCGCACGGCGCCTCCAAACGGGGAGAAAGCGTACTCTCCCATCCGCGTCCCACTTTCAGGCTGAATGACGCAGCATGTTTCTCGGGAGGCTCTGCCGAGCTATCTAGTACAAGGGAGAGAGTGCCTGCCTCTGCCGAGAAAGGTTTTGACGTGGGGATTGCTGGACGTGCGGAAGAGCGTTCCCCAGGCCGTGCCAAGTTTAGGCTTTGGTGATTCTGGATGTTCCCAAGGGTCCAGAATTGTCCCTGGGAAAGCTGTCCTTTTTCTCTTTCTCCGGCTGGAAGTAAACATCTGGCAACCGACTGCCGTACGCAGGCGTCCTGGGGGAGACCCCCCCACCCCGGTTTCCTTTGGGACGCACATTGGTGTCTCACAGAAGTGCCCGCATTCCCAATTGGGGGCACACCAGCGTGGAATGTAAGGCTCTTTAGAACGACGTACCTTGAGGCCGTGTGAAGGCCGTACAAACGAGAGCTTTCGAGCGAACAGGGCAGCGCTTCGTCATCGTCGTTGCACGTTCACGGAGCTTAATCAAACGAATGCATTTACTTCCTGTGGCTCAAACGCCAGAGAGGAGTTGGAAGGCATCCGGTGCCCTTTGACAGTTGTTACAACGAACGTGAGTGCACGGTGTCTCGTGAAATAAAGCCCTAGCACTGTTGAGGCCCTCCGTTAACGCACGCTTCTTCGCTCCTATGGCACTCCGAGGTGTTCCTGACGGGGGAAATCTGGACTTTTGCTTGAGGCCGGGGTGGGGCGAGGGGACTCACAGTTCTTGTGCCGGCGAGCTCCCGAGCGCTCCGGCTGAAGCTCCCAGCAAGGAACTGAGAGCAGCAGGCCTCACACGCGTAAAGTCAGACTTCTGCTGTCACGAGTAAACTCAGACTTCTTGTGGGAGGCCTTCCGGCAGCAAAGAGAAGGTGGGCGCGAGCAGTGTACTTCAGGCAGCTTAGGACCCGCCCCTGTCTCGTTTACCACGGAGGGGAATAAGGTTTAGCCAGGGTCGCCCAGCTTCAAACCGGAGCTCCTATAGGGATCCTCGGCGGTTTCTGATTACCTCAAGGAAACACAACGGGAGGAACAGGGCCCTTCCGTGGAGGCCCGTTTGGGCACAGGGACCTCCGCGTGGGAGCTACTGGGTAAGTATGGCAGTCCCTTAGGTAGGCCTCAGTGACCAAGGCTCTCTGGCTCATGCCTAGCTGTGTAAAGAAGTGTGGCAAACGTACGTACTGCTCCTCAGGCTGGGCGCACAGCCTAGCTTTCGCTTCTATGAGAGTGCTGTCCCGAGTCTCTTCCTGGAGCCAGTCGTCAGCACGGTGCCTTTTGGCACTGCGGTTCTCTTTCAGTCAAGGAGGCCGTTCGACTGGCAAAGGGAGTCTGCGCAGCACTGCTTTCGCGAGGCTCTTTGACGACTGGGGCACTCAACCCAGGCAAGCCAGAGAGCAGTACGTTGCCCTTGCTCTGAATGTGAAGAGCTTTCTCCGGGGGCCTGTTTAGGCTAAGGTTCCTCAGAAGCCAGGAGCCGCCGTTCCGGCACGGAGAGAAGTCATCCTGCGAAATTGGCGAACGAGCTCCTATCCTGTGTGCCCCCAGGAGCGTCGCAGAGTTAAGGCACTCCGTGGTGGAGTCTGGCCTCATGGAAACCACTGCACACCCAACTCCCCCGACGTGAAACGCTGGAACTTACCTTGAGGCCTGAGGTCACCTTTCGTTTGGCCGGAGCTGAACACGTAGTGCCGTGGGAGGAGTTTCTAGCAAGGTATTGCCAGCACGGTGTTCCGCTTTGAGAGAACACGCAGCCTCGGCCCACAACGACAATCCTGCCGTGCAGAGACGTCGGGCCGCTAGTGCTGTTCGGGCAGCTTTGAAGCCAAGCGCACGGCGCCTCCAAACGGGGAGAAAGCGTACTCTCCCATCCGCGTCCCACTTTCAGGCTGAATGACGCAGCATGTTTCTCGGGAGGCTCTGCCGAGCTATCTAGTACAAGGGAGAGAGTGCCTGCCTCTGCCGAGAAAGGTTTTGACGTGGGGATTGCTGGACGTGCGGAAGAGCGTTCCCCAGGCCGTGCCAAGTTTAGGCTTTGGTGATTCTGGATGTTCCCAAGGGTCCAGAATTGTCCCTGGGAAAGCTGTCCTTTTTCTCTTTCTCCGGCTGGAAGTAAACATCTGGCAACCGACTGCCGTACGCAGGCGTCCTGGGGGAGACCCCCCCACCCCGGTTTCCTTTGGGACGCACATTGGTGTCTCACAGAAGTGCCCGCATTCCCAATTGGGGGCACACCAGCGTGGAATGTAAGGCTGTTTAGAACGACGTACTTTGAGGCCGTGTGAAGGCCGTACAAACGAGAGCTTTCGAGCGAACAGGGCAGCGCTTCGTCATCGTCGTTGCACGTTCACGGAGCTTAATCAAACGAATGCATTTACTTCCTGTGGCTCAAACGCCAGAGAGGAGTTGGAAGGCATCCGGTGCCCTTTGACAGTTGTTACAACGAACGTGAGTGCACGGTGTCTCGTGAAATAAAGCCCTAGCACTGTTGAGGCCCTCCGTTAACGCACGCTTCTTCGCTCCTATGGCACTCCGAGGTGTTCCTGCCGGGGGAAATCTGGACTTTTGCTTGAGGCCGGGGTGGGGCGAGGGGACTCACAGTTCTTGTGCCGGCGAGCTCCCGAGCGCTCCGGCTGAAGCTCCCAGCAAGGAACTGAGAGCAGCAGGCCTCACACGCGTAAAGTCAGACTTCTGCTGTCACGAGTAAACTCAGACTTCTTGTGCGAGGCCTTCCGGCAGCAAAGAGAAGGTGGGCGCGAGCAGTGTACTTCAGGCAGCTTAGGACCCGCCCCTGTCTCGTTTACCACGGAGGGGAATAAGGTTTAGCCAGGGTCGCCCAGCTTCAAACCGGAGCTCCTATAGGGATCCTCGGCGGTTTCTGATTACCTCAAGGAAACACAACGGGAGGAACAGGGCCCTTCCGTGGAGGCCCGTTTGGGCACAGGGACCTCCGCGTGGGAGCTACTGGGTAAGTATGGCAGTCCCTTAGGTAGGCCTCAGTGACCAAGGCTCTCTGGCTCATGCCTAGCTGTGTAAAGAAGTGTGGCAAACGTACGTACTGCTCCTCAGGCTGGGCGCACAGCCTAGCTTTCGCTTCTATGAGAGTGCTGTCCCGAGTCTCTTCCTGGAGCCAGTCGTCAGCACGGTGCCTTTTGGCACTGCGGTTCTCTTTCAGTCAAGGAGGCCGTTCGACTGGCAAAGGGAGTCTGCGCAGCACTGCTTTCGCGAGGCTCTTTGACGACTGGGGCACTCAACCCAGGCAAGCCAGAGAGCAGTACGTTGCCCTTGCTCTGAATGTGAAGAGCTTTCTCCGGGGGCCTGTTTAGGCTAAGGTTCCTCAGAAGCCAGGAGCCGCCGTTCCGGCACGGAGAGAAGTCATCCTGCGAAATTGGCGAACGAGCTCCTATCCTGTGTGCCCCCAGGAGCGTCGCAGAGTTAAGGCACTCCGTGGTGGAGTCTGGCCTCATGGAAACCACTGCACACCCAACTCCCCCGACGTGAAACGCTGGAACTTACCTTGAGGCCTGAGGTCACCTTTCGTTTGGCCGGAGCTGAACACGTAGTGCCGTGGGAGGAGTTTCTAGCAAGGTATTGCCAGCACGGTGTTCCGCTTTGAGAGAACACGCAGCCTCGGCCCACAACGACAATCCTGCCGTGCAGAGACGTCGGGCCGCTAGTGCTGTTCGGGCAGCTTTGAAGCCAAGCGCACGGCGCCTCCAAACGGGGAGAAAGCGTACTCTCCCATCCGCGTCCCACTTTCAGGCTGAATGACGCAGCATGTTTCTCGGGAGGCTCTGCCGAGCTATCTAGTACAAGGGAGAGAGTGCCTGCCTCTGCCGAGAAAGGTTTTGACGTGGGGATTGCTGGACGTGCGGAAGAGCGTTCCCCAGGCCGTGCCAAGTTTAGGCTTTGGTGATTCTGGATGTTCCCAAGGGTCCAGAATTGTCCCTGGGAAAGCTGTCCTTTTTCTCTTTCTCCGGCTGGAAGTAAACATCTGGCAACCGACTGCCGTACGCAGGCGTCCTGGGGGAGACCCCCCCACCCCGGTTTCCTTTGGGACGCACATTGGTGTCTCACAGAAGTGCCCGCATTCCCAATTGGGGGCACACCAGCGTGGAATGTAAGGCTCTTTAGAACGACGTACCTTGAGGCCGTGTGAAGGCCGTACAAACGAGAGCTTTCGAGCGAACAGGGCAGCACTTCGTCATCGTCGTTGCACGTTCACGGAGCTTAATCAAACGAATGCATTTACTTCCTGTGGCTCAAACGCCAGAGAGGAGTTGGAAGGCATCCGGTGCCCTTTGACAGTTGTTACAACGAACGTGAGTGCACGGTGTCTCGTGAAATAAAGCCCTAGCACTGTTGAGGCCCTCCGTTAACGCACGCTTCTTCGCTCCTATGGCACTCCGAGGTGTTCCTGACGGGGGAAATCTGGACTTTTGCTTGAGGCCGGGGTGGGGCGAGGGGACTCACAGTTCTTGTGCCGGCGAGCTCCCGAGCGCTCCGGCTGAAGCTCCCAGCAAGGAACTGAGAGCAGCAGGCCTCACACGCGTAAAGTCAGACTTCTGCTGTCACGAGTAAACTCAGACTTCTTGTGGGAGGCCTTCCGGCAGCAAAGAGAAGGTGGGCGCGAGCAGTGTACTTCAGGCAGCTTAGGACCCGCCCCTGTCTCGTTTACCACGGAGGGGAATAAGGTTTAGCCAGGGTCGCCCAGCTTCAAACCGGAGCTCCTATAGGGATCCTCGGCGGTTTCTGATTACCTCAAGGAAACACAACGGGAGGAACAGGGCCCTTCCGTGGAGGCCCGTTTGGGCACAGGGACCTCCGCGTGGGAGCTACTGGGTAAGTATGGCAGTCCCTTAGGTAGGCCTCAGTGACCAAGGCTCTCTGGCTCATGCCTAGCTGTGTAAAGAAGTGTGGCAAACGTACGTACTGCTCCTCAGGCTGGGCGCACAGCCTAGCTTTCGCTTCTATGAGAGTGCTGTCCCGAGTCTCTTCCTGGAGCCAGTCGTCAGCACGGTGCCTTTTGGCACTGCGGTTCTCTTTCAGTCAAGGAGGCCGTTCGACTGGCAAAGGGAGTCTGCGCAGCACTGCTTTCGCGAGGCTCTTTGACGACTGGGGCACTCAACCCAGGCAAGCCAGAGAGCAGTACGTTGCCCTTGCTCTGAATGTGAAGAGCTTTCTCCGGGGGCCTGTTTAGGCTAAGGTTCCTCAGAAGCCAGGAGCCGCCGTTCCGGCACGGAGAGAAGTCATCCTGCGAAATTGGCGAACGAGCTCCTATCCTGTGTGCCCCCAGGAGCGTCGCAGAGTTAAGGCACTCCGTGGTGGAGTCTGGCCTCATGGAAACCACTGCACACCCAACTCCCCCGACGTGAAACGCTGGAACTTACCTTGAGGCCTGAGGTCACCTTTCGTTTGGCCGGAGCTGAACACGTAGTGCCGTGGGAGGAGTTTCTAGCAAGGTATTGCCAGCACGGTGTTCCGCTTTGAGAGAACACGCAGCCTCGGCCCACAACGACAATCCTGCCGTGCAGAGACGTCGGGCCGCTAGTGCTGTTCGGGCAGCTTTGAAGCCAAGCGCACGGCGCCTCCAAACGGGGAGAAAGCGTACTCTCCCATCCGCGTCCCACTTTCAGGCTGAATGACGCAGCATGTTTCTCGGGAGGCTCTGCCGAGCTATCTAGTACAAGGGAGAGAGTGCCTGCCTCTGCCGAGAAAGGTTTTGACGTGGGGATTGCTGGACGTGCGGAAGAGCGTTCCCCAGGCCGTGCCAAGTTTAGGCTTTGGTGATTCTGGATGTTCCCAAGGGTCCAGAATTGTCCCTGGGAAAGCTGTCCTTTTTCTCTTTCTCCGGCTGGAAGTAAACATCTGGCAACCGACTGCCGTACGCAGGCGTCCTGGGGGAGACCCCCCCACCCCGGTTTCCTTTGGGACGCACATTGGTGTCTCACAGAAGTGCCCGCATTCCCAATTGGGGGCACACCAGCGTGGAATGTAAGGCTGTTTAGAACGACGTACCTTGAGGCCGTGTGAAGGCCGTACAAACGAGAGCTTTCGAGCGAACAGGGCAGCGCTTCGTCATCGTCGTTGCACGTTCACGGAGCTTAATCAAACGAATGCATTTACTTCCTGTGGCTCAAACGCCAGAGAGGAGTTGGAAGGCATCCGGTGCCCTTTGACAGTTGTTACAACGAACGTGAGTGCACGGTGTCTCGTGAAATAAAGCCCTAGCACTGTTGAGGCCCTCCGTTAACGCACGCTTCTTCGCTCCTATGGCACTCCGAGGTGTTCCTGCCGGGGGAAATCTGGACTTTTGCTTGAGGCCGGGGTGGGGCGAGGGGACTCACAGTTCTTGTGCCGGCGAGCTCCCGAGCGCTCCGGCTGAAGCTCCCAGCAAGGAACTGAGAGCAGCAGGCCTCACACGCGTAAAGTCAGACTTCTGCTGTCACGAGTAAACTCAGACTTCTTGTGCGAGGCCTTCCGGCAGCAAAGAGAAGGTGGGCGCGAGCAGTGTACTTCAGGCAGCTTAGGACCCGCCCCTGTCTCGTTTACCACGGAGGGGAATAAGGTTTAGCCAGGGTCGCCCAGCTTCAAACCGGAGCTCCTATAGGGATCCTCGGCGGTTTCTGATTACCTCAAGGAAACACAACGGGAGGAACAGGGCCCTTCCGTGGAGGCCCGTTTGGGCACAGGGACCTCCGCGTGGGAGCTACTGGGTAAGTATGGCAGTCCCTTAGGTAGGCCTCAGTGACCAAGGCTCTCTGGCTCATGCCTAGCTGTGTAAAGAAGTGTGGCAAACGTACGTACTGCTCCTCAGGCTGGGCGCACAGCCTAGCTTTCGCTTCTATGAGAGTGCTGTCCCGAGTCTCTTCCTGGAGCCAGTCGTCAGCACGGTGCCTTTTGGCACTGCGGTTCTCTTTCAGTCAAGGAGGCCGTTCGACTGGCAAAGGGAGTCTGCGCAGCACTGCTTTCGCGAGGCTCTTTGACGACTGGGGCACTCAACCCAGGCAAGCCAGAGAGCAGTACGTTGCCCTTGCTCTGAATGTGAAGAGCTTTCTCCGGGGGCCTGTTTAGGCTAAGGTTCCTCAGAAGCCAGGAGCCGCCGTTCCGGCACGGAGAGAAGTCATCCTGCGAAATTGGCGAACGAGCTCCTATCCTGTGTGCCCCCAGGAGCGTCGCAGAGTTAAGGCACTCCGTGGTGGAGTCTGGCCTCATGGAAACCACTGCACACCCAACTCCCCCGACGTGAAACGCTGGAACTTACCTTGAGGCCTGAGGTCACCTTTCGTTTGGCCGGAGCTGAACACGTAGTGCCGTGGGAGGAGTTTCTAGCAAGGTATTGCCAGCACGGTGTTCCGCTTTGAGAGAACACGCAGCCTCGGCCCACAACGACAATCCTGCCGTGCAGAGACGTCGGGCCGCTAGTGCTGTTCGGGCAGCTTTGAAGCCAAGCGCACGGCGCCTCCAAACGGGGAGAAAGCGTACTCTCCCATCCGCGTCCCACTTTCAGGCTGAATGACGCAGCATGTTTCTCGGGAGGCTCTGCCGAGCTATCTAGTACAAGGGAGAGAGTGCCTGCCTCTGCCGAGAAAGGTTTTGACGTGGGGATTGCTGGACGTGCGGAAGAGCGTTCCCCAGGCCGTGCCAAGTTTAGGCTTTGGTGATTCTGGATGTTCCCAAGGGTCCAGAATTGTCCCTGGGAAAGCTGTCCTTTTTCTCTTTCTCCGGCTGGAAGTAAACATCTGGCAACCGACTGCCGTACGCAGGCGTCCTGGGGGAGACCCCCCCCACCCCGGTTTCCTTTGGGACGCACATTGGTGTCTCACAGAAGTGCCCGCATTCCCAATTGGGGGCACACCAGCGTGGAATGTAAGGCTCTTTAGAACGACGTACCTTGAGGCCGTGTGAAGGCCGTACAAACGAGAGCTTTCGAGCGAACAGGGCAGCGCTTCGTCATCGTCGTTGCACGTTCACGGAGCTTAATCAAACGAATGCATTTACTTCCTGTGGCTCAAACGCCAGAGAGGAGTTGGAAGGCATCCGGTGCCCTTTGACAGTTGTTACAACGAACGTGAGTGCACGGTGTCTCGTGAAATAAAGCCCTAGCACTGTTGAGGCCCTCCGTTAACGCACGCTTCTTCGCTCCTATGGCACTCCGAGGTGTTCCTGACGGGGGAAATCTGGACTTTTGCTTGAGGCCGGGGTGGGGCGAGGGGACTCACAGTTCTTGTGCCGGCGAGCTCCCGAGCGCTCCGGCTGAAGCTCCCAGCAAGGAACTGAGAGCAGCAGGCCTCACACGCGTAAAGTCAGACTTCTGCTGTCACGAGTAAACTCAGACTTCTTGTGGGAGGCCTTCCGGCAGCAAAGAGAAGGTGGGCGCGAGCAGTGTACTTCAGGCAGCTTAGGACCCGCCCCTGTCTCGTTTACCACGGAGGGGAATAAGGTTTAGCCAGGGTCGCCCAGCTTCAAACCGGAGCTCCTATAGGGATCCTCGGCGGTTTCTGATTACCTCAAGGAAACACAACGGGAGGAACAGGGCCCTTCCGTGGAGGCCCGTTTGGGCACAGGGACCTCCGCGTGGGAGCTACTGGGTAAGTATGGCAGTCCCTTAGGTAGGCCTCAGTGACCAAGGCTCTCTGGCTCATGCCTAGCTGTGTAAAGAAGTGTGGCAAACGTACGTACTGCTCCTCAGGCTGGGCGCACAGCCTAGCTTTCGCTTCTATGAGAGTGCTGTCCCGAGTCTCTTCCTGGAGCCAGTCGTCAGCACGGTGCCTTTTGGCACTGCGGTTCTCTTTCAGTCAAGGAGGCCGTTCGACTGGCAAAGGGAGTCTGCGCAGCACTGCTTTCGCGAGGCTCTTTGACGACTGGGGCACTCAACCCAGGCAAGCCAGAGAGCAGTACGTTGCCCTTGCTCTGAATGTGAAGAGCTTTCTCCGGGGGCCTGTTTAGGCTAAGGTTCCTCAGAAGCCAGGAGCCGCCGTTCCGGCACGGAGAGAAGTCATCCTGCGAAATTGGCGAACGAGCTCCTATCCTGTGTGCCCCCAGGAGCGTCGCAGAGTTAAGGCACTCCGTGGTGGAGTCTGGCCTCATGGAAACCACTGCACACCCAACTCCCCCGACGTGAAACGCTGGAACTTACCTTGAGGCCTGAGGTCACCTTTCGTTTGGCCGGAGCTGAACACGTAGTGCCGTGGGAGGAGTTTCTAGCAAGGTATTGCCAGCACGGTGTTCCGCTTTGAGAGAACACGCAGCCTCGGCCCACAACGACAATCCTGCCGTGCAGAGACGTCGGGCCGCTAGTGCTGTTCGGGCAGCTTTGAAGCCAAGCGCACGGCGCCTCCAAACGGGGAGAAAGCGTACTCTCCCATCCGCGTCCCACTTTCAGGCTGAATGACGCAGCATGTTTCTCGGGAGGCTCTGCCGAGCTATCTAGTACAAGGGAGAGAGTGCCTGCCTCTGCCGAGAAAGGTTTTGACGTGGGGATTGCTGGACGTGCGGAAGAGCGTTCCCCAGGCCGTGCCAAGTTTAGGCTTTGGTGATTCTGGATGTTCCCAAGGGTCCAGAATTGTCCCTGGGAAAGCTGTCCTTTTTCTCTTTCTCCGGCTGGAAGTAAACATCTGGCAACCGACTGCCGTACGCAGGCGTCCTGGGGGAGACCCCCCCACCCCGGTTTCCTTTGGGACGCACATTGGTGTCTCACAGAAGTGCCCGCATTCCCAATTGGGGGCACACCAGCGTGGAATGTAAGGCTCTTTAGAACGACGTACCTTGAGGCCGTGTGAAGGCCGTACAAACGAGAGCTTTCGAGCGAACAGGGCAGCGCTTCGTCATCGTCGTTGCACGTTCACGGAGCTTAATCAAACGAATGCATTTACTTCCTGTGGCTCAAACGCCAGAGAGGAGTTGGAAGGCATCCGGTGCCCTTTGACAGTTGTTACAACGAACGTGAGTGCACGGTGTCTCGTGAAATAAAGCCCTAGCACTGTTGAGGCCCTCCGTTAACGCACGCTTCTTCGCTCCTATGGCACTCCGAGGTGTTCCTGACGGGGGAAATCTGGACTTTTGCTTGAGGCCGGGGTGGGGCGAGGGGACTCACAGTTCTTGTGCCGGCGAGCTCCCGAACGCTCCGGCTGAAGCTCCCAGCAAGGAACTGAGAGCAGCAGGCCTCACACGCGTAAAGTCAGACTTCTGCTGTCACGAGTAAACTCAGACTTCTTGTGGGAGGCCTTCCGGCAGCAAAGAGAAGGTGGGCGCGAGCAGTGTACTTCAGGCAGCTTAGGACCCGCCCCTGTCTCGTTTACCACGGAGGGGAATAAGGTTTAGCCAGGGTCGCCCAGCTTCAAACCGGAGCTCCTATAGGGATCCTCGGCGGTTTCTGATTACCTCAAGGAAACACAACGGGAGGAACAGGGCCCTTCCGTGGAGGCCCGTTTGGGCACAGGGACCTCCGCGTGGGAGCTACTGGGTAAGTATGGCAGTCCCTTAGGTAGGCCTCAGTGACCAAGGCTCTCTGGCTCATGCCTAGCTGTGTAAAGAAGTGTGGCAAACGTACGTACTGCTCCTCAGGCTGGGCGCACAGCCTAGCTTTCGCTTCTATGAGAGTGCTGTCCCGAGTCTCTTCCTGGAGCCAGTCGTCAGCACGGTGCCTTTTGGCACTGCGGTTCTCTTTCAGTCAAGGAGGCCGTTCGACTGGCAAAGGGAGTCTGCGCAGCACTGCTTTCGCGAGGCTCTTTGACGACTGGGGCACTCAACCCAGGCAAGCCAGAGAGCAGTACGTTGCCCTTGCTCTGAATGTGAAGAGCTTTCTCCGGGGGCCTGTTTAGGCTAAGGTTCCTCAGAAGCCAGGAGCCGCCGTTCCGGCACGGAGAGAAGTCATCCTGCGAAATTGGCGAACGAGCTCCTATCCTGTGTGCCCCCAGGAGCGTCGCAGAGTTAAGGCACTCCGTGGTGGAGTCTGGCCTCATGGAAACCACTGCACACCCAACTCCCCCGACGTGAAACGCTGGAACTTACCTTGAGGCCTGAGGTCACCTTTCGTTTGGCCGGAGCTGAACACGTAGTGCCGTGGGAGGAGTTTCTAGCAAGGTATTGCCAGCACGGTGTTCCGCTTTGAGAGAACACGCAGCCTCGGCCCACAACGACAATCCTGCCGTGCAGAGACGTCGGGCCGCTAGTGCTGTTCGGGCAGCTTTGAAGCCAAGCGCACGGCGCCTCCAAACGGGGAGAAAGCGTACTCTCCCATCCGCGTCCCACTTTCAGGCTGAATGACGCAGCATGTTTCTCGGGAGGCTCTGCCGAGCTATCTAGTACAAGGGAGAGAGTGCCTGCCTCTGCCGAGAAAGGTTTTGACGTGGGGATTGCTGGACGTGCGGAAGAGCGTTCCCCAGGCCGTGCCAAGTTTAGGCTTTGGTGATTCTGGATGTTCCCAAGGGTCCAGAATTGTCCCTGGGAAAGCTGTCCTTTTTCTCTTTCTCCGGCTGGAAGTAAACATCTGGCAACCGACTGCCGTACACAGGCGTCCTGGGGGAGACCCCCCCCACCCCGGTTTCCTTTGGGACGCACATTGGTGTCTCACAGAAGTGCCCGCATTCCCAATTGGGGGCACACCAGCGTGGAATGTAAGGCTCTTTAGAACGACGTACCTTGAGGCCGTGTGAAGGCCGTACAAACGAGAGCTTTCGAGCGAACAGGGCAGCGCTTCGTCATCGTCGTTGCACGTTCACGGAGCTTAATCAAACGAATGCATTTACTTCCTGTGGCTCAAACGCCAGAGAGGAGTTGGAAGGCATCCGGTGCCCTTTGACAGTTGTTACAACGAACGTGAGTGCACGGTGTCTCGTGAAATAAAGCCCTAGCACTGTTGAGGCCCTCCGTTAACGCACGCTTCTTCGATCCTATGGCACTCCGAGGTGTTCCTGACGGGGGAAATCTGGACTTTTGCTTGAGGCCGGGGTGGGGCGAGGGGACTCACAGTTCTTGTGCCGGCGAGCTCCCGAGCGCTCCGGCTGAAGCTCCCAGCAAGGAACTGAGAGCAGCAGGCCTCACACGCGTAAAGTCAGACTTCTGCTGTCACGAGTAAACTCAGACTTCTTGTGGGAGGCCTTCCGGCAGCAAAGAGAAGGTGGGCGCGAGCAGTGTACTTCAGGCAGCTTAGGACCCGCCCCTGTCTCGTTTACCACGGAGGGGAATAAGGTTTAGCCAGGGTCGCCCAGCTTCAAACCGGAGCTCCTATAGGGATCCTCGGCGGTTTCTGATTACCTCAAGGAAACACAACGGGAGGAACAGGGCCCTTCCGTGGAGGCCCGTTTGGGCACAGGGACCTCCGCGTGGGAGCTACTGGGTAAGTATGGCAGTCCCTTAGGTAGGCCTCAGTGACCAAGGCTCTCTGGCTCATGCCTAGCTGTGTAAAGAAGTGTGGCAAACGTACGTACTGCTCCTCAGGCTGGGCGCACAGCCTAGCTTTCGCTTCTATGAGAGTGCTGTCCCGAGTCTCTTCCTGGAGCCAGTCGTCAGCACGGTGCCTTTTGGCACTGCGGTTCTCTTTCAGTCAAGGAGGCCGTTCGACTGGCAAAGGGAGTCTGCGCAGCACTGCTTTCGCGAGGCTCTTTGACGACTGGGGCACTCAACCCAGGCAAGCCAGAGAGCAGTACGTTGCCCTTGCTCTGAATGTGAAGAGCTTTCTCCGGGGGCCTGTTTAGGCTAAGGTTCCTCAGAAGCCAGGAGCCGCCGTTCCGGCACGGAGAGAAGTCATCCTGCGAAATTGGCGAACGAGCTCCTATCCTGTGTGCCCCCAGGAGCGTCGCAGAGTTAAGGCACTCCGTGGTGGAGTCTGGCCTCATGGAAACCACTGCACACCCAACTCCCCCGACGTGAAACGCTGGAACTTACCTTGAGGCCTGAGGTCACCTTTCGTTTGGCCGGAGCTGAACACGTAGTGCCGTGGGAGGAGTTTCTAGCAAGGTATTGCCAGCACGGTGTTCCGCTTTGAGAGAACACGCAGCCTCGGCCCACAACGACAATCCTGCCGGGCAGAGACGTCGGGCCGCTAGTGCTGTTCGGGCAGCTTTGAAGCCAAGCGCACGGCGCCTCCAAACGGGGAGAAAGCGTACTCTCCCATCCGCGTCCCACTTTCAGGCTGAATGACGCAGCATGTTTCTCGGGAGGCTCTGCCGAGCTATCTAGTACAAGGGAGAGAGTGCCTGCCTCTGCCGAGAAAGGTTTTGACGTGGGGATTGCTGGACGTGCGGAAGAGCGTTCCCCAGGCCGTGCCAAGTTTAGGCTTTGGTGATTCTGGATGTTCCCAAGGGTCCAGAATTGTCCCTGGGAAAGCTGTCCTTTTTCTCTTTCTCCGGCTGGAAGTAAACATCTGGCAACCGACTGCCGTACGCAGGCGTCCTGGGGGAGACCCCCCCACCCCGGTTTCCTTTGGGACGCACATTGGTGTCTCACAGAAGTGCCCGCATTCCCAATTGGGGGCACACCAGCGTGGAATGTAAGGCTGTTTAGAACGACGTACCTTGAGGCCGTGTGAAGGCCGTACAAACGAGAGCTTTCGAGCGAACAGGGCAGCGCTTCGTCATCGTCGTTGCACGTTCACGGAGCTTAATCAAACGAATGCATTTACTTCCTGTGGCTCAAACGCCAGAGAGGAGTTGGAAGGCATCCGGTGCCCTTTGACAGTTGTTACAACGAACGTGAGTGCACGGTGTCTCGTGAAATAAAGCCCTAGCACTGTTGAGGCCCTCCGTTAACGCACGCTTCTTCGCTCCTATGGCACTCCGAGGTGTTCCTGACGGGGGAAATCTGGACTTTTGCTTGAGGCCGGGGTGGGGCGAGGGGACTCACAGTTCTTGTGCCGGCGAGCTCCCGAACGCTCCGGCTGAAGCTCCCAGCAAGGAACTGAGAGCAGCAGGCCTCACACGCGTAAAGTCAGACTTCTGCTGTCACGAGTAAACTCAGACTTCTTGTGGGAGGCCTTCCGGCAGCAAAGAGAAGGTGGGCGCGAGCAGTGTACTTCAGGCAGCTTAGGACCCGCCCCTGTCTCGTTTACCACGGAGGGGAATAAGGTTTAGCCAGGGTCGCCCAGCTTCAAACCGGAGCTCCTATAGGGATCCTCGGCGGTTTCTGATTACCTCAAGGAAACACAACGGGAGGAGCAGGGCCCTTCCGTGGAGGCCCGTTTGGGCACAGGGACCTCCGCGTGGGAGCTACTGGGTAAGTATGGCAGTCCCTTAGGTAGGCCTCAGTGACCAAGGCTCTCTGGCTCATGCCTAGCTGTGTAAAGAAGTGTGGCAAACGTACGTACTGCTCCTCAGGCTGGGCGCACAGCCTAGCTTTCGCTTCTATGAGAGTGCTGTCCCGAGTCTCTTCCTGGAGCCAGTCGTCAGCACGGTGCCTTTTGGCACTGCGGTTCTCTTTCAGTCAAGGAGGCCGTTCGACTGGCAAAGGGAGTCTGCGCAGCACTGCTTTCGCGAGGCTCTTTGACGACTGGGGCACTCAACCCAGGCAAGCCAGAGAGCAGTACGTTGCCCTTGCTCTGAATGTGAAGAGCTTTCTCCGGGGGCCTGTTTAGGCTAAGGTTCCTCAGAAGCCAGGAGCCGCCGTTCCGGCACGGAGAGAAGTCATCCTGCGAAATTGGCGAACGAGCTCCTATCCTGTGTGCCCCCAGGAGCGTCGCAGAGTTAAGGCACTCCGTGGTGGAGTCTGGCCTCATGGAAACCACTGCACACCCAACTCCCCCGACGTGAAACGCTGGAACTTACCTTGAGGCCTGAGGTCACCTTTCGTTTGGCCGGAGCTGAACATGTAGTGCCGTGGGAGGAGTTTCTAGCAAGGTATTGCCAGCACGGTGTTCCGCTTTGAGAGAACACGCAGCCTCGGCCCACAACGACAATCCTGCCGTGCAGAGACGTCGGGCCGCTAGTGCTGTTCGGGCAGCTTTGAAGCCAAGCGCACGGCGCCTCCAAACGGGGAGAAAGCGTACTCTCCCATCCGCGTCCCACTTTCAGGCTGAATGACGCAGCATGTTTCTCGGGAGGCTCTGCCGAGCTATCTAGTACAAGGGAGAGAGTGCCTGCCTCTGCCGAGAAAGGTTTTGACGTGGGGATTGCTGGACGTGCGGAAGAGCGTTCCCCAGGCCGTGCCAAGTTTAGGCTTTGGTGATTCTGGATGTTCCCAAGGGTCCAGAATTGTCCCTGGGAAAGCTGTCCTTTTTCTCTTTCTCCGGCTGGAAGTAAACATCTGGCAACCGACTGCCGTACGCAGGCGTCCTGGGGGAGACCCCCCCCACCCCGGTTTCCTTTGGGACGCACATTGGTGTCTCACAGAAGTGCCCGCATTCCCAATTGGGGGCACACCAGCGTGGAATGTAAGGCTCTTTAGAACGACGTACCTTGAGGCCGTGTGAAGGCCGTACAAACGAGAGCTTTCGAGCGAACAGGGCAGCGCTTCGTCATCGTCGTTGCACGTTCACGGAGCTTAATCAAACGAATGCATTTACTTCCTGTGGCTCAAACGCCAGAGAGGAGTTGGAAGGCATCCGGTGCCCTTTGACAGTTGTTACAACGAACGTGAGTGCACGGTGTCTCGTGAAATAAAGCCCTAGCACTGTTGAGGCCCTCCGTTAACGCACGCTTCTTCGCTCCTATGGCACTCCGAGGTGTTCCTGCCGGGGGAAATCTGGACTTTTGCTTGAGGCCGGGGTGGGGCGAGGGGACTCACAGTTCTTGTGCCGGCGAGCTCCCGAGCGCTCCGGCTGAAGCTCCCAGCAAGGAACTGAGAGCAGCAGGCCTCACACGCGTAAAGTCAGACTTCTGCTGTCACGAGTAAACTCAGACTTCTTGTGCGAGGCCTTCCGGCAGCAAAGAGAAGGTGGGCGCGAGCAGTGTACTTCAGGCAGCTTAGGACCCGCCCCTGTCTCGTTTACCACGGAGGGGAATAAGGTTTAGCCAGGGTCGCCCAGCTTCAAACCGGAGCTCCTATAGGGATCCTCGGCGGTTTCTGATTACCTCAAGGAAACACAACGGGAGGAACAGGGCCCTTCCGTGGAGGCCCGTTTGGGCACAGGGACCTCCGCGTGGGAGCTACTGGGTAAGTATGGCAGTCCCTTAGGTAGGCCTCAGTGACCAAGGCTCTCTGGCTCATGCCTAGCTGTGTAAAGAAGTGTGGCAAACGTACGTACTGCTCCTCAGGCTGGGCGCACAGCCTAGCTTTCGCTTCTATGAGAGTGCTGTCCCGAGTCTCTTCCTGGAGCCAGTCGTCAGCACGGTGCCTTTTGGCACTGCGGTTCTCTTTCAGTCAAGGAGGCCGTTCGACTGGCAAAGGGAGTCTGCGCAGCACTGCTTTCGCGAGGCTCTTTGACGACTGGGGCACTCAACCCAGGCAAGCCAGAGAGCAGTACGTTGCCCTTGCTCTGAATGTGAAGAGCTTTCTCCGGGGGCCTGTTTAGGCTAAGGTTCCTCAGAAGCCAGGAGCCGCCGTTCCGGCACGGAGAGAAGTCATCCTGCGAAATTGGCGAACGAGCTCCTATCCTGTGTGCCCCCAGGAGCGTCGCAGAGTTAAGGCACTCCGTGGTGGAGTCTGGCCTCATGGAAACCACTGCACACCCAACTCCCCCGACGTGAAACGCTGGAACTTACCTTGAGGCCTGAGGTCACCTTTCGTTTGGCCGGAGCTGAACACGTAGTGCCGTGGGAGGAGTTTCTAGCAAGGTATTGCCAGCACGGTGTTCCGCTTTGAGAGAACACGCAGCCTCGGCCCACAACGACAATCCTGCCGTGCAGAGACGTCGGGCCGCTAGTGCTGTTCGGGCAGCTTTGAAGCCAAGCGCACGGCGCCTCCAAACGGGGAGAAAGCGTACTCTCCCATCCGCGTCCCACTTTCAGGCTGAATGACGCAGCATGTTTCTCGGGAGGCTCTGCCGAGCTATCTAGTACAAGGGAGAGAGTGCCTGCCTCTGCCGAGAAAGGTTTTGACGTGGGGATTGCTGGACGTGCGGAAGAGCGTTCCCCAGGCCGTGCCAAGTTTAGGCTTTGGTGATTCTGGATGTTCCCAAGGGTCCAGAATTGTCCCTGGGAAAGCTGTCCTTTTTCTCTTTCTCCGGCTGGAAGTAAACATCTGGCAACCGACTGCCGTACGCAGGCGTCCTGGGGGAGACCCCCCCACCCCGGTTTCCTTTGGGACGCACATTGGTGTCTCACAGAAGTGCCCGCATTCCCAATTGGGGGCACACCAGCGTGGAATGTAAGGCTGTTTAGAACGACGTACCTTGAGGCCGTGTGAAGGCCGTACAAACGAGAGCTTTCGAGCGAACAGGGCAGCGCTTCGTCATCGTCGTTGCACGTTCACGGAGCTTAATCAAACGAATGCATTTACTTCCTGTGGCTCAAACGCCAGAGAGGAGTTGGAAGGCATCCGGTGCCCTTTGACAGTTGTTACAACGAACGTGAGTGCACGGTGTCTCGTGAAATAAAGCCCTAGCACTGTTGAGGCCCTCCGTTAACGCACGCTTCTTCGCTCCTATGGCACTCCGAGGTGTTCCTGCCGGGGGAAATCTGGACTTTTGCTTGAGGCCGGGGTGGGGCGAGGGGACTCACAGTTCTTGTGCCGGCGAGCTCCCGAGCGCTCCGGCTGAAGCTCCCAGCAAGGAACTGAGAGCAGCAGGCCTCACACGCGTAAAGTCAGACTTCTGCTGTCACGAGTAAACTCAGACTTCTTGTGGGAGGCCTTCCGGCAGCAAAGAGAAGGTGGGCGCGAGCAGTGTACTTCAGGCAGCTTAGGACCCGCCCCTGTCTCGTTTACCACGGAGGGGAATAAGGTTTAGCCAGGGTCGCCCAGCTTCAAACCGGAGCTCCTATAGGGATCCTCGGCGGTTTCTGATTACCTCAAGGAAACACAACGGGAGGAACAGGGCCCTTCCGTGGAGGCCCGTTTGGGCACAGGGACCTCCGCGTGGGAGCTACTGGGTAAGTATGGCAGTCCCTTAGGTAGGCCTCAGTGACCAAGGCTCTCTGGCTCATGCCTAGCTGTGTAAAGAAGTGTGGCAAACGTACGTACTGCTCCTCAGGCTGGGCGCACAGCCTAGCTTTCGCTTCTATGAGAGTGCTGTCCCGAGTCTCTTCCTGGAGCCAGTCGTCAGCACGGTGCCTTTTGGCACTGCGGTTCTCTTTCAGTCAAGGAGGCCGTTCGACTGGCAAAGGGAGTCTGCGCAGCACTGCTTTCGCGAGGCTCTTTGACGACTGGGGCACTCAACCCAGGCAAGCCAGAGAGCAGTACGTTGCCCTTGCTCTGAATGTGAAGAGCTTTCTCCGGGGGCCTGTTTAGGCTAAGGTTCCTCAGAAGCCAGGAGCCGCCGTTCCGGCACGGAGAGAAGTCATCCTGCGAAATTGGCGAACGAGCTCCTATCCTGTGTGCCCCCAGGAGCGTCGCAGAGTTAAGGCACTCCGTGGTGGAGTCTGGCCTCATGGAAACCACTGCACACCCAACTCCCCCGACGTGAAACGCTGGAACTTACCTTGAGGCCTGAGGTCACCTTTCGTTTGGCCGGAGCTGAACACGTAGTGCCGTGGGAGGAGTTTCTAGCAAGGTATTGCCAGCACGGTGTTCCGCTTTGAGAGAACACGCAGCCTCGGCCCACAACGACAATCCTGCCGTGCAGAGACGTCGGGCCGCTAGTGCTGTTCGGGCAGCTTTGAAGCCAAGCGCACGGCGCCTCCAAACGGGGAGAAAGCGTACTCTCCCATCCGTGTCCCACTTTCAGGCTGAATGACGCAGCATGTTTCTCGGGAGGCTCTGCCGAGCTATCTAGTACAAGGGAGAGAGTGCCTGCCTCTGCCGAGAAAGGTTTTGACGTGGGGATTGCTGGACGTGCGGAAGAGCGTTCCCCAGGCCGTGCCAAGTTTAGGCTTTGGTGATTCTGGATGTTCCCAAGGGTCCAGAATTGTCCCTGGGAAAGCTGTCCTTTTTCTCTTTCTCCGGCTGGAAGTAAACATCTGGCAACCGACTGCCGTACGCAGGCGTCCTGGGGGAGACCCCCCCACCCCGGTTTCCTTTGGGACGCACATTGGTGTCTCACAGAAGTGCCCGCATTCCCAATTGGGGGCACACCAGCGTGGAATGTAAGGCTGTTTAGAACGACGTACCTTGAGGCCGTGTGAAGGCCGTACAAACGAGAGCTTTCGAGCGAACAGGGCAGCGCTTCGTCATCGTCGTTGCACGTTCACGGAGCTTAATCAAACGAATGCATTTACTTCCTGTGGCTCAAACGCCAGAGAGGAGTTGGAAGGCATCCGGTGCCCTTTGACAGTTGTTACAACGAACGTGAGTGCACGGTGTCTCGTGAAATAAAGCCCTAGCACTGTTGAGGCCCTCCGTTAACGCACGCTTCTTCGCTCCTATGGCACTCCGAGGTGTTCCTGCCGGGGGAAATCTGGACTTTTGCTTGAGGCCGGGGTGGGGCGAGGGGACTCACAGTTCTTGTGCCGGCGAGCTCCCGAGCGCTCCGGCTGAAGCTCCCAGCAAGGAACTGAGAGCAGCAGGCCTCACACGCGTAAAGTCAGACTTCTGCTGTCACGAGTAAACTCAGACTTCTTGTGGGAGGCCTTCCGGCAGCAAAGAGAAGGTGGGCGCGAGCAGTGTACTTCAGGCAGCTTAGGACCCGCCCCTGTCTCGTTTACCACGGAGGGGAATAAGGTTTAGCCAGGGTCGCCCAGCTTCAAACCGGAGCTCCTATAGGGATCCTCGGCGGTTTCTGATTACCTCAAGGAAACACAACGGGAGGAACAGGGCCCTTCCGTGGAGGCCCGTTTGGGCACAGGGACCTCCGCGTGGGAGCTACTGGGTAAGTATGGCAGTCCCTTAGGTAGGCCTCAGTGACCAAGGCTCTCTGGCTCATGCCTAGCTGTGTAAAGAAGTGTGGCAAACGTACGTACTGCTCCTCAGGCTGGGCGCACAGCCTAGCTTTCGCTTCTATGAGAGTGCTGTCCCGAGTCTCTTCCTGGAGCCAGTCGTCAGCACGGTGCCTTTTGGCACTGCGGTTCTCTTTCAGTCAAGGAGGCCGTTCGACTGGCAAAGGGAGTCTGCGCAGCACTGCTTTCGCGAGGCTCTTTGACGACTGGGGCACTCAACCCAGGCAAGCCAGAGAGCAGTACGTTGCCCTTGCTCTGAATGTGAAGAGCTTTCTCCGGGGGCCTGTTTAGGCTAAGGTTCCTCAGAAGCCAGGAGCCGCCGTTCCGGCACGGAGAGAAGTCATCCTGCGAAATTGGCGAACGAGCTCCTATCCTGTGTGCCCCCAGGAGCGTCGCAGAGTTAAGGCACTCCGTGGTGGAGTCTGGCCTCATGGAAACCACTGCACACCCAACTCCCCCGACGTGAAACGCTGGAACTTACCTTGAGGCCTGAGGTCACCTTTCGTTTGGCCGGAGCTGAACACGTAGTGCCGTGGGAGGAGTTTCTAGCAAGGTATTGCCAGCACGGTGTTCCGCTTTGAGAGAACACGCAGCCTCGGCCCACAACGACAATCCTGCCGTGCAGAGACGTCGGGCCGCTAGTGCTGTTCGGGCAGCTTTGAAGCCAAGCGCACGGCGCCTCCAAACGGGGAGAAAGCGTACTCTCCCATCCGCGTCCCACTTTCAGGCTGAATGACGCAGCATGTTTCTCGGGAGGCTCTGCCGAGCTATCTAGTACAAGGGAGAGAGTGCCTGCCTCTGCCGAGAAAGGTTTTGACGTGGGGATTGCTGGACGTGCGGAAGAGCGTTCCCCAGGCCGTGCCAAGTTTAGGCTTTGGTGATTCTGGATGTTCCCAAGGGTCCAGAATTGTCCCTGGGAAAGCTGTCCTTTTTCTCTTTCTCCGGCTGGAAGTAAACATCTGGCAACCGACTGCCGTACGCAGGCGTCCTGGGGGAGACCCCCCCACCCCGGTTTCCTTTGGGACGCACATTGGTGTCTCACAGAAGTGCCCGCATTCCCAATTGGGGGCACACCAGCGTGGAATGTAAGGCTGTTTAGAACGACGTACCTTGAGGCCGTGTGAAGGCCGTACAAACGAGAGCTTTCGAGCGAACAGGGCAGCGCTTCGTCATCGTCGTTGCACGTTCACGGAGCTTAATCAAACGAATGCATTTACTTCCTGTGGCTCAAACGCCAGAGAGGAGTTGGAAGGCATCCGGTGCCCTTTGACAGTTGTTACAACGAACGTGAGTGCACGGTGTCTCGTGAAATAAAGCCCTAGCACTGTTGAGGCCCTCCGTTAACGCACGCTTCTTCGCTCCTATGGCACTCCGAGGTGTTCCTGACGGGGGAAATCTGGACTTTTGCTTGAGGCCGGGGTGGGGCGAGGGGACTCACAGTTCTTGTGCCGGCGAGCTCCCGAACGCTCCGGCTGAAGCTCCCAGCAAGGAACTGAGAGCAGCAGGCCTCACACGCGTAAAGTCAGACTTCTGCTGTCACGAGTAAACTCAGACTTCTTGTGGGAGGCCTTCCGGCAGCAAAGAGAAGGTGGGCGCGAGCAGTGTACTTCAGGCAGCTTAGGACCCGCCCCTGTCTCGTTTACCACGGAGGGGAATAAGGTTTAGCCAGGGTCGCCCAGCTTCAAACCGGAGCTCCTATAGGGATCCTCGGCGGTTTCTGATTACCTCAAGGAAACACAACGGGAGGAACAGGGCCCTTCCGTGGAGGCCCGTTTGGGCACAGGGACCTCCGCGTGGGAGCTACTGGGTAAGTATGGCAGTCCCTTAGGTAGGCCTCAGTGACCAAGGCTCTCTGGCTCATGCCTAGCTGTGTAAAGAAGTGTGGCAAACGTACGTACTGCTCCTCAGGCTGGGCGCACAGCCTAGCTTTCGCTTCTATGAGAGTGCTGTCCCGAGTCTCTTCCTGGAGCCAGTCGTCAGCACGGTGCCTTTTGGCACTGCGGTTCTCTTTCAGTCAAGGAGGCCGTTCGACTGGCAAAGGGAGTCTGCGCAGCACTGCTTTCGCGAGGCTCTTTGACGACTGGGGCACTCAACCCAGGCAAGCCAGAGAGCAGTACGTTGCCCTTGCTCTGAATGTGAAGAGCTTTCTCCGGGGGCCTGTTTAGGCTAAGGTTCCTCAGAAGCCAGGAGCCGCCGTTCCGGCACGGAGAGAAGTCATCCTGCGAAATTGGCGAACGAGCTCCTATCCTGTGTGCCCCCAGGAGCGTCGCAGAGTTAAGGCACTCCGTGGTGGAGTCTGGCCTCATGGAAACCACTGCACACCCAACTCCCCCGACGTGAAACGCTGGAACTTACCTTGAGGCCTGAGGTCACCTTTCGTTTGGCCGGAGCTGAACACGTAGTGCCGTGGGAGGAGTTTCTAGCAAGGTATTGCCAGCACGGTGTTCCGCTTTGAGAGAACACGCAGCCTCGGCCCACAACGACAATCCTGCCGTGCAGAGACGTCGGGCCGCTAGTGCTGTTCGGGCAGCTTTGAAGCCAAGCGCACGGCGCCTCCAAACGGGGAGAAAGCGTACTCTCCCATCCGCGTCCCACTTTCAGGCTGAATGACGCAGCATGTTTCTCGGGAGGCTCTGCCGAGCTATCTAGTACAAGGGAGAGAGTGCCTGCCTCTGCCGAGAAAGGTTTTGACGTGGGGATTGCTGGACGTGCGGAAGAGCGTTCCCCAGGCCGTGCCAAGTTTAGGCTTTGGTGATTCTGGATGTTCCCAAGGGTCCAGAATTGTCCCTGGGAAAGCTGTCCTTTTTCTCTTTCTCCGGCTGGAAGTAAACATCTGGCAACCGACTGCCGTACGCAGGCGTCCTGGGGGAGACCCCCCCACCCCGGTTTCCTTTGGGACGCACATTGGTGTCTCACAGAAGTGCCCGCATTCCCAATTGGGGGCACACCAGCGTGGAATGTAAGGCTGTTTAGAACGACGTACCTTGAGGCCGTGTGAAGGCCGTACAAACGAGAGCTTTCGAGCGAACAGGGCAGCGCTTCGTCATCGTCGTTGCACGTTCACGGAGCTTAATCAAACGAATGCATTTACTTCCTGTGGCTCAAACGCCAGAGAGGAGTTGGAAGGCATCCGGTGCCCTTTGACAGTTGTTACAACGAACGTGAGTGCACGGTGTCTCGTGAAATAAAGCCCTAGCACTGTTGAGGCCCTCCGTTAACGCACGCTTCTTCGCTCCTATGGCACTCCGAGGTGTTCCTGCCGGGGGAAATCTGGACTTTTGCTTGAGGCCGGGGTGGGGCGAGGGGACTCACAGTTCTTGTGCCGGCGAGCTCCCGAGCGCTCCGGCTGAAGCTCCCAGCAAGGAACTGAGAGCAGCAGGCCTCACACGCGTAAAGTCAGACTTCTGCTGTCACGAGTAAACTCAGACTTCTTGTGCGAGGCCTTCCGGCAGCAAAGAGAAGGTGGGCGCGAGCAGTGTACTTCAGGCAGCTTAGGACCCGCCCCTGTCTCGTTTACCACGGAGGGGAATAAGGTTTAGCCAGGGTCGCCCAGCTTCAAACCGGAGCTCCTATAGGGATCCTCGGCGGTTTCTGATTACCTCAAGGAAACACAACGGGAGGAACAGGGCCCTTCCGTGGAGGCCCGTTTGGGCACAGGGACCTCCGCGTGGGAGCTACTGGGTAAGTATGGCAGTCCCTTAGGTAGGCCTCAGTGACCAAGGCTCTCTGGCTCATGCCTAGCTGTGTAAAGAAGTGTGGCAAACGTACGTACTGCTCCTCAGGCTGGGCGCACAGCCTAGCTTTCGCTTCTATGAGAGTGCTGTCCCGAGTCTCTTCCTGGAGCCAGTCGTCAGCACGGTGCCTTTTGGCACTGCGGTTCTCTTTCAGTCAAGGAGGCCGTTCGACTGGCAAAGGGAGTCTGCGCAGCACTGCTTTCGCGAGGCTCTTTGACGACTGGGGCACTCAACCCAGGCAAGCCAGAGAGCAGTACGTTGCCCTTGCTCTGAATGTGAAGAGCTTTCTCCGGGGGCCTGTTTAGGCTAAGGTTCCTCAGAAGCCAGGAGCCGCCGTTCCGGCACGGAGAGAAGTCATCCTGCGAAATTGGCGAACGAGCTCCTATCCTGTGTGCCCCCAGGAGCGTCGCAGAGTTAAGGCACTCCGTGGTGGAGTCTGGCCTCATGGAAACCACTGCACACCCAACTCCCCCGACGTGAAACGCTGGAACTTACCTTGAGGCCTGAGGTCACCTTTCGTTTGGCCGGAGCTGAACACGTAGTGCCGTGGGAGGAGTTTCTAGCAAGGTATTGCCAGCACGGTGTTCCGCTTTGAGAGAACACGCAGCCTCGGCCCACAACGACAATCCTGCCGTGCAGAGACGTCGGGCCGCTAGTGCTGTTCGGGCAGCTTTGAAGCCAAGCGCACGGCGCCTCCAAACGGGGAGAAAGCGTACTCTCCCATCCGCGTCCCACTTTCAGGCTGAATGACGCAGCATGTTTCTCGGGAGGCTCTGCCGAGCTATCTAGTACAAGGGAGAGAGTGCCTGCCTCTGCCGAGAAAGGTTTTGACGTGGGGATTGCTGGACGTGCGGAAGAGCGTTCCCCAGGCCGTGCCAAGTTTAGGCTTTGGTGATTCTGGATGTTCCCAAGGGTCCAGAATTGTCCCTGGGAAAGCTGTCCTTTTTCTCTTTCTCCGGCTGGAAGTAAACATCTGGCAACCGACTGCCGTACGCAGGCGTCCTGGGGGAGACCCCCCCCACCCCGGTTTCCTTTGGGACGCACATTGGTGTCTCACAGAAGTGCCCGCATTCCCAATTGGGGGCACACCAGCGTGGAATGTAAGGCTCTTTAGAACGACGTACCTTGAGGCCGTGTGAAGGCCGTACAAACGAGAGCTTTCGAGCGAACAGGGCAGCGCTTCGTCATCGTCGTTGCACGTTCACGGAGCTTAATCAAACGAATGCATTTACTTCCTGTGGCTCAAACGCCAGAGAGGAGTTGGAAGGCATCCGGTGCCCTTTGACAGTTGTTACAACGAACGTGAGTGCACGGTGTCTCGTGAAATAAAGCCCTAGCACTGTTGAGGCCCTCCGTTAACGCACGCTTCTTCGATCCTATGGCACTCCGAGGTGTTCCTGACGGGGGAAATCTGGACTTTTGCTTGAGGCCGGGGTGGGGCGAGGGGACTCACAGTTCTTGTGCCGGCGAGCTCCCGAGCGCTCCGGCTGAAGCTCCCAGCAAGGAACTGAGAGCAGCAGGCCTCACACGCGTAAAGTCAGACTTCTGCTGTCACGAGTAAACTCAGACTTCTTGTGGGAGGCCTTCCGGCAGCAAAGAGAAGGTGGGCGCGAGCAGTGTACTTCAGGCAGCTTAGGACCCGCCCCTGTCTCGTTTACCACGGAGGGGAATAAGGTTTAGCCAGGGTCGCCCAGCTTCAAACCGGAGCTCCTATAGGGATCCTCGGCGGTTTCTGATTACCTCAAGGAAACACAACGGGAGGAACAGGGCCCTTCCGTGGAGGCCCGTTTGGGCACAGGGACCTCCGCGTGGGAGCTACTGGGTAAGTATGGCAGTCCCTTAGGTAGGCCTCAGTGACCAAGGCTCTCTGGCTCATGCCTAGCTGTGTAAAGAAGTGTGGCAAACGTACGTACTGCTCCTCAGGCTGGGCGCACAGCCTAGCTTTCGCTTCTATGAGAGTGCTGTCCCGAGTCTCTTCCTGGAGCCAGTCGTCAGCACGGTGCCTTTTGGCACTGCGGTTCTCTTTCAGTCAAGGAGGCCGTTCGACTGGCAAAGGGAGTCTGCGCAGCACTGCTTTCGCGAGGCTCTTTGACGACTGGGGCACTCAACCCAGGCAAGCCAGAGAGCAGTACGTTGCCCTTGCTCTGAATGTGAAGAGCTTTCTCCGGGGGCCTGTTTAGGCTAAGGTTCCTCAGAAGCCAGGAGCCGCCGTTCCGGCACGGAGAGAAGTCATCCTGCGAAATTGGCGAACGAGCTCCTATCCTGTGTGCCCCCAGGAGCGTCGCAGAGTTAAGGCACTCCGTGGTGGAGTCTGGCCTCATGGAAACCACTGCACACCCAACTCCCCCGACGTGAAACGCTGGAACTTACCTTGAGGCCTGAGGTCACCTTTCGTTTGGCCGGAGCTGAACACGTAGTGCCGTGGGAGGAGTTTCTAGCAAGGTATTGCCAGCACGGTGTTCCGCTTTGAGAGAACACGCAGCCTCGGCCCACAACGACAATCCTGCCGGGCAGAGACGTCGGGCCGCTAGTGCTGTTCGGGCAGCTTTGAAGCCAAGCGCACGGCGCCTCCAAACGGGGAGAAAGCGTACTCTCCCATCCGCGTCCCACTTTCAGGCTGAATGACGCAGCATGTTTCTCGGGAGGCTCTGCCGAGCTATCTAGTACAAGGGAGAGAGTGCCTGCCTCTGCCGAGAAAGGTTTTGACGTGGGGATTGCTGGACGTGCGGAAGAGCGTTCCCCAGGCCGTGCCAAGTTTAGGCTTTGGTGATTCTGGATGTTCCCAAGGGTCCAGAATTGTCCCTGGGAAAGCTGTCCTTTTTCTCTTTCTCCGGCTGGAAGTAAACATCTGGCAACCGACTGCCGTACGCAGGCGTCCTGGGGGAGACCCCCCCACCCCGGTTTCCTTTGGGACGCACATTGGTGTCTCACAGAAGTGCCCGCATTCCCAATTGGGGGCACACCAGCGTGGAATGTAAGGCTGTTTAGAACGACGTACCTTGAGGCCGTGTGAAGGCCGTACAAACGAGAGCTTTCGAGCGAACAGGGCAGCGCTTCGTCATCGTCGTTGCACGTTCACGGAGCTTAATCAAACGAATGCATTTACTTCCTGTGGCTCAAACGCCAGAGAGGAGTTGGAAGGCATCCGGTGCCCTTTGACAGTTGTTACAACGAACGTGAGTGCACGGTGTCTCGTGAAATAAAGCCCTAGCACTGTTGAGGCCCTCCGTTAACGCACGCTTCTTCGCTCCTATGGCACTCCGAGGTGTTCCTGACGGGGGAAATCTGGACTTTTGCTTGAGGCCGGGGTGGGGCGAGGGGACTCACAGTTCTTGTGCCGGCGAGCTCCCGAACGCTCCGGCTGAAGCTCCCAGCAAGGAACTGAGAGCAGCAGGCCTCACACGCGTAAAGTCAGACTTCTGCTGTCACGAGTAAACTCAGACTTCTTGTGGGAGGCCTTCCGGCAGCAAAGAGAAGGTGGGCGCGAGCAGTGTACTTCAGGCAGCTTAGGACCCGCCCCTGTCTCGTTTACCACGGAGGGGAATAAGGTTTAGCCAGGGTCGCCCAGCTTCAAACCGGAGCTCCTATAGGGATCCTCGGCGGTTTCTGATTACCTCAAGGAAACACAACGGGAGGAGCAGGGCCCTTCCGTGGAGGCCCGTTTGGGCACAGGGACCTCCGCGTGGGAGCTACTGGGTAAGTATGGCAGTCCCTTAGGTAGGCCTCAGTGACCAAGGCTCTCTGGCTCATGCCTAGCTGTGTAAAGAAGTGTGGCAAACGTACGTACTGCTCCTCAGGCTGGGCGCACAGCCTAGCTTTCGCTTCTATGAGAGTGCTGTCCCGAGTCTCTTCCTGGAGCCAGTCGTCAGCACGGTGCCTTTTGGCACTGCGGTTCTCTTTCAGTCAAGGAGGCCGTTCGACTGGCAAAGGGAGTCTGCGCAGCACTGCTTTCGCGAGGCTCTTTGACGACTGGGGCACTCAACCCAGGCAAGCCAGAGAGCAGTACGTTGCCCTTGCTCTGAATGTGAAGAGCTTTCTCCGGGGGCCTGTTTAGGCTAAGGTTCCTCAGAAGCCAGGAGCCGCCGTTCCGGCACGGAGAGAAGTCATCCTGCGAAATTGGCGAACGAGCTCCTATCCTGTGTGCCCCCAGGAGCGTCGCAGAGTTAAGGCACTCCGTGGTGGAGTCTGGCCTCATGGAAACCACTGCACACCCAACTCCCCCGACGTGAAACGCTGGAACTTACCTTGAGGCCTGAGGTCACCTTTCGTTTGGCCGGAGCTGAACACGTAGTGCCGTGGGAGGAGTTTCTAGCAAGGTATTGCCAGCACGGTGTTCCGCTTTGAGAGAACACGCAGCCTCGGCCCACAACGACAATCCTGCCGGGCAGAGACGTCGGGCCGCTAGTGCTGTTCGGGCAGCTTTGAAGCCAAGCGCACGGCGCCTCCAAACGGGGAGAAAGCGTACTCTCCCATCCGCGTCCCACTTTCAGGCTGAATGACGCAGCATGTTTCTCGGGAGGCTCTGCCGAGCTATCTAGTACAAGGGAGAGAGTGCCTGCCTCTGCCGAGAAAGGTTTTGACGTGGGGATTGCTGGACGTGCGGAAGAGCGTTCCCCAGGCCGTGCCAAGTTTAGGCTTTGGTGATTCTGGATGTTCCCAAGGGTCCAGAATTGTCCCTGGGAAAGCTGTCCTTTTTCTCTTTCTCCGGCTGGAAGTAAACATCTGGCAACCGACTGCCGTACGCAGGCGTCCTGGGGGAGACCCCCCCACCCCGGTTTCCTTTGGGACGCACATTGGTGTCTCACAGAAGTGCCCGCATTCCCAATTGGGGGCACACCAGCGTGGAATGTAAGGCTGTTTAGAACGACGTACCTTGAGGCCGTGTGAAGGCCGTACAAACGAGAGCTTTCGAGCGAACAGGGCAGCGCTTCGTCATCGTCGTTGCACGTTCACGGAGCTTAATCAAACGAATGCATTTACTTCCTGTGGCTCAAACGCCAGAGAGGAGTTGGAAGGCATCCGGTGCCCTTTGACAGTTGTTACAACGAACGTGAGTGCACGGTGTCTCGTGAAATAAAGCCCTAGCACTGTTGAGGCCCTCCGTTAACGCACGCTTCTTCGCTCCTATGGCACTCCGAGGTGTTCCTGCCGGGGGAAATCTGGACTTTTGCTTGAGGCCGGGGTGGGGCGAGGGGACTCACAGTTCTTGTGCCGGCGAGCTCCCGAGCGCTCCGGCTGAAGCTCCCAGCAAGGAACTGAGAGCAGCAGGCCTCACACGCGTAAAGTCAGACTTCTGCTGTCACGAGTAAACTCAGACTTCTTGTGGGAGGCCTTCCGGCAGCAAAGAGAAGGTGGGCGCGAGCAGTGTACTTCAGGCAGCTTAGGACCCGCCCCTGTCTCGTTTACCACGGAGGGGAATAAGGTTTAGCCAGGGTCGCCCAGCTTCAAACCGGAGCTCCTATAGGGATCCTCGGCGGTTTCTGATTACCTCAAGGAAACACAACGGGAGGAACAGGGCCCTTCCGTGGAGGCCCGTTTGGGCACAGGGACCTCCGCGTGGGAGCTACTGGGTAAGTATGGCAGTCCCTTAGGTAGGCCTCAGTGACCAAGGCTCTCTGGCTCATGCCTAGCTGTGTAAAGAAGTGTGGCAAACGTACGTACTGCTCCTCAGGCTGGGCGCACAGCCTAGCTTTCGCTTCTATGAGAGTGCTGTCCCGAGTCTCTTCCTGGAGCCAGTCGTCAGCACGGTGCCTTTTGGCACTGCGGTTCTCTTTCAGTCAAGGAGGCCGTTCGACTGGCAAAGGGAGTCTGCGCAGCACTGCTTTCGCGAGGCTCTTTGACGACTGGGGCACTCAACCCAGGCAAGCCAGAGAGCAGTACGTTGCCCTTGCTCTGAATGTGAAGAGCTTTCTCCGGGGGCCTGTTTAGGCTAAGGTTCCTCAGAAGCCAGGAGCCGCCGTTCCGGCACGGAGAGAAGTCATCCTGCGAAATTGGCGAACGAGCTCCTATCCTGTGTGCCCCCAGGAGCGTCGCAGAGTTAAGGCACTCCGTGGTGGAGTCTGGCCTCATGGAAACCACTGCACACCCAACTCCCCCGACGTGAAACGCTGGAACTTACCTTGAGGCCTGAGGTCACCTTTCGTTTGGCCGGAGCTGAACACGTAGTGCCGTGGGAGGAGTTTCTAGCAAGGTATTGCCAGCACGGTGTTCCGCTTTGAGAGAACACGCAGCCTCGGCCCACAACGACAATCCTGCCGTGCAGAGACGTCGGGCCGCTAGTGCTGTTCGGGCAGCTTTGAAGCCAAGCGCACGGCGCCTCCAAACGGGGAGAAAGCGTACTCTCCCATCCGCGTCCCACTTTCAGGCTGAATGACGCAGCATGTTTCTCGGGAGGCTCTGCCGAGCTATCTAGTACAAGGGAGAGAGTGCCTGCCTCTGCCGAGAAAGGTTTTGACGTGGGGATTGCTGGACGTGCGGAAGAGCGTTCCCCAGGCCGTGCCAAGTTTAGGCTTTGGTGATTCTGGATGTTCCCAAGGGTCCAGAATTGTCCCTGGGAAAGCTGTCCTTTTTCTCTTTCTCCGGCTGGAAGTAAACATCTGGCAACCGACTGCCGTACGCAGGCGTCCTGGGGGAGACCCCCCCACCCCGGTTTCCTTTGGGACGCACATTGGTGTCTCACAGAAGTGCCCGCATTCCCAATTGGGGGCACACCAGCGTGGAATGTAAGGCTGTTTAGAACGACGTACCTTGAGGCCGTGTGAAGGCCGTACAAACGAGAGCTTTCGAGCGAACAGGGCAGCGCTTCGTCATCGTCGTTGCACGTTCACGGAGCTTAATCAAACGAATGCATTTACTTCCTGTGGCTCAAACGCCAGAGAGGAGTTGGAAGGCATCCGGTGCCCTTTGACAGTTGTTACAACGAACGTGAGTGCACGGTGTCTCGTGAAATAAAGCCCTAGCACTGTTGAGGCCCTCCGTTAACGCACGCTTCTTCGCTCCTATGGCACTCCGAGGTGTTCCTGACGGGGGAAATCTGGACTTTTGCTTGAGGCCGGGGTGGGGCGAGGGGACTCACAGTTCTTGTGCCGGCGAGCTCCCGAACGCTCCGGCTGAAGCTCCCAGCAAGGAACTGAGAGCAGCAGGCCTCACACGCGTAAAGTCAGACTTCTGCTGTCACGAGTAAACTCAGACTTCTTGTGGGAGGCCTTCCGGCAGCAAAGAGAAGGTGGGCGCGAGCAGTGTACTTCAGGCAGCTTAGGACCCGCCCCTGTCTCGTTTACCACGGAGGGGAATAAGGTTTAGCCAGGGTCGCCCAGCTTCAAACCGGAGCTCCTATAGGGATCCTCGGCGGTTTCTGATTACCTCAAGGAAACACAACGGGAGGAACAGGGCCCTTCCGTGGAGGCCCGTTTGGGCACAGGGACCTCCGCGTGGGAGCTACTGGGTAAGTATGGCAGTCCCTTAGGTAGGCCTCAGTGACCAAGGCTCTCTGGCTCATGCCTAGCTGTGTAAAGAAGTGTGGCAAACGTACGTACTGCTCCTCAGGCTGGGCGCACAGCCTAGCTTTCGCTTCTATGAGAGTGCTGTCCCGAGTCTCTTCCTGGAGCCAGTCGTCAGCACGGTGCCTTTTGGCACTGCGGTTCTCTTTCAGTCAAGGAGGCCGTTCGACTGGCAAAGGGAGTCTGCGCAGCACTGCTTTCGCGAGGCTCTTTGACGACTGGGGCACTCAACCCAGGCAAGCCAGAGAGCAGTACGTTGCCCTTGCTCTGAATGTGAAGAGCTTTCTCCGGGGGCCTGTTTAGGCTAAGGTTCCTCAGAAGCCAGGAGCCGCCGTTCCGGCACGGAGAGAAGTCATCCTGCGAAATTGGCGAACGAGCTCCTATCCTGTGTGCCCCCAGGAGCGTCGCAGAGTTAAGGCACTCCGTGGTGGAGTCTGGCCTCATGGAAACCACTGCACACCCAACTCCCCCGACGTGAAACGCTGGAACTTACCTTGAGGCCTGAGGTCACCTTTCGTTTGGCCGGAGCTGAACACGTAGTGCCGTGGGAGGAGTTTCTAGCAAGGTATTGCCAGCACGGTGTTCCGCTTTGAGAGAACACGCAGCCTCGGCCCACAACGACAATCCTGCCGTGCAGAGACGTCGGGCCGCTAGTGCTGTTCGGGCAGCTTTGAAGCCAAGCGCACGGCGCCTCCAAACGGGGAGAAAGCGTACTCTCCCATCCGCGTCCCACTTTCAGGCTGAATGACGCAGCATGTTTCTCGGGAGGCTCTGCCGAGCTATCTAGTACAAGGGAGAGAGTGCCTGCCTCTGCCGAGAAAGGTTTTGACGTGGGGATTGCTGGACGTGCGGAAGAGCGTTCCCCAGGCCGTGCCAAGTTTAGGCTTTGGTGATTCTGGATGTTCCCAAGGGTCCAGAATTGTCCCTGGGAAAGCTGTCCTTTTTCTCTTTCTCCGGCTGGAAGTAAACATCTGGCAACCGACTGCCGTACGCAGGCGTCCTGGGGGAGACCCCCCCACCCCGGTTTCCTTTGGGACGCACATTGGTGTCTCACAGAAGTGCCCGCATTCCCAATTGGGGGCACACCAGCGTGGAATGTAAGGCTGTTTAGAACGACGTACCTTGAGGCCGTGTGAAGGCCGTACAAACGAGAGCTTTCGAGCGAACAGGGCAGCGCTTCGTCATCGTCGTTGCACGTTCACGGAGCTTAATCAAACGAATGCATTTACTTCCTGTGGCTCAAACGCCAGAGAGGAGTTGGAAGGCATCCGGTGCCCTTTGACAGTTGTTACAACGAACGTGAGTGCACGGTGTCTCGTGAAATAAAGCCCTAGCACTGTTGAGGCCCTCCGTTAACGCACGCTTCTTCGCTCCTATGGCACTCCGAGGTGTTCCTGCCGGGGGAAATCTGGACTTTTGCTTGAGGCCGGGGTGGGGCGAGGGGACTCACAGTTCTTGTGCCGGCGAGCTCCCGAGCGCTCCGGCTGAAGCTCCCAGCAAGGAACTGAGAGCAGCAGGCCTCACACGCGTAAAGTCAGACTTCTGCTGTCACGAGTAAACTCAGACTTCTTGTGCGAGGCCTTCCGGCAGCAAAGAGAAGGTGGGCGCGAGCAGTGTACTTCAGGCAGCTTAGGACCCGCCCCTGTCTCGTTTACCACGGAGGGGAATAAGGTTTAGCCAGGGTCGCCCAGCTTCAAACCGGAGCTCCTATAGGGATCCTCGGCGGTTTCTGATTACCTCAAGGAAACACAACGGGAGGAACAGGGCCCTTCCGTGGAGGCCCGTTTGGGCACAGGGACCTCCGCGTGGGAGCTACTGGGTAAGTATGGCAGTCCCTTAGGTAGGCCTCAGTGACCAAGGCTCTCTGGCTCATGCCTAGCTGTGTAAAGAAGTGTGGCAAACGTACGTACTGCTCCTCAGGCTGGGCGCACAGCCTAGCTTTCGCTTCTATGAGAGTGCTGTCCCGAGTCTCTTCCTGGAGCCAGTCGTCAGCACGGTGCCTTTTGGCACTGCGGTTCTCTTTCAGTCAAGGAGGCCGTTCGACTGGCAAAGGGAGTCTGCGCAGCACTGCTTTCGCGAGGCTCTTTGACGACTGGGGCACTCAACCCAGGCAAGCCAGAGAGCAGTACGTTGCCCTTGCTCTGAATGTGAAGAGCTTTCTCCGGGGGCCTGTTTAGGCTAAGGTTCCTCAGAAGCCAGGAGCCGCCGTTCCGGCACGGAGAGAAGTCATCCTGCGAAATTGGCGAACGAGCTCCTATCCTGTGTGCCCCCAGGAGCGTCGCAGAGTTAAGGCACTCCGTGGTGGAGTCTGGCCTCATGGAAACCACTGCACACCCAACTCCCCCGACGTGAAACGCTGGAACTTACCTTGAGGCCTGAGGTCACCTTTCGTTTGGCCGGAGCTGAACACGTAGTGCCGTGGGAGGAGTTTCTAGCAAGGTATTGCCAGCACGGTGTTCCGCTTTGAGAGAACACGCAGCCTCGGCCCACAACGACAATCCTGCCGTGCAGAGACGTCGGGCCGCTAGTGCTGTTCGGGCAGCTTTGAAGCCAAGCGCACGGCGCCTCCAAACGGGGAGAAAGCGTACTCTCCCATCCGCGTCCCACTTTCAGGCTGAATGACGCAGCATGTTTCTCGGGAGGCTCTGCCGAGCTATCTAGTACAAGGGAGAGAGTGCCTGCCTCTGCCGAGAAAGGTTTTGACGTGGGGATTGCTGGACGTGCGGAAGAGCGTTCCCCAGGCCGTGCCAAGTTTAGGCTTTGGTGATTCTGGATGTTCCCAAGGGTCCAGAATTGTCCCTGGGAAAGCTGTCCTTTTTCTCTTTCTCCGGCTGGAAGTAAACATCTGGCAACCGACTGCCGTACGCAGGCGTCCTGGGGGAGACCCCCCCCACCCCGGTTTCCTTTGGGACGCACATTGGTGTCTCACAGAAGTGCCCGCATTCCCAATTGGGGGCACACCAGCGTGGAATGTAAGGCTCTTTAGAACGACGTACCTTGAGGCCGTGTGAAGGCCGTACAAACGAGAGCTTTCGAGCGAACAGGGCAGCGCTTCGTCATCGTCGTTGCACGTTCACGGAGCTTAATCAAACGAATGCATTTACTTCCTGTGGCTCAAACGCCAGAGAGGAGTTGGAAGGCATCCGGTGCCCTTTGACAGTTGTTACAACGAACGTGAGTGCACGGTGTCTCGTGAAATAAAGCCCTAGCACTGTTGAGGCCCTCCGTTAACGCACGCTTCTTCGATCCTATGGCACTCCGAGGTGTTCCTGACGGGGGAAATCTGGACTTTTGCTTGAGGCCGGGGTGGGGCGAGGGGACTCACAGTTCTTGTGCCGGCGAGCTCCCGAGCGCTCCGGCTGAAGCTCCCAGCAAGGAACTGAGAGCAGCAGGCCTCACACGCGTAAAGTCAGACTTCTGCTGTCACGAGTAAACTCAGACTTCTTGTGGGAGGCCTTCCGGCAGCAAAGAGAAGGTGGGCGCGAGCAGTGTACTTCAGGCAGCTTAGGACCCGCCCCTGTCTCGTTTACCACGGAGGGGAATAAGGTTTAGCCAGGGTCGCCCAGCTTCAAACCGGAGCTCCTATAGGGATCCTCGGCGGTTTCTGATTACCTCAAGGAAACACAACGGGAGGAACAGGGCCCTTCCGTGGAGGCCCGTTTGGGCACAGGGACCTCCGCGTGGGAGCTACTGGGTAAGTATGGCAGTCCCTTAGGTAGGCCTCAGTGACCAAGGCTCTCTGGCTCATGCCTAGCTGTGTAAAGAAGTGTGGCAAACGTACGTACTGCTCCTCAGGCTGGGCGCACAGCCTAGCTTTCGCTTCTATGAGAGTGCTGTCCCGAGTCTCTTCCTGGAGCCAGTCGTCAGCACGGTGCCTTTTGGCACTGCGGTTCTCTTTCAGTCAAGGAGGCCGTTCGACTGGCAAAGGGAGTCTGCGCAGCACTGCTTTCGCGAGGCTCTTTGACGACTGGGGCACTCAACCCAGGCAAGCCAGAGAGCAGTACGTTGCCCTTGCTCTGAATGTGAAGAGCTTTCTCCGGGGGCCTGTTTAGGCTAAGGTTCCTCAGAAGCCAGGAGCCGCCGTTCCGGCACGGAGAGAAGTCATCCTGCGAAATTGGCGAACGAGCTCCTATCCTGTGTGCCCCCAGGAGCGTCGCAGAGTTAAGGCACTCCGTGGTGGAGTCTGGCCTCATGGAAACCACTGCACACCCAACTCCCCCGACGTGAAACGCTGGAACTTACCTTGAGGCCTGAGGTCACCTTTCGTTTGGCCGGAGCTGAACACGTAGTGCCGTGGGAGGAGTTTCTAGCAAGGTATTGCCAGCACGGTGTTCCGCTTTGAGAGAACACGCAGCCTCGGCCCACAACGACAATCCTGCCGGGCAGAGACGTCGGGCCGCTAGTGCTGTTCGGGCAGCTTTGAAGCCAAGCGCACGGCGCCTCCAAACGGGGAGAAAGCGTACTCTCCCATCCGCGTCCCACTTTCAGGCTGAATGACGCAGCATGTTTCTCGGGAGGCTCTGCCGAGCTATCTAGTACAAGGGAGAGAGTGCCTGCCTCTGCCGAGAAAGGTTTTGACGTGGGGATTGCTGGACGTGCGGAAGAGCGTTCCCCAGGCCGTGCCAAGTTTAGGCTTTGGTGATTCTGGATGTTCCCAAGGGTCCAGAATTGTCCCTGGGAAAGCTGTCCTTTTTCTCTTTCTCCGGCTGGAAGTAAACATCTGGCAACCGACTGCCGTACGCAGGCGTCCTGGGGGAGACCCCCCCACCCCGGTTTCCTTTGGGACGCACATTGGTGTCTCACAGAAGTGCCCGCATTCCCAATTGGGGGCACACCAGCGTGGAATGTAAGGCTGTTTAGAACGACGTACCTTGAGGCCGTGTGAAGGCCGTACAAACGAGAGCTTTCGAGCGAACAGGGCAGCGCTTCGTCATCGTCGTTGCACGTTCACGGAGCTTAATCAAACGAATGCATTTACTTCCTGTGGCTCAAACGCCAGAGAGGAGTTGGAAGGCATCCGGTGCCCTTTGACAGTTGTTACAACGAACGTGAGTGCACGGTGTCTCGTGAAATAAAGCCCTAGCACTGTTGAGGCCCTCCGTTAACGCACGCTTCTTCGCTCCTATGGCACTCCGAGGTGTTCCTGACGGGGGAAATCTGGACTTTTGCTTGAGGCCGGGGTGGGGCGAGGGGACTCACAGTTCTTGTGCCGGCGAGCTCCCGAACGCTCCGGCTGAAGCTCCCAGCAAGGAACTGAGAGCAGCAGGCCTCACACGCGTAAAGTCAGACTTCTGCTGTCACGAGTAAACTCAGACTTCTTGTGGGAGGCCTTCCGGCAGCAAAGAGAAGGTGGGCGCGAGCAGTGTACTTCAGGCAGCTTAGGACCCGCCCCTGTCTCGTTTACCACGGAGGGGAATAAGGTTTAGCCAGGGTCGCCCAGCTTCAAACCGGAGCTCCTATAGGGATCCTCGGCGGTTTCTGATTACCTCAAGGAAACACAACGGGAGGAGCAGGGCCCTTCCGTGGAGGCCCGTTTGGGCACAGGGACCTCCGCGTGGGAGCTACTGGGTAAGTATGGCAGTCCCTTAGGTAGGCCTCAGTGACCAAGGCTCTCTGGCTCATGCCTAGCTGTGTAAAGAAGTGTGGCAAACGTACGTACTGCTCCTCAGGCTGGGCGCACAGCCTAGCTTTCGCTTCTATGAGAGTGCTGTCCCGAGTCTCTTCCTGGAGCCAGTCGTCAGCACGGTGCCTTTTGGCACTGCGGTTCTCTTTCAGTCAAGGAGGCCGTTCGACTGGCAAAGGGAGTCTGCGCAGCACTGCTTTCGCGAGGCTCTTTGACGACTGGGGCACTCAACCCAGGCAAGCCAGAGAGCAGTACGTTGCCCTTGCTCTGAATGTGAAGAGCTTTCTCCGGGGGCCTGTTTAGGCTAAGGTTCCTCAGAAGCCAGGAGCCGCCGTTCCGGCACGGAGAGAAGTCATCCTGCGAAATTGGCGAACGAGCTCCTATCCTGTGTGCCCCCAGGAGCGTCGCAGAGTTAAGGCACTCCGTGGTGGAGTCTGGCCTCATGGAAACCACTGCACACCCAACTCCCCCGACGTGAAACGCTGGAACTTACCTTGAGGCCTGAGGTCACCTTTCGTTTGGCCGGAGCTGAACACGTAGTGCCGTGGGAGGAGTTTCTAGCAAGGTATTGCCAGCACGGTGTTCCGCTTTGAGAGAACACGCAGCCTCGGCCCACAACGACAATCCTGCCGGGCAGAGACGTCGGGCCGCTAGTGCTGTTCGGGCAGCTTTGAAGCCAAGCGCACGGCGCCTCCAAACGGGGAGAAAGCGTACTCTCCCATCCGCGTCCCACTTTCAGGCTGAATGACGCAGCATGTTTCTCGGGAGGCTCTGCCGAGCTATCTAGTACAAGGGAGAGAGTGCCTGCCTCTGCCGAGAAAGGTTTTGACGTGGGGATTGCTGGACGTGCGGAAGAGCGTTCCCCAGGCCGTGCCAAGTTTAGGCTTTGGTGATTCTGGATGTTCCCAAGGGTCCAGAATTGTCCCTGGGAAAGCTGTCCTTTTTCTCTTTCTCCGGCTGGAAGTAAACATCTGGCAACCGACTGCCGTACGCAGGCGTCCTGGGGGAGACCCCCCCACCCCGGTTTCCTTTGGGACGCACATTGGTGTCTCACAGAAGTGCCCGCATTCCCAATTGGGGGCACACCAGCGTGGAATGTAAGGCTGTTTAGAACGACGTACCTTGAGGCCGTGTGAAGGCCGTACAAACGAGAGCTTTCGAGCGAACAGGGCAGCGCTTCGTCATCGTCGTTGCACGTTCACGGAGCTTAATCAAACGAATGCATTTACTTCCTGTGGCTCAAACGCCAGAGAGGAGTTGGAAGGCATCCGGTGCCCTTTGACAGTTGTTACAACGAACGTGAGTGCACGGTGTCTCGTGAAATAAAGCCCTAGCACTGTTGAGGCCCTCCGTTAACGCACGCTTCTTCGCTCCTATGGCACTCCGAGGTGTTCCTGACGGGGGAAATCTGGACTTTTGCTTGAGGCCGGGGTGGGGCGAGGGGACTCACAGTTCTTGTGCCGGCGAGCTCCCGAACGCTCCGGCTGAAGCTCCCAGCAAGGAACTGAGAGCAGCAGGCCTCACACGCGTAAAGTCAGACTTCTGCTGTCACGAGTAAACTCAGACTTCTTGTGGGAGGCCTTCCGGCAGCAAAGAGAAGGTGGGCGCGAGCAGTGTACTTCAGGCAGCTTAGGACCCGCCCCTGTCTCGTTTACCACGGAGGGGAATAAGGTTTAGCCAGGGTCGCCCAGCTTCAAACCGGAGCTCCTATAGGGATCCTCGGCGGTTTCTGATTACCTCAAGGAAACACAACGGGAGGAGCAGGGCCCTTCCGTGGAGGCCCGTTTGGGCACAGGGACCTCCGCGTGGGAGCTACTGGGTAAGTATGGCAGTCCCTTAGGTAGGCCTCAGTGACCAAGGCTCTCTGGCTCATGCCTAGCTGTGTAAAGAAGTGTGGCAAACGTACGTACTGCTCCTCAGGCTGGGCGCACAGCCTAGCTTTCGCTTCTATGAGAGTGCTGTCCCGAGTCTCTTCCTGGAGCCAGTCGTCAGCACGGTGCCTTTTGGCACTGCGGTTCTCTTTCAGTCAAGGAGGCCGTTCGACTGGCAAAGGGAGTCTGCGCAGCACTGCTTTCGCGAGGCTCTTTGACGACTGGGGCACTCAACCCAGGCAAGCCAGAGAGCAGTACGTTGCCCTTGCTCTGAATGTGAAGAGCTTTCTCCGGGGGCCTGTTTAGGCTAAGGTTCCTCAGAAGCCAGGAGCCGCCGTTCCGGCACGGAGAGAAGTCATCCTGCGAAATTGGCGAACGAGCTCCTATCCTGTGTGCCCCCAGGAGCGTCGCAGAGTTAAGGCACTCCGTGGTGGAGTCTGGCCTCATGGAAACCACTGCACACCCAACTCCCCCGACGTGAAACGCTGGAACTTACCTTGAGGCCTGAGGTCACCTTTCGTTTGGCCGGAGCTGAACACGTAGTGCCGTGGGAGGAGTTTCTAGCAAGGTATTGCCAGCACGGTGTTCCGCTTTGAGAGAACACGCAGCCTCGGCCCACAACGACAATCCTGCCGTGCAGAGACGTCGGGCCGCTAGTGCTGTTCGGGCAGCTTTGAAGCCAAGCGCACGGCGCCTCCAAACGGGGAGAAAGCGTACTCTCCCATCCGCGTCCCACTTTCAGGCTGAATGACGCAGCATGTTTCTCGGGAGGCTCTGCCGAGCTATCTAGTACAAGGGAGAGAGTGCCTGCCTCTGCCGAGAAAGGTTTTGACGTGGGGATTGCTGGACGTGCGGAAGAGCGTTCCCCAGGCCGTGCCAAGTTTAGGCTTTGGTGATTCTGGATGTTCCCAAGGGTCCAGAATTGTCCCTGGGAAAGCTGTCCTTTTTCTCTTTCTCCGGCTGGAAGTAAACATCTGGCAACCGACTGCCGTACGCAGGCGTCCTGGGGGAGACCCCCCCCACCCCGGTTTCCTTTGGGACGCACATTGGTGTCTCACAGAAGTGCCCGCATTCCCAATTGGGGGCACACCAGCGTGGAATGTAAGGCTCTTTAGAACGACGTACCTTGAGGCCGTGTGAAGGCCGTACAAACGAGAGCTTTCGAGCGAACAGGGCAGCGCTTCGTCATCGTCGTTGCACGTTCACGGAGCTTAATCAAACGAATGCATTTACTTCCTGTGGCTCAAACGCCAGAGAGGAGTTGGAAGGCATCCGGTGCCCTTTGACAGTTGTTACAACGAACGTGAGTGCACGGTGTCTCGTGAAATAAAGCCCTAGCACTGTTGAGGCCCTCCGTTAACGCACGCTTCTTCGCTCCTATGGCACTCCGAGGTGTTCCTGCCGGGGGAAATCTGGACTTTTGCTTGAGGCCGGGGTGGGGCGAGGGGACTCACAGTTCTTGTGCCGGCGAGCTCCCGAGCGCTCCGGCTGAAGCTCCCAGCAAGGAACTGAGAGCAGCAGGCCTCACACGCGTAAAGTCAGACTTCTGCTGTCACGAGTAAACTCAGACTTCTTGTGCGAGGCCTTCCGGCAGCAAAGAGAAGGTGGGCGCGAGCAGTGTACTTCAGGCAGCTTAGGACCCGCCCCTGTCTCGTTTACCACGGAGGGGAATAAGGTTTAGCCAGGGTCGCCCAGCTTCAAACCGGAGCTCCTATAGGGATCCTCGGCGGTTTCTGATTACCTCAAGGAAACACAACGGGAGGAACAGGGCCCTTCCGTGGAGGCCCGTTTGGGCACAGGGACCTCCGCGTGGGAGCTACTGGGTAAGTATGGCAGTCCCTTAGGTAGGCCTCAGTGACCAAGGCTCTCTGGCTCATGCCTAGCTGTGTAAAGAAGTGTGGCAAACGTACGTACTGCTCCTCAGGCTGGGCGCACAGCCTAGCTTTCGCTTCTATGAGAGTGCTGTCCCGAGTCTCTTCCTGGAGCCAGTCGTCAGCACGGTGCCTTTTGGCACTGCGGTTCTCTTTCAGTCAAGGAGGCCGTTCGACTGGCAAAGGGAGTCTGCGCAGCACTGCTTTCGCGAGGCTCTTTGACGACTGGGGCACTCAACCCAGGCAAGCCAGAGAGCAGTACGTTGCCCTTGCTCTGAATGTGAAGAGCTTTCTCCGGGGGCCTGTTTAGGCTAAGGTTCCTCAGAAGCCAGGAGCCGCCGTTCCGGCACGGAGAGAAGTCATCCTGCGAAATTGGCGAACGAGCTCCTATCCTGTGTGCCCCCAGGAGCGTCGCAGAGTTAAGGCACTCCGTGGTGGAGTCTGGCCTCATGGAAACCACTGCACACCCAACTCCCCCGACGTGAAACGCTGGAACTTACCTTGAGGCCTGAGGTCACCTTTCGTTTGGCCGGAGCTGAACACGTAGTGCCGTGGGAGGAGTTTCTAGCAAGGTATTGCCAGCACGGTGTTCCGCTTTGAGAGAACACGCAGCCTCGGCCCACAACGACAATCCTGCCGTGCAGAGACGTCGGGCCGCTAGTGCTGTTCGGGCAGCTTTGAAGCCAAGCGCACGGCGCCTCCAAACGGGGAGAAAGCGTACTCTCCCATCCGCGTCCCACTTTCAGGCTGAATGACGCAGCATGTTTCTCGGGAGGCTCTGCCGAGCTATCTAGTACAAGGGAGAGAGTGCCTGCCTCTGCCGAGAAAGGTTTTGACGTGGGGATTGCTGGACGTGCGGAAGAGCGTTCCCCAGGCCGTGCCAAGTTTAGGCTTTGGTGATTCTGGATGTTCCCAAGGGTCCAGAATTGTCCCTGGGAAAGCTGTCCTTTTTCTCTTTCTCCGGCTGGAAGTAAACATCTGGCAACCGACTGCCGTACGCAGGCGTCCTGGGGGAGACCCCCCCACCCCGGTTTCCTTTGGGACGCACATTGGTGTCTCACAGAAGTGCCCGCATTCCCAATTGGGGGCACACCAGCGTGGAATGTAAGGCTGTTTAGAACGACGTACCTTGAGGCCGTGTGAAGGCCGTACAAACGAGAGCTTTCGAGCGAACAGGGCAGCGCTTCGTCATCGTCGTTGCACGTTCACGGAGCTTAATCAAACGAATGCATTTACTTCCTGTGGCTCAAACGCCAG
This sequence comes from Globicephala melas, assembly GCF_963455315.2. NCBI lineage: Eukaryota > Metazoa > Chordata > Mammalia > Artiodactyla > Delphinidae > Globicephala > Globicephala melas. Next base: position 280,921 of record NW_027207457.1, on the reverse strand, counting down.
AGAGGAGTTGGAAGGCATCCGGTGCCCTTTGACAGTTGTTACAACGAACGTGAGTGCACGGTGTCTCGTGAAATAAAGCCCTAGCACTGTTGAGGCCCTCCGTTAACGCACGCTTCTTCGCTCCTATGGCACTCCGAGGTGTTCCTGCCGGGGGAAATCTGGACTTTTGCTTGAGGCCGGGGTGGGGCGAGGGGACTCACAGTTCTTGTGCCGGCGAGCTCCCGAGCGCTCCGGCTGAAGCTCCCAGCAAGGAACTGAGAGCAGCAGGCCTCACACGCGTAAAGTCAGACTTCTGCTGTCACGAGTAAACTCAGACTTCTTGTGGGAGGCCTTCCGGCAGCAAAGAGAAGGTGGGCGCGAGCAGTGTACTTCAGGCAGCTTAGGACCCGCCCCTGTCTCGTTTACCACGGAGGGGAATAAGGTTTAGCCAGGGTCGCCCAGCTTCAAACCGGAGCTCCTATAGGGATCCTCGGCGGTTTCTGATTACCTCAAGGAAACACAACGGGAGGAACAGGGCCCTTCCGTGGAGGCCCGTTTGGGCACAGGGACCTCCGCGTGGGAGCTACTGGGTAAGTATGGCAGTCCCTTAGGTAGGCCTCAGTGACCAAGGCTCTCTGGCTCATGCCTAGCTGTGTAAAGAAGTGTGGCAAACGTACGTACTGCTCCTCAGGCTGGGCGCACAGCCTAGCTTTCGCTTCTATGAGAGTGCTGTCCCGAGTCTCTTCCTGGAGCCAGTCGTCAGCACGGTGCCTTTTGGCACTGCGGTTCTCTTTCAGTCAAGGAGGCCGTTCGACTGGCAAAGGGAGTCTGCGCAGCACTGCTTTCGCGAGGCTCTTTGACGACTGGGGCACTCAACCCAGGCAAGCCAGAGAGCAGTACGTTGCCCTTGCTCTGAATGTGAAGAGCTTTCTCCGGGGGCCTGTTTAGGCTAAGGTTCCTCAGAAGCCAGGAGCCGCCGTTCCGGCACGGAGAGAAGTCATCCTGCGAAATTGGCGAACGAGCTCCTATCCTGTGTGCCCCCAGGAGCGTCGCAGAGTTAAGGCACTCCGTGGTGGAGTCTGGCCTCATGGAAACCACTGCACACCCAACTCCCCCGACGTGAAACGCTGGAACTTACCTTGAGGCCTGAGGTCACCTTTCGTTTGGCCGGAGCTGAACACGTAGTGCCGTGGGAGGAGTTTCTAGCAAGGTATTGCCAGCACGGTGTTCCGCTTTGAGAGAACACGCAGCCTCGGCCCACAACGACAATCCTGCCGTGCAGAGACGTCGGGCCGCTAGTGCTGTTCGGGCAGCTTTGAAGCCAAGCGCACGGCGCCTCCAAACGGGGAGAAAGCGTACTCTCCCATCCGCGTCCCACTTTCAGGCTGAATGACGCAGCATGTTTCTCGGGAGGCTCTGCCGAGCTATCTAGTACAAGGGAGAGAGTGCCTGCCTCTGCCGAGAAAGGTTTTGACGTGGGGATTGCTGGACGTGCGGAAGAGCGTTCCCCAGGCCGTGCCAAGTTTAGGCTTTGGTGATTCTGGATGTTCCCAAGGGTCCAGAATTGTCCCTGGGAAAGCTGTCCTTTTTCTCTTTCTCCGGCTGGAAGTAAACATCTGGCAACCGACTGCCGTACGCAGGCGTCCTGGGGGAGACCCCCCCACCCCGGTTTCCTTTGGGACGCACATTGGTGTCTCACAGAAGTGCCCGCATTCCCAATTGGGGGCACACCAGCGTGGAATGTAAGGCTGTTTAGAACGACGTACCTTGAGGCCGTGTGAAGGCCGTACAAACGAGAGCTTTCGAGCGAACAGGGCAGCGCTTCGTCATCGTCGTTGCACGTTCACGGAGCTTAATCAAACGAATGCATTTACTTCCTGTGGCTCAAACGCCAGAGAGGAGTTGGAAGGCATCCGGTGCCCTTTGACAGTTGTTACAACGAACGTGAGTGCACGGTGTCTCGTGAAATAAAGCCCTAGCACTGTTGAGGCCCTCCGTTAACGCACGCTTCTTCGCTCCTATGGCACTCCGAGGTGTTCCTGACGGGGGAAATCTGGACTTTTGCTTGAGGCCGGGGTGGGGCGAGGGGACTCACAGTTCTTGTGCCGGCGAGCTCCCGAACGCTCCGGCTGAAGCTCCCAGCAAGGAACTGAGAGCAGCAGGCCTCACACGCGTAAAGTCAGACTTCTGCTGTCACGAGTAAACTCAGACTTCTTGTGGGAGGCCTTCCGGCAGCAAAGAGAAGGTGGGCGCGAGCAGTGTACTTCAGGCAGCTTAGGACCCGCCCCTGTCTCGTTTACCACGGAGGGGAATAAGGTTTAGCCAGGGTCGCCCAGCTTCAAACCGGAGCTCCTATAGGGATCCTCGGCGGTTTCTGATTACCTCAAGGAAACACAACGGGAGGAACAGGGCCCTTCCGTGGAGGCCCGTTTGGGCACAGGGACCTCCGCGTGGGAGCTACTGGGTAAGTATGGCAGTCCCTTAGGTAGGCCTCAGTGACCAAGGCTCTCTGGCTCATGCCTAGCTGTGTAAAGAAGTGTGGCAAACGTACGTACTGCTCCTCAGGCTGGGCGCACAGCCTAGCTTTCGCTTCTATGAGAGTGCTGTCCCGAGTCTCTTCCTGGAGCCAGTCGTCAGCACGGTGCCTTTTGGCACTGCGGTTCTCTTTCAGTCAAGGAGGCCGTTCGACTGGCAAAGGGAGTCTGCGCAGCACTGCTTTCGCGAGGCTCTTTGACGACTGGGGCACTCAACCCAGGCAAGCCAGAGAGCAGTACGTTGCCCTTGCTCTGAATGTGAAGAGCTTTCTCCGGGGGCCTGTTTAGGCTAAGGTTCCTCAGAAGCCAGGAGCCGCCGTTCCGGCACGGAGAGAAGTCATCCTGCGAAATTGGCGAACGAGCTCCTATCCTGTGTGCCCCCAGGAGCGTCGCAGAGTTAAGGCACTCCGTGGTGGAGTCTGGCCTCATGGAAACCACTGCACACCCAACTCCCCCGACGTGAAACGCTGGAACTTACCTTGAGGCCTGAGGTCACCTTTCGTTTGGCCGGAGCTGAACACGTAGTGCCGTGGGAGGAGTTTCTAGCAAGGTATTGCCAGCACGGTGTTCCGCTTTGAGAGAACACGCAGCCTCGGCCCACAACGACAATCCTGCCGTGCAGAGACGTCGGGCCGCTAGTGCTGTTCGGGCAGCTTTGAAGCCAAGCGCACGGCGCCTCCAAACGGGGAGAAAGCGTACTCTCCCATCCGCGTCCCACTTTCAGGCTGAATGACGCAGCATGTTTCTCGGGAGGCTCTGCCGAGCTATCTAGTACAAGGGAGAGAGTGCCTGCCTCTGCCGAGAAAGGTTTTGACGTGGGGATTGCTGGACGTGCGGAAGAGCGTTCCCCAGGCCGTGCCAAGTTTAGGCTTTGGTGATTCTGGATGTTCCCAAGGGTCCAGAATTGTCCCTGGGAAAGCTGTCCTTTTTCTCTTTCTCCGGCTGGAAGTAAACATCTGGCAACCGACTGCCGTACGCAGGCGTCCTGGGGGAGACCCCCCCACCCCGGTTTCCTTTGGGACGCACATTGGTGTCTCACAGAAGTGCCCGCATTCCCAATTGGGGGCACACCAGCGTGGAATGTAAGGCTGTTTAGAACGACGTACCTTGAGGCCGTGTGAAGGCCGTACAAACGAGAGCTTTCGAGCGAACAGGGCAGCGCTTCGTCATCGTCGTTGCACGTTCACGGAGCTTAATCAAACGAATGCATTTACTTCCTGTGGCTCAAACGCCAGAGAGGAGTTGGAAGGCATCCGGTGCCCTTTGACAGTTGTTACAACGAACGTGAGTGCACGGTGTCTCGTGAAATAAAGCCCTAGCACTGTTGAGGCCCTCCGTTAACGCACGCTTCTTCGCTCCTATGGCACTCCGAGGTGTTCCTGCCGGGGGAAATCTGGACTTTTGCTTGAGGCCGGGGTGGGGCGAGGGGACTCACGGTTCTTGTGCCGGCGAGCTCCCGAGCGCTCCGGCTGAAGCTCCCAGCAAGGAACTGAGAGCAGCAGGCCTCACACGCGTAAAGTCAGACTTCTGCTGTCACGAGTAAACTCAGACTTCTTGTGCGAGGCCTTCCGGCAGCAAAGAGAAGGTGGGCGCGAGCAGTGTACTTCAGGCAGCTTAGGACCCGCCCCTGTCTCGTTTACCACGGAGGGGAATAAGGTTTAGCCAGGGTCGCCCAGCTTCAAACCGGAGCTCCTATAGGGATCCTCGGCGGTTTCTGATTACCTCAAGGAAACACAACGGGAGGAACAGGGCCCTTCCGTGGAGGCCCGTTTGGGCACAGGGACCTCCGCGTGGGAGCTACTGGGTAAGTATGGCAGTCCCTTAGGTAGGCCTCAGTGACCAAGGCTCTCTGGCTCATGCCTAGCTGTGTAAAGAAGTGTGGCAAACGTACGTACTGCTCCTCAGGCTGGGCGCACAGCCTAGCTTTCGCTTCTATGAGAGTGCTGTCCCGAGTCTCTTCCTGGAGCCAGTCGTCAGCACGGTGCCTTTTGGCACTGCGGTTCTCTTTCAGTCAAGGAGGCCGTTCGACTGGCAAAGGGAGTCTGCGCAGCACTGCTTTCGCGAGGCTCTTTGACGACTGGGGCACTCAACCCAGGCAAGCCAGAGAGCAGTACGTTGCCCTTGCTCTGAATGTGAAGAGCTTTCTCCGGGGGCCTGTTTAGGCTAAGGTTCCTCAGAAGCCAGGAGCCGCCGTTCCGGCACGGAGAGAAGTCATCCTGCGAAATTGGCGAACGAGCTCCTATCCTGTGTGCCCCCAGGAGCGTCGCAGAGTTAAGGCACTCCGTGGTGGAGTCTGGCCTCATGGAAACCACTGCACACCCAACTCCCCCGACGTGAAACGCTGGAACTTACCTTGAGGCCTGAGGTCACCTTTCGTTTGGCCGGAGCTGAACACGTAGTGCCGTGGGAGGAGTTTCTAGCAAGGTATTGCCAGCACGGTGTTCCGCTTTGAGAGAACACGCAGCCTCGGCCCACAACGACAATCCTGCCGTGCAGAGACGTCGGGCCGCTAGTGCTGTTCGGGCAGCTTTGAAGCCAAGCGCACGGCGCCTCCAAACGGGGAGAAAGCGTACTCTCCCATCCGCGTCCCACTTTCAGGCTGAATGACGCAGCATGTTTCTCGGGAGGCTCTGCCGAGCTATCTAGTACAAGGGAGAGAGTGCCTGCCTCTGCCGAGAAAGGTTTTGACGTGGGGATTGCTGGACGTGCGGAAGAGCGTTCCCCAGGCCGTGCCAAGTTTAGGCTTTGGTGATTCTGGATGTTCCCAAGGGTCCAGAATTGTCCCTGGGAAAGCTGTCCTTTTTCTCTTTCTCCGGCTGGAAGTAAACATCTGGCAACCGACTGCCGTACGCAGGCGTCCTGGGGGAGACCCCCCCACCCCGGTTTCCTTTGGGACGCACATTGGTGTCTCACAGAAGTGCCCGCATTCCCAATTGGGGGCACACCAGCGTGGAATGTAAGGCTGTTTAGAACGACGTACCTTGAGGCCGTGTGAAGGCCGTACAAACGAGAGCTTTCGAGCGAACAGGGCAGCGCTTCGTCATCGTCGTTGCACGTTCACGGAGCTTAATCAAACGAATGCATTTACTTCCTGTGGCTCAAACGCCAGAGAGGAGTTGGAAGGCATCCGGTGCCCTTTGACAGTTGTTACAACGAACGTGAGTGCACGGTGTCTCGTGAAATAAAGCCCTAGCACTGTTGAGGCCCTCCGTTAACGCACGCTTCTTCGCTCCTATGGCACTCCGAGGTGTTCCTGCCGGGGGAAATCTGGACTTTTGCTTGAGGCCGGGGTGGGGCGAGGGGACTCACGGTTCTTGTGCCGGCGAGCTCCCGAGCGCTCCGGCTGAAGCTCCCAGCAAGGAACTGAGAGCAGCAGGCCTCACACGCGTAAAGTCAGACTTCTGCTGTCACGAGTAAACTCAGACTTCTTGTGCGAGGCCTTCCGGCAGCAAAGAGAAGGTGGGCGCGAGCAGTGTACTTCAGGCAGCTTAGGACCCGCCCCTGTCTCGTTTACCACGGAGGGGAATAAGGTTTAGCCAGGGTCGCCCAGCTTCAAACCGGAGCTCCTATAGGGATCCTCGGCGGTTTCTGATTACCTCAAGGAAACACAACGGGAGGAACAGGGCCCTTCCGTGGAGGCCCGTTTGGGCACAGGGACCTCCGCGTGGGAGCTACTGGGTAAGTATGGCAGTCCCTTAGGTAGGCCTCAGTGACCAAGGCTCTCTGGCTCATGCCTAGCTGTGTAAAGAAGTGTGGCAAACGTACGTACTGCTCCTCAGGCTGGGCGCACAGCCTAGCTTTCGCTTCTATGAGAGTGCTGTCCCGAGTCTCTTCCTGGAGCCAGTCGTCAGCACGGTGCCTTTTGGCACTGCGGTTCTCTTTCAGTCAAGGAGGCCGTTCGACTGGCAAAGGGAGTCTGCGCAGCACTGCTTTCGCGAGGCTCTTTGACGACTGGGGCACTCAACCCAGGCAAGCCAGAGAGCAGTACGTTGCCCTTGCTCTGAATGTGAAGAGCTTTCTCCGGGGGCCTGTTTAGGCTAAGGTTCCTCAGAAGCCAGGAGCCGCCGTTCCGGCACGGAGAGAAGTCATCCTGCGAAATTGGCGAACGAGCTCCTATCCTGTGTGCCCCCAGGAGCGTCGCAGAGTTAAGGCACTCCGTGGTGGAGTCTGGCCTCATGGAAACCACTGCACACCCAACTCCCCCGACGTGAAACGCTGGAACTTACCTTGAGGCCTGAGGTCACCTTTCGTTTGGCCGGAGCTGAACACGTAGTGCCGTGGGAGGAGTTTCTAGCAAGGTATTGCCAGCACGGTGTTCCGCTTTGAGAGAACACGCAGCCTCGGCCCACAACGACAATCCTGCCGTGCAGAGACGTCGGGCCGCTAGTGCTGTTCGGGCAGCTTTGAAGCCAAGCGCACGGCGCCTCCAAACGGGGAGAAAGCGTACTCTCCCATCCGCGTCCCACTTTCAGGCTGAATGACGCAGCATGTTTCTCGGGAGGCTCTGCCGAGCTATCTAGTACAAGGGAGAGAGTGCCTGCCTCTGCCGAGAAAGGTTTTGACGTGGGGATTGCTGGACGTGCGGAAGAGCGTTCCCCAGGCCGTGCCAAGTTTAGGCTTTGGTGATTCTGGATGTTCCCAAGGGTCCAGAATTGTCCCTGGGAAAGCTGTCCTTTTTCTCTTTCTCCGGCTGGAAGTAAACATCTGGCAACCGACTGCCGTACGCAGGCGTCCTGGGGGAGACCCCCCCCACCCCGGTTTCCTTTGGGACGCACATTGGTGTCTCACAGAAGTGCCCGCATTCCCAATTGGGGGCACACCAGCGTGGAATGTAAGGCTCTTTAGAACGACGTACCTTGAGGCCGTGTGAAGGCCGTACAAACGAGAGCTTTCGAGCGAACAGGGCAGCGCTTCGTCATCGTCGTTGCACGTTCACGGAGCTTAATCAAACGAATGCATTTACTTCCTGTGGCTCAAACGCCAGAGAGGAGTTGGAAGGCATCCGGTGCCCTTTGACAGTTGTTACAACGAACGTGAGTGCACGGTGTCTCGTGAAATAAAGCCCTAGCACTGTTGAGGCCCTCCGTTAACGCACGCTTCTTCGCTCCTATGGCACTCCGAGGTGTTCCTGACGGGGGAAATCTGGACTTTTGCTTGAGGCCGGGGTGGGGCGAGGGGACTCACAGTTCTTGTGCCGGCGAGCTCCCGAGCGCTCCGGCTGAAGCTCCCAGCAAGGAACTGAGAGCAGCAGGCCTCACACGCGTAAAGTCAGACTTCTGCTGTCACGAGTAAACTCAGACTTCTTGTGGGAGGCCTTCCGGCAGCAAAGAGAAGGTGGGCGCGAGCAGTGTACTTCAGGCAGCTTAGGACCCGCCCCTGTCTCGTTTACCACGGAGGGGAATAAGGTTTAGCCAGGGTCGCCCAGCTTCAAACCGGAGCTCCTATAGGGATCCTCGGCGGTTTCTGATTACCTCAAGGAAACACAACGGGAGGAACAGGGCCCTTCCGTGGAGGCCCGTTTGGGCACAGGGACCTCCGCGTGGGAGCTACTGGGTAAGTATGGCAGTCCCTTAGGTAGGCCTCAGTGACCAAGGCTCTCTGGCTCATGCCTAGCTGTGTAAAGAAGTGTGGCAAACGTACGTACTGCTCCTCAGGCTGGGCGCACAGCCTAGCTTTCGCTTCTATGAGAGTGCTGTCCCGAGTCTCTTCCTGGAGCCAGTCGTCAGCACGGTGCCTTTTGGCACTGCGGTTCTCTTTCAGTCAAGGAGGCCGTTCGACTGGCAAAGGGAGTCTGCGCAGCACTGCTTTCGCGAGGCTCTTTGACGACTGGGGCACTCAACCCAGGCAAGCCAGAGAGCAGTACGTTGCCCTTGCTCTGAATGTGAAGAGCTTTCTCCGGGGGCCTGTTTAGGCTAAGGTTCCTCAGAAGCCAGGAGCCGCCGTTCCGGCACGGAGAGAAGTCATCCTGCGAAATTGGCGAACGAGCTCCTATCCTGTGTGCCCCCAGGAGCGTCGCAGAGTTAAGGCACTCCGTGGTGGAGTCTGGCCTCATGGAAACCACTGCACACCCAACTCCCCCGACGTGAAACGCTGGAACTTACCTTGAGGCCTGAGGTCACCTTTCGTTTGGCCGGAGCTGAACACGTAGTGCCGTGGGAGGAGTTTCTAGCAAGGTATTGCCAGCACGGTGTTCCGCTTTGAGAGAACACACAGCCTCGGCCCACAACGACAATCCTGCCGTGCAGAGACGTCGGGCCGCTAGTGCTGTTCGGGCAGCTTTGAAGCCAAGCGCACGGCGCCTCCAAACGGGGAGAAAGCGTACTCTCCCATCCGCGTCCCACTTTCAGGCTGAATGACGCAGCATGTTTCTCGGGAGGCTCTGCCGAGCTATCTAGTACAAGGGAGAGAGTGCCTGCCTCTGCCGAGAAAGGTTTTGACGTGGGGATTGCTGGACGTGCGGAAGAGCGTTCCCCAGGCCGTGCCAAGTTTAGGCTTTGGTGATTCTGGATGTTCCCAAGGGTCCAGAATTGTCCCTGGGAAAGCTGTCCTTTTTCTCTTTCTCCGGCTGGAAGTAAACATCTGGCAACCGACTGCCGTACGCAGGCGTCCTGGGGGAGACCCCCCCACCCCGGTTTCCTTTGGGACGCACATTGGTGTCTCACAGAAGTGCCCGCATTCCCAATTGGGGGCACACCAGCGTGGAATGTAAGGCTGTTTAGAACGACGTACCTTGAGGCCGTGTGAAGGCCGTACAAACGAGAGCTTTCGAGCGAACAGGGCAGCGCTTCGTCATCGTCGTTGCACGTTCACGGAGCTTAATCAAACGAATGCATTTACTTCCTGTGGCTCAAACGCCAGAGAGGAGTTGGAAGGCATCCGGTGCCCTTTGACAGTTGTTACAACGAACGTGAGTGCACGGTGTCTCGTGAAATAAAGCCCTAGCACTGTTGAGGCCCTCCGTTAACGCACGCTTCTTCGCTCCTATGGCACTCCGAGGTGTTCCTGCCGGGGGAAATCTGGACTTTTGCTTGAGGCCGGGGTGGGGCGAGGGGACTCACAGTTCTTGTGCCGGCGAGCTCCCGAGCGCTCCGGCTGAAGCTCCCAGCAAGGAACTGAGAGCAGCAGGCCTCACACGCGTAAAGTCAGACTTCTGCTGTCACGAGTAAACTCAGACTTCTTGTGCGAGGCCTTCCGGCAGCAAAGAGAAGGTGGGCGCGAGCAGTGTACTTCAGGCAGCTTAGGACCCGCCCCTGTCTCGTTTACCACGGAGGGGAATAAGGTTTAGCCAGGGTCGCCCAGCTTCAAACCGGAGCTCCTATAGGGATCCTCGGCGGTTTCTGATTACCTCAAGGAAACACAACGGGAGGAACAGGGCCCTTCCGTGGAGGCCCGTTTGGGCACAGGGACCTCCGCGTGGGAGCTACTGGGTAAGTATGGCAGTCCCTTAGGTAGGCCTCAGTGACCAAGGCTCTCTGGCTCATGCCTAGCTGTGTAAAGAAGTGTGGCAAACGTACGTACTGCTCCTCAGGCTGGGCGCACAGCCTAGCTTTCGCTTCTATGAGAGTGCTGTCCCGAGTCTCTTCCTGGAGCCAGTCGTCAGCACGGTGCCTTTTGGCACTGCGGTTCTCTTTCAGTCAAGGAGGCCGTTCGACTGGCAAAGGGAGTCTGCGCAGCACTGCTTTCGCGAGGCTCTTTGACGACTGGGGCACTCAACCCAGGCAAGCCAGAGAGCAGTACGTTGCCCTTGCTCTGAATGTGAAGAGCTTTCTCCGGGGGCCTGTTTAGGCTAAGGTTCCTCAGAAGCCAGGAGCCGCCGTTCCGGCACGGAGAGAAGTCATCCTGCGAAATTGGCGAACGAGCTCCTATCCTGTGTGCCCCCAGGAGCGTCGCAGAGTTAAGGCACTCCGTGGTGGAGTCTGGCCTCATGGAAACCACTGCACACCCAACTCCCCCGACGTGAAACGCTGGAACTTACCTTGAGGCCTGAGGTCACCTTTCGTTTGGCCGGAGCTGAACACGTAGTGCCGTGGGAGGAGTTTCTAGCAAGGTATTGCCAGCACGGTGTTCCGCTTTGAGAGAACACGCAGCCTCGGCCCACAACGACAATCCTGCCGTGCAGAGACGTCGGGCCGCTAGTGCTGTTCGGGCAGCTTTGAAGCCAAGCGCACGGCGCCTCCAAACGGGGAGAAAGCGTACTCTCCCATCCGCGTCCCACTTTCAGGCTGAATGACGCAGCATGTTTCTCGGGAGGCTCTGCCGAGCTATCTAGTACAAGGGAGAGAGTGCCTGCCTCTGCCGAGAAAGGTTTTGACGTGGGGATTGCTGGACGTGCGGAAGAGCGTTCCCCAGGCCGTGCCAAGTTTAGGCTTTGGTGATTCTGGATGTTCCCAAGGGTCCAGAATTGTCCCTGGGAAAGCTGTCCTTTTTCTCTTTCTCCGGCTGGAAGTAAACATCTGGCAACCGACTGCCGTACGCAGGCGTCCTGGGGGAGACCCCCCCCACCCCGGTTTCCTTTGGGACGCACATTGGTGTCTCACAGAAGTGCCCGCATTCCCAATTGGGGGCACACCAGCGTGGAATGTAAGGCTCTTTAGAACGACGTACCTTGAGGCCGTGTGAAGGCCGTACAAACGAGAGCTTTCGAGCGAACAGGGCAGCGCTTCGTCATCGTCGTTGCACGTTCACGGAGCTTAATCAAACGAATGCATTTACTTCCTGTGGCTCAAACGCCAGAGAGGAGTTGGAAGGCATCCGGTGCCCTTTGACAGTTGTTACAACGAACGTGAGTGCACGGTGTCTCGTGAAATAAAGCCCTAGCACTGTTGAGGCCCTCCGTTAACGCACGCTTCTTCGCTCCTATGGCACTCCGAGGTGTTCCTGACGGGGGAAATCTGGACTTTTGCTTGAGGCCGGGGTGGGGCGAGGGGACTCACAGTTCTTGTGCCGGCGAGCTCCCGAGCGCTCCGGCTGAAGCTCCCAGCAAGGAACTGAGAGCAGCAGGCCTCACACGCGTAAAGTCAGACTTCTGCTGTCACGAGTAAACTCAGACTTCTTGTGGGAGGCCTTCCGGCAGCAAAGAGAAGGTGGGCGCGAGCAGTGTACTTCAGGCAGCTTAGGACCCGCCCCTGTCTCGTTTACCACGGAGGGGAATAAGGTTTAGCCAGGGTCGCCCAGCTTCAAACCGGAGCTCCTATAGGGATCCTCGGCGGTTTCTGATTACCTCAAGGAAACACAACGGGAGGAACAGGGCCCTTCCGTGGAGGCCCGTTTGGGCACAGGGACCTCCGCGTGGGAGCTACTGGGTAAGTATGGCAGTCCCTTAGGTAGGCCTCAGTGACCAAGGCTCTCTGGCTCATGCCTAGCTGTGTAAAGAAGTGTGGCAAACGTACGTACTGCTCCTCAGGCTGGGCGCACAGCCTAGCTTTCGCTTCTATGAGAGTGCTGTCCCGAGTCTCTTCCTGGAGCCAGTCGTCAGCACGGTGCCTTTTGGCACTGCGGTTCTCTTTCAGTCAAGGAGGCCGTTCGACTGGCAAAGGGAGTCTGCGCAGCACTGCTTTCGCGAGGCTCTTTGACGACTGGGGCACTCAACCCAGGCAAGCCAGAGAGCAGTACGTTGCCCTTGCTCTGAATGTGAAGAGCTTTCTCCGGGGGCCTGTTTAGGCTAAGGTTCCTCAGAAGCCAGGAGCCGCCGTTCCGGCACGGAGAGAAGTCATCCTGCGAAATTGGCGAACGAGCTCCTATCCTGTGTGCCCCCAGGAGCGTCGCAGAGTTAAGGCACTCCGTGGTGGAGTCTGGCCTCATGGAAACCACTGCACACCCAACTCCCCCGACGTGAAACGCTGGAACTTACCTTGAGGCCTGAGGTCACCTTTCGTTTGGCCGGAGCTGAACACGTAGTGCCGTGGGAGGAGTTTCTAGCAAGGTATTGCCAGCACGGTGTTCCGCTTTGAGAGAACACGCAGCCTCGGCCCACAACGACAATCCTGCCGTGCAGAGACGTCGGGCCGCTAGTGCTGTTCGGGCAGCTTTGAAGCCAAGCGCACGGCGCCTCCAAACGGGGAGAAAGCGTACTCTCCCATCCGCGTCCCACTTTCAGGCTGAATGACGCAGCATGTTTCTCGGGAGGCTCTGCCGAGCTATCTAGTACAAGGGAGAGAGTGCCTGCCTCTGCCGAGAAAGGTTTTGACGTGGGGATTGCTGGACGTGCGGAAGAGCGTTCCCCAGGCCGTGCCAAGTTTAGGCTTTGGTGATTCTGGATGTTCCCAAGGGTCCAGAATTGTCCCTGGGAAAGCTGTCCTTTTTCTCTTTCTCCGGCTGGAAGTAAACATCTGGCAACCGACTGCCGTACGCAGGCGTCCTGGGGGAGACCCCCCCACCCCGGTTTCCTTTGGGACGCACATTGGTGTCTCACAGAAGTGCCCGCATTCCCAATTGGGGGCACACCAGCGTGGAATGTAAGGCTGTTTAGAACGACGTACCTTGAGGCCGTGTGAAGGCCGTACAAACGAGAGCTTTCGAGCGAACAGGGCAGCGCTTCGTCATCGTCGTTGCACGTTCACGGAGCTTAATCAAACGAATGCATTTACTTCCTGTGGCTCAAACGCCAGAGAGGAGTTGGAAGGCATCCGGTGCCCTTTGACAGTTGTTACAACGAACGTGAGTGCACGGTGTCTCGTGAAATAAAGCCCTAGCACTGTTGAGGCCCTCCGTTAACGCACGCTTCTTCGCTCCTATGGCACTCCGAGGTGTTCCTGACGGGGGAAATCTGGACTTTTGCTTGAGGCCGGGGTGGGGCGAGGGGACTCACAGTTCTTGTGCCGGCGAGCTCCCGAGCGCTCCGGCTGAAGCTCCCAGCAAGGAACTGAGAGCAGCAGGCCTCACACGCGTAAAGTCAGACTTCTGCTGTCACGAGTAAACTCAGACTTCTTGTGGGAGGCCTTCCGGCAGCAAAGAGAAGGTGGGCGCGAGCAGTGTACTTCAGGCAGCTTAGGACCCGCCCCTGTCTCGTTTACCACGGAGGGGAATAAGGTTTAGCCAGGGTCGCCCAGCTTCAAACCGGAGCTCCTATAGGGATCCTCGGCGGTTTCTGATTACCTCAAGGAAACACAACGGGAGGAACAGGGCCCTTCCGTGGAGGCCCGTTTGGGCACAGGGACCTCCGCGTGGGAGCTACTGGGTAAGTATGGCAGTCCCTTAGGTAGGCCTCAGTGACCAAGGCTCTCTGGCTCATGCCTAGCTGTGTAAAGAAGTGTGGCAAACGTACGTACTGCTCCTCAGGCTGGGCGCACAGCCTAGCTTTCGCTTCTATGAGAGTGCTGTCCCGAGTCTCTTCCTGGAGCCAGTCGTCAGCACGGTGCCTTTTGGCACTGCGGTTCTCTTTCAGTCAAGGAGGCCGTTCGACTGGCAAAGGGAGTCTGCGCAGCACTGCTTTCGCGAGGCTCTTTGACGACTGGGGCACTCAACCCAGGCAAGCCAGAGAGCAGTACGTTGCCCTTGCTCTGAATGTGAAGAGCTTTCTCCGGGGGCCTGTTTAGGCTAAGGTTCCTCAGAAGCCAGGAGCCGCCGTTCCGGCACGGAGAGAAGTCATCCTGCGAAATTGGCGAACGAGCTCCTATCCTGTGTGCCCCCAGGAGCGTCGCAGAGTTAAGGCACTCCGTGGTGGAGTCTGGCCTCATGGAAACCACTGCACACCCAACTCCCCCGACGTGAAACGCTGGAACTTACCTTGAGGCCTGAGGTCACCTTTCGTTTGGCAGGAGCTGAACACGTAGTGCCGTGGGAGGAGTTTCTAGCAAGGTATTGCCAGCACGGTGTTCCGCTTTGAGAGAACACGCAGCCTCGGCCCACAACGACAATCCTGCCGTGCAGAGACGTCGGGCCGCTAGTGCTGTTCGGGCAGCTTTGAAGCCAAGCGCACGGCGCCTCCAAACGGGGAGAAAGCGTACTCTCCCATCCGCGTCCCACTTTCAGGCTGAATGACGCAGCATGTTTCTCGGGAGGCTCTGCCGAGCTATCTAGTACAAGGGAGAGAGTGCCTGCCTCTGCCGAGAAAGGTTTTGACGTGGGGATTGCTGGACGTGCGGAAGAGCGTTCCCCAGGCCGTGCCAAGTTTAGGCTTTGGTGATTCTGGATGTTCCCAAGGGTCCAGAATTGTCCCTGGGAAAGCTGTCCTTTTTCTCTTTCTCCGGCTGGAAGTAAACATCTGGCAACCGACTGCCGTACGCAGGCGTCCTGGGGGAGACCCCCCCACCCCGGTTTCCTTTGGGACGCACATTGGTGTCTCACAGAAGTGCCCGCATTCCCAATTGGGGGCACACCAGCGTGGAATGTAAGGCTGTTTAGAACGACGTACCTTGAGGCCGTGTGAAGGCCGTACAAACGAGAGCTTTCGAGCGAACAGGGCAGCGCTTCGTCATCGTCGTTGCACGTTCACGGAGCTTAATCAAACGAATGCATTTACTTCCTGTGGCTCAAACGCCAGAGAGGAGTTGGAAGGCATCCGGTGCCCTTTGACAGTTGTTACAACGAACGTGAGTGCACGGTGTCTCGTGAAATAAAGCCCTAGCACTGTTGAGGCCCTCCGTTAACGCACGCTTCTTCGCTCCTATGGCACTCCGAGGTGTTCCTGCCGGGGGAAATCTGGACTTTTGCTTGAGGCCGGGGTGGGGCGAGGGGACTCACAGTTCTTGTGCCGGCGAGCTCCCGAGCGCTCCGGCTGAAGCTCCCAGCAAGGAACTGAGAGCAGCAGGCCTCACACGCGTAAAGTCAGACTTCTGCTGTCACGAGTAAACTCAGACTTCTTGTGCGAGGCCTTCCGGCAGCAGAGAGAAGGTGGGCGCGAGCAGTGTACTTCAGGCAGCTTAGGACCCGCCCCTGTCTCGTTTACCACGGAGGGGAATAAGGTTTAGCCAGGGTCGCCCAGCTTCAAACCGGAGCTCCTATAGGGATCCTCGGCGGTTTCTGATTACCTCAAGGAAACACAACGGGAGGAACAGGGCCCTTCCGTGGAGGCCCGTTTGGGCACAGGGACCTCCGCGTGGGAGCTACTGGGTAAGTATGGCAGTCCCTTAGGTAGGCCTCAGTGACCAAGGCTCTCTGGCTCATGCCTAGCTGTGTAAAGAAGTGTGGCAAACGTACGTACTGCTCCTCAGGCTGGGCGCACAGCCTAGCTTTCGCTTCTATGAGAGTGCTGTCCCGAGTCTCTTCCTGGAGCCAGTCGTCAGCACGGTGCCTTTTGGCACTGCGGTTCTCTTTCAGTCAAGGAGGCCGTTCGACTGGCAAAGGGAGTCTGCGCAGCACTGCTTTCGCGAGGCTCTTTGACGACTGGGGCACTCAACCCAGGCAAGCCAGAGAGCAGTACGTTGCCCTTGCTCTGAATGTGAAGAGCTTTCTCCGGGGGCCTGTTTAGGCTAAGGTTCCTCAGAAGCCAGGAGCCGCCGTTCCGGCACGGAGAGAAGTCATCCTGCGAAATTGGCGAACGAGCTCCTATCCTGTGTGCCCCCAGGAGCGTCGCAGAGTTAAGGCACTCCGTGGTGGAGTCTGGCCTCATGGAAACCACTGCACACCCAACTCCCCCGACGTGAAACGCTGGAACTTACCTTGAGGCCTGAGGTCACCTTTCGTTTGGCCGGAGCTGAACACGTAGTGCCGTGGGAGGAGTTTCTAGCAAGGTATTGCCAGCACGGTGTTCCGCTTTGAGAGAACACGCAGCCTCGGCCCACAACGACAATCCTGCCGTGCAGAGACGTCGGGCCGCTAGTGCTGTTCGGGCAGCTTTGAAGCCAAGCGCACGGCGCCTCCAAACGGGGAGAAAGCGTACTCTCCCATCCGCGTCCCACTTTCAGGCTGAATGACGCAGCATGTTTCTCGGGAGGCTCTGCCGAGCTATCTAGTACAAGGGAGAGAGTGCCTGCCTCTGCCGAGAAAGGTTTTGACGTGGGGATTGCTGGACGTGCGGAAGAGCGTTCCCCAGGCCGTGCCAAGTTTAGGCTTTGGTGATTCTGGATGTTCCCAAGGGTCCAGAATTGTCCCTGGGAAAGCTGTCCTTTTTCTCTTTCTCCGGCTGGAAGTAAACATCTGGCAACCGACTGCCGTACGCAGGCGTCCTGGGGGAGACCCCCCCACCCCGGTTTCCTTTGGGACGCACATTGGTGTCTCACAGAAGTGCCCGCATTCCCAATTGGGGGCACACCAGCGTGGAATGTAAGGCTGTTTAGAACGACGTACCTTGAGGCCGTGTGAAGGCCGTACAAACGAGAGCTTTCGAGCGAACAGGGCAGCGCTTCGTCATCGTCGTTGCACGTTCACGGAGCTTAATCAAACGAATGCATTTACTTCCTGTGGCTCAAACGCCAGAGAGGAGTTGGAAGGCATCCGGTGCCCTTTGACAGTTGTTACAACGAACGTGAGTGCACGGTGTCTCGTGAAATAAAGCCCTAGCACTGTTGAGGCCCTCCGTTAACGCACGCTTCTTCGCTCCTATGGCACTCCGAGGTGTTCCTGCCGGGGGAAATCTGGACTTTTGCTTGAGGCCGGGGTGGGGCGAGGGGACTCACAGTTCTTGTGCCGGCGAGCTCCCGAGCGCTCCGGCTGAAGCTCCCAGCAAGGAACTGAGAGCAGCAGGCCTCACACGCGTAAAGTCAGACTTCTGCTGTCACGAGTAAACTCAGACTTCTTGTGCGAGGCCTTCCGGCAGCAGAGAGAAGGTGGGCGCGAGCAGTGTACTTCAGGCAGCTTAGGACCCGCCCCTGTCTCGTTTACCACGGAGGGGAATAAGGTTTAGCCAGGGTCGCCCAGCTTCAAACCGGAGCTCCTATAGGGATCCTCGGCGGTTTCTGATTACCTCAAGGAAACACAACGGGAGGAACAGGGCCCTTCCGTGGAGGCCCGTTTGGGCACAGGGACCTCCGCGTGGGAGCTACTGGGTAAGTATGGCAGTCCCTTAGGTAGGCCTCAGTGACCAAGGCTCTCTGGCTCATGCCTAGCTGTGTAAAGAAGTGTGGCAAACGTACGTACTGCTCCTCAGGCTGGGCGCACAGCCTAGCTTTCGCTTCTATGAGAGTGCTGTCCCGAGTCTCTTCCTGGAGCCAGTCGTCAGCACGGTGCCTTTTGGCACTGCGGTTCTCTTTCAGTCAAGGAGGCCGTTCGACTGGCAAAGGGAGTCTGCGCAGCACTGCTTTCGCGAGGCTCTTTGACGACTGGGGCACTCAACCCAGGCAAGCCAGAGAGCAGTACGTTGCCCTTGCTCTGAATGTGAAGAGCTTTCTCCGGGGGCCTGTTTAGGCTAAGGTTCCTCAGAAGCCAGGAGCCGCCGTTCCGGCACGGAGAGAAGTCATCCTGCGAAATTGGCGAACGAGCTCCTATCCTGTGTGCCCCCAGGAGCGTCGCAGAGTTAAGGCACTCCGTGGTGGAGTCTGGCCTCATGGAAACCACTGCACACCCAACTCCCCCGACGTGAAACGCTGGAACTTACCTTGAGGCCTGAGGTCACCTTTCGTTTGGCCGGAGCTGAACACGTAGTGCCGTGGGAGGAGTTTCTAGCAAGGTATTGCCAGCACGGTGTTCCGCTTTGAGAGAACACGCAGCCTCGGCCCACAACGACAATCCTGCCGTGCAGAGACGTCGGGCCGCTAGTGCTGTTCGGGCAGCTTTGAAGCCAAGCGCACGGCGCCTCCAAACGGGGAGAAAGCGTACTCTCCCATCCGCGTCCCACTTTCAGGCTGAATGACGCAGCATGTTTCTCGGGAGGCTCTGCCGAGCTATCTAGTACAAGGGAGAGAGTGCCTGCCTCTGCCGAGAAAGGTTTTGACGTGGGGATTGCTGGACGTGCGGAAGAGCGTTCCCCAGGCCGTGCCAAGTTTAGGCTTTGGTGATTCTGGATGTTCCCAAGGGTCCAGAATTGTCCCTGGGAAAGCTGTCCTTTTTCTCTTTCTCCGGCTGGAAGTAAACATCTGGCAACCGACTGCCGTACGCAGGCGTCCTGGGGGAGACCCCCCCACCCCGGTTTCCTTTGGGACGCACATTGGTGTCTCACAGAAGTGCCCGCATTCCCAATTGGGGGCACACCAGCGTGGAATGTAAGGCTCTTTAGAACGACGTACCTTGAGGCCGTGTGAAGGCCGTACAAACGAGAGCTTTCGAGCGAACAGGGCAGCGCTTCGTCATCGTCGTTGCACGTTCACGGAGCTTAATCAAACGAATGCATTTACTTCCTGTGGCTCAAACGCCAGAGAGGAGTTGGAAGGCATCCGGTGCCCTTTGACAGTTGTTACAACGAACGTGAGTGCACGGTGTCTCGTGAAATAAAGCCCTAGCACTGTTGAGGCCCTCCGTTAACGCACGCTTCTTCGCTCCTATGGCACTCCGAGGTGTTCCTGACGGGGGAAATCTGGACTTTTGCTTGAGGCCGGGGTGGGGCGAGGGGACTCACAGTTCTTGTGCCGGCGAGCTCCCGAGCGCTCCGGCTGAAGCTCCCAGCAAGGAACTGAGAGCAGCAGGCCTCACACGCGTAAAGTCAGACTTCTGCTGTCACGAGTAAACTCAGACTTCTTGTGGGAGGCCTTCCGGCAGCAAAGAGAAGGTGGGCGCGAGCAGTGTACTTCAGGCAGCTTAGGACCCGCCCCTGTCTCGTTTACCACGGAGGGGAATAAGGTTTAGCCAGGGTCGCCCAGCTTCAAACCGGAGCTCCTATAGGGATCCTCGGCGGTTTCTGATTACCTCAAGGAAACACAACGGGAGGAGCAGGGCCCTTCCGTGGAGGCCCGTTTGGGCACAGGGACCTCCGCGTGGGAGCTACTGGGTAAGTATGGCAGTCCCTTAGGTAGGCCTCAGTGACCAAGGCTCTCTGGCTCATGCCTAGCTGTGTAAAGAAGTGTGGCAAACGTACGTACTGCTCCTCAGGCTGGGCGCACAGCCTAGCTTTCGCTTCTATGAGAGTGCTGTCCCGAGTCTCTTCCTGGAGCCAGTCGTCAGCACGGTGCCTTTTGGCACTGCGGTTCTCTTTCAGTCAAGGAGGCCGTTCGACTGGCAAAGGGAGTCTGCGCAGCACTGCTTTCGCGAGGCTCTTTGACGACTGGGGCACTCAACCCAGGCAAGCCAGAGAGCAGTACGTTGCCCTTGCTCTGAATGTGAAGAGCTTTCTCCGGGGGCCTGTTTAGGCTAAGGTTCCTCAGAAGCCAGGAGCCGCCGTTCCGGCACGGAGAGAAGTCATCCTGCGAAATTGGCGAACGAGCTCCTATCCTGTGTGCCCCCAGGAGCGTCGCAGAGTTAAGGCACTCCGTGGTGGAGTCTGGCCTCATGGAAACCACTGCACACCCAACTCCCCCGATGTGAAACGCTGGAACTTACCTTGAGGCCTGAGGTCACCTTTCGTTTGGCCGGAGCTGAACACGTAGTGCCGTGGGAGGAGTTTCTAGCAAGGTATTGCCAGCACGGTGTTCCGCTTTGAGAGAACACGCAGCCTCGGCCCACAACGACAATCCTGCCGTGCAGAGACGTCGGGCCGCTAGTGCTGTTCGGGCAGCTTTGAAGCCAAGCGCACGGCGCCTCCAAACGGGGAGAAAGCGTACTCTCCCATCCGCGTCCCACTTTCAGGCTGAATGACGCAGCATGTTTCTCGGGAGGCTCTGCCGAGCTATCTAGTACAAGGGAGAGAGTGCCTGCCTCTGCCGAGAAAGGTTTTGACGTGGGGATTGCTGGACGTGCGGAAGAGCGTTCCCCAGGCCGTGCCAAGTTTAGGCTTTGGTGATTCTGGATGTTCCCAAGGGTCCAGAATTGTCCCTGGGAAAGCTGTCCTTTTTCTCTTTCTCCGGCTGGAAGTAAACATCTGGCAACCGACTGCCGTACGCAGGCGTCCTGGGGGAGACCCCCCCACCCCGGTTTCCTTTGGGACGCACATTGGTGTCTCACAGAAGTGCCCGCATTCCCAATTGGGGGCACACCAGCGTGGAATGTAAGGCTCTTTAGAACGACGTACCTTGAGGCCGTGTGAAGGCCGTACAAACGAGAGCTTTCGAGCGAACAGGGCAGCGCTTCGTCATCGTCGTTGCACGTTCACGGAGCTTAATCAAACGAATGCATTTACTTCCTGTGGCTCAAACGCCAGAGAGGAGTTGGAAGGCATCCGGTGCCCTTTGACAGTTGTTACAACGAACGTGAGTGCACGGTGTCTCGTGAAATAAAGCCCTAGCACTGTTGAGGCCCTCCGTTAACGCACGCTTCTTCGCTCCTATGGCACTCCGAGGTGTTCCTGACGGGGGAAATCTGGACTTTTGCTTGAGGCCGGGGTGGGGCGAGGGGACTCACAGTTCTTGTGCCGGCGAGCTCCCGAGCGCTCCGGCTGAAGCTCCCAGCAAGGAACTGAGAGCAGCAGGCCTCACACGCGTAAAGTCAGACTTCTGCTGTCACGAGTAAACTCAGACTTCTTGTGGGAGGCCTTCCGGCAGCAAAGAGAAGGTGGGCGCGAGCAGTGTACTTCAGGCAGCTTAGGACCCGCCCCTGTCTCGTTTACCACGGAGGGGAATAAGGTTTAGCCAGGGTCGCCCAGCTTCAAACCGGAGCTCCTATAGGGATCCTCGGCGGTTTCTGATTACCTCAAGGAAACACAACGGGAGGAGCAGGGCCCTTCCGTGGAGGCCCGTTTGGGCACAGGGACCTCCGCGTGGGAGCTACTGGGTAAGTATGGCAGTCCCTTAGGTAGGCCTCAGTGACCAAGGCTCTCTGGCTCATGCCTAGCTGTGTAAAGAAGTGTGGCAAACGTACGTACTGCTCCTCAGGCTGGGCGCACAGCCTAGCTTTCGCTTCTATGAGAGTGCTGTCCCGAGTCTCTTCCTGGAGCCAGTCGTCAGCACGGTGCCTTTTGGCACTGCGGTTCTCTTTCAGTCAAGGAGGCCGTTCGACTGGCAAAGGGAGTCTGCGCAGCACTGCTTTCGCGAGGCTCTTTGACGACTGGGGCACTCAACCCAGGCAAGCCAGAGAGCAGTACGTTGCCCTTGCTCTGAATGTGAAGAGCTTTCTCCGGGGGCCTGTTTAGGCTAAGGTTCCTCAGAAGCCAGGAGCCGCCGTTCCGGCACGGAGAGAAGTCATCCTGCGAAATTGGCGAACGAGCTCCTATCCTGTGTGCCCCCAGGAGCGTCGCAGAGTTAAGGCACTCCGTGGTGGAGTCTGGCCTCATGGAAACCACTGCACACCCAACTCCCCCGATGTGAAACGCTGGAACTTACCTTGAGGCCTGAGGTCACCTTTCGTTTGGCCGGAGCTGAACACGTAGTGCCGTGGGAGGAGTTTCTAGCAAGGTATTGCCAGCACGGTGTTCCGCTTTGAGAGAACACGCAGCCTCGGCCCACAACGACAATCCTGCCGTGCAGAGACGTCGGGCCGCTAGTGCTGTTCGGGCAGCTTTGAAGCCAAGCGCACGGCGCCTCCAAACGGGGAGAAAGCGTACTCTCCCATCCGCGTCCCACTTTCAGGCTGAATGACGCAGCATGTTTCTCGGGAGGCTCTGCCGAGCTATCTAGTACAAGGGAGAGAGTGCCTGCCTCTGCCGAGAAAGGTTTTGACGTGGGGATTGCTGGACGTGCGGAAGAGCGTTCCCCAGGCCGTGCCAAGTTTAGGCTTTGGTGATTCTGGATGTTCCCAAGGGTCCAGAATTGTCCCTGGGAAAGCTGTCCTTTTTCTCTTTCTCCGGCTGGAAGTAAACATCTGGCAACCGACTGCCGTACGCAGGCGTCCTGGGGGAGACCCCCCCACCCCGGTTTCCTTTGGGACGCACATTGGTGTCTCACAGAAGTGCCCGCATTCCCAATTGGGGGCACACCAGCGTGGAATGTAAGGCTGTTTAGAACGACGTACCTTGAGGCCGTGTGAAGGCCGTACAAACGAGAGCTTTCGAGCGAACAGGGCAGCGCTTCGTCATCGTCGTTGCACGTTCACGGAGCTTAATCAAACGAATGCATTTACTTCCTGTGGCTCAAACGCCAGAGAGGAGTTGGAAGGCATCCGGTGCCCTTTGACAGTTGTTACAACGAACGTGAGTGCACGGTGTCTCGTGAAATAAAGCCCTAGCACTGTTGAGGCCCTCCGTTAACGCACGCTTCTTCGCTCCTATGGCACTCCGAGGTGTTCCTGCCGGGGGAAATCTGGACTTTTGCTTGAGGCCGGGGTGGGGCGAGGGGACTCACAGTTCTTGTGCCGGCGAGCTCCCGAGCGCTCCGGCTGAAGCTCCCAGCAAGGAACTGAGAGCAGCAGGCCTCACACGCGTAAAGTCAGACTTCTGCTGTCACGAGTAAACTCAGACTTCTTGTGCGAGGCCTTCCGGCAGCAGAGAGAAGGTGGGCGCGAGCAGTGTACTTCAGGCAGCTTAGGACCCGCCCCTGTCTCGTTTACCACGGAGGGGAATAAGGTTTAGCCAGGGTCGCCCAGCTTCAAACCGGAGCTCCTATAGGGATCCTCAGCGGTTTCTGATTACCTCAAGGAAACACAACGGGAGGAACAGGGCCCTTCCGTGGAGGCCCGTTTGGGCACAGGGACCTCCGCGTGGGAGCTACTGGGTAAGTATGGCAGTCCCTTAGGTAGGCCTCAGTGACCAAGGCTCTCTGGCTCATGCCTAGCTGTGTAAAGAAGTGTGGCAAACGTACGTACTGCTCCTCAGGCTGGGCGCACAGCCTAGCTTTCGCTTCTATGAGAGTGCTGTCCCGAGTCTCTTCCTGGAGCCAGTCGTCAGCACGGTGCCTTTTGGCACTGCGGTTCTCTTTCAGTCAAGGAGGCCGTTCGACTGGCAAAGGGAGTCTGCGCAGCACTGCTTTCGCGAGGCTCTTTGACGACTGGGGCACTCAACCCAGGCAAGCCAGAGAGCAGTACGTTGCCCTTGCTCTGAATGTGAAGAGCTTTCTCCGGGGGCCTGTTTAGGCTAAGGTTCCTCAGAAGCCAGGAGCCGCCGTTCCGGCACGGAGAGAAGTCATCCTGCGAAATTGGCGAACGAGCTCCTATCCTGTGTGCCCCCAGGAGCGTCGCAGAGTTAAGGCACTCCGTGGTGGAGTCTGGCCTCATGGAAACCACTGCACACCCAACTCCCCCGACGTGAAACGCTGGAACTTACCTTGAGGCCTGAGGTCACCTTTCGTTTGGCCGGAGCTGAACACGTAGTGCCGTGGGAGGAGTTTCTAGCAAGGTATTGCCAGCACGGTGTTCCGCTTTGAGAGAACACGCAGCCTCGGCCCACAACGACAATCCTGCCGTGCAGAGACGTCGGGCCGCTAGTGCTGTTCGGGCAGCTTTGAAGCCAAGCGCACGGCGCCTCCAAACGGGGAGAAAGCGTACTCTCCCATCCGCGTCCCACTTTCAGGCTGAATGACGCAGCATGTTTCTCGGGAGGCTCTGCCGAGCTATCTAGTACAAGGGAGAGAGTGCCTGCCTCTGCCGAGAAAGGTTTTGACGTGGGGATTGCTGGACGTGCGGAAGAGCGTTCCCCAGGCCGTGCCAAGTTTAGGCTTTGGTGATTCTGGATGTTCCCAAGGGTCCAGAATTGTCCCTGGGAAAGCTGTCCTTTTTCTCTTTCTCCGGCTGGAAGTAAACATCTGGCAACCGACTGCCGTACGCAGGCGTCCTGGGGGAGACCCCCCCACCCCGGTTTCCTTTGGGACGCACATTGGTGTCTCACAGAAGTGCCCGCATTCCCAATTGGGGGCACACCAGCGTGGAATGTAAGGCTCTTTAGAACGACGTACCTTGAGGCCGTGTGAAGGCCGTACAAACGAGAGCTTTCGAGCGAACAGGGCAGCGCTTCGTCATCGTCGTTGCACGTTCACGGAGCTTAATCAAACGAATGCATTTACTTCCTGTGGCTCAAACGCCAGAGAGGAGTTGGAAGGCATCCGGTGCCCTTTGACAGTTGTTACAACGAACGTGAGTGCACGGTGTCTCGTGAAATAAAGCCCTAGCACTGTTGAGGCCCTCCGTTAACGCACGCTTCTTCGCTCCTATGGCACTCCGAGGTGTTCCTGACGGGGGAAATCTGGACTTTTGCTTGAGGCCGGGGTGGGGCGAGGGGACTCACAGTTCTTGTGCCGGCGAGCTCCCGAACGCTCCGGCTGAAGCTCCCAGCAAGGAACTGAGAGCAGCAGGCCTCACACGCGTAAAGTCAGACTTCTGCTGTCACGAGTAAACTCAGACTTCTTGTGGGAGGCCTTCCGGCAGCAAAGAGAAGGTGGGCGCGAGCAGTGTACTTCAGGCAGCTTAGGACCCGCCCCTGTCTCGTTTACCACGGAGGGGAATAAGGTTTAGCCAGGGTCGCCCAGCTTCAAACCGGAGCTCCTATAGGGATCCTCGGCGGTTTCTGATTACCTCAAGGAAACACAACGGGAGGAACAGGGCCCTTCCGTGGAGGCCCGTTTGGGCACAGGGACCTCCGCGTGGGAGCTACTGGGTAAGTATGGCAGTCCCTTAGGTAGGCCTCAGTGACCAAGGCTCTCTGGCTCATGCCTAGCTGTGTAAAGAAGTGTGGCAAACGTACGTACTGCTCCTCAGGCTGGGCGCACAGCCTAGCTTTCGCTTCTATGAGAGTGCTGTCCCGAGTCTCTTCCTGGAGCCAGTCGTCAGCACGGTGCCTTTTGGCACTGCGGTTCTCTTTCAGTCAAGGAGGCCGTTCGACTGGCAAAGGGAGTCTGCGCAGCACTGCTTTCGCGAGGCTCTTTGACGACTGGGGCACTCAACCCAGGCAAGCCAGAGAGCAGTACGTTGCCCTTGCTCTGAATGTGAAGAGCTTTCTCCGGGGGCCTGTTTAGGCTAAGGTTCCTCAGAAGCCAGGAGCCGCCGTTCCGGCACGGAGAGAAGTCATCCTGCGAAATTGGCGAACGAGCTCCTATCCTGTGTGCCCCCAGGAGCGTCGCAGAGTTAAGGCACTCCGTGGTGGAGTCTGGCCTCATGGAAACCACTGCACACCCAACTCCCCCGACGTGAAACGCTGGAACTTACCTTGAGGCCTGAGGTCACCTTTCGTTTGGCCGGAGCTGAACACGTAGTGCCGTGGGAGGAGTTTCTAGCAAGGTATTGCCAGCACGGTGTTCCGCTTTGAGAGAACACGCAGCCTCGGCCCACAACGACAATCCTGCCGTGCAGAGACGTCGGGCCGCTAGTGCTGTTCGGGCAGCTTTGAAGCCAAGCGCACGGCGCCTCCAAACGGGGAGAAAGCGTACTCTCCCATCCGCGTCCCACTTTCAGGCTGAATGACGCAGCATGTTTCTCGGGAGGCTCTGCCGAGCTATCTAGTACAAGGGAGAGAGTGCCTGCCTCTGCCGAGAAAGGTTTTGACGTGGGGATTGCTGGACGTGCGGAAGAGCGTTCCCCAGGCCGTGCCAAGTTTAGGCTTTGGTGATTCTGGATGTTCCCAAGGGTCCAGAATTGTCCCTGGGAAAGCTGTCCTTTTTCTCTTTCTCCGGCTGGAAGTAAACATCTGGCAACCGACTGCCGTACGCAGGCGTCCTGGGGGAGACCCCCCCACCCCGGTTTCCTTTGGGACGCACATTGGTGTCTCACAGAAGTGCCCGCATTCCCAATTGGGGGCACACCAGCGTGGAATGTAAGGCTGTTTAGAACGACGTACCTTGAGGCCGTGTGAAGGCCGTACAAACGAGAGCTTTCGAGCGAACAGGGCAGCGCTTCGTCATCGTCGTTGCACGTTCACGGAGCTTAATCAAACGAATGCATTTACTTCCTGTGGCTCAAACGCCAGAGAGGAGTTGGAAGGCATCCGGTGCCCTTTGACAGTTGTTACAACGAACGTGAGTGCACGGTGTCTCGTGAAATAAAGCCCTAGCACTGTTGAGGCCCTCCGTTAACGCACGCTTCTTCGCTCCTATGGCACTCCGAGGTGTTCCTGCCGGGGGAAATCTGGACTTTTGCTTGAGGCCGGGGTGGGGCGAGGGGACTCACAGTTCTTGTGCCGGCGAGCTCCCGAGCGCTCCGGCTGAAGCTCCCAGCAAGGAACTGAGAGCAGCAGGCCTCACACGCGTAAAGTCAGACTTCTGCTGTCACGAGTAAACTCAGACTTCTTGTGCGAGGCCTTCCGGCAGCAGAGAGAAGGTGGGCGCGAGCAGTGTACTTCAGGCAGCTTAGGACCCGCCCCTGTCTCGTTTACCACGGAGGGGAATAAGGTTTAGCCAGGGTCGCCCAGCTTCAAACCGGAGCTCCTATAGGGATCCTCGGCGGTTTCTGATTACCTCAAGGAAACACAACGGGAGGAACAGGGCCCTTCCGTGGAGGCCCGTTTGGGCACAGGGACCTCCGCGTGGGAGCTACTGGGTAAGTATGGCAGTCCCTTAGGTAGGCCTCAGTGACCAAGGCTCTCTGGCTCATGCCTAGCTGTGTAAAGAAGTGTGGCAAACGTACGTACTGCTCCTCAGGCTGGGCGCACAGCCTAGCTTTCGCTTCTATGAGAGTGCTGTCCCGAGTCTCTTCCTGGAGCCAGTCGTCAGCACGGTGCCTTTTGGCACTGCGGTTCTCTTTCAGTCAAGGAGGCCGTTCGACTGGCAAAGGGAGTCTGCGCAGCACTGCTTTCGCGAGGCTCTTTGACGACTGGGGCACTCAACCCAGGCAAGCCAGAGAGCAGTACGTTGCCCTTGCTCTGAATGTGAAGAGCTTTCTCCGGGGGCCTGTTTAGGCTAAGGTTCCTCAGAAGCCAGGAGCCGCCGTTCCGGCACGGAGAGAAGTCATCCTGCGAAATTGGCGAACGAGCTCCTATCCTGTGTGCCCCCAGGAGCGTCGCAGAGTTAAGGCACTCCGTGGTGGAGTCTGGCCTCATGGAAACCACTGCACACCCAACTCCCCCGACGTGAAACGCTGGAACTTACCTTGAGGCCTGAGGTCACCTTTCGTTTGGCCGGAGCTGAACACGTAGTGCCGTGGGAGGAGTTTCTAGCAAGGTATTGCCAGCACGGTGTTCCGCTTTGAGAGAACACGCAGCCTCGGCCCACAACGACAATCCTGCCGTGCAGAGACGTCGGGCCGCTAGTGCTGTTCGGGCAGCTTTGAAGCCAAGCGCACGGCGCCTCCAAACGGGGAGAAAGCGTACTCTCCCATCCGCGTCCCACTTTCAGGCTGAATGACGCAGCATGTTTCTCGGGAGGCTCTGCCGAGCTATCTAGTACAAGGGAGAGAGTGCCTGCCTCTGCCGAGAAAGGTTTTGACGTGGGGATTGCTGGACGTGCGGAAGAGCGTTCCCCAGGCCGTGCCAAGTTTAGGCTTTGGTGATTCTGGATGTTCCCAAGGGTCCAGAATTGTCCCTGGGAAAGCTGTCCTTTTTCTCTTTCTCCGGCTGGAAGTAAACATCTGGCAACCGACTGCCGTACGCAGGCGTCCTGGGGGAGACCCCCCCACCCCGGTTTCCTTTGGGACGCACATTGGTGTCTCACAGAAGTGCCCGCATTCCCAATTGGGGGCACACCAGCGTGGAATGTAAGGCTGTTTAGAACGACGTACCTTGAGGCCGTGTGAAGGCCGTACAAACGAGAGCTTTCGAGCGAACAGGGCAGCGCTTCGTCATCGTCGTTGCACGTTCACGGAGCTTAATCAAACGAATGCATTTACTTCCTGTGGCTCAAACGCCAGAGAGGAGTTGGAAGGCATCCGGTGCCCTTTGACAGTTGTTACAACGAACGTGAGTGCACGGTGTCTCGTGAAATAAAGCCCTAGCACTGTTGAGGCCCTCCGTTAACGCACGCTTCTTCGCTCCTATGGCACTCCGAGGTGTTCCTGCCGGGGGAAATCTGGACTTTTGCTTGAGGCCGGGGTGGGGCGAGGGGACTCACAGTTCTTGTGCCGGCGAGCTCCCGAGCGCTCCGGCTGAAGCTCCCAGCAAGGAACTGAGAGCAGCAGGCCTCACACGCGTAAAGTCAGACTTCTGCTGTCACGAGTAAACTCAGACTTCTTGTGCGAGGCCTTCCGGCAGCAGAGAGAAGGTGGGCGCGAGCAGTGTACTTCAGGCAGCTTAGGACCCGCCCCTGTCTCGTTTACCACGGAGGGGAATAAGGTTTAGCCAGGGTCGCCCAGCTTCAAACCGGAGCTCCTATAGGGATCCTCGGCGGTTTCTGATTACCTCAAGGAAACACAACGGGAGGAACAGGGCCCTTCCGTGGAGGCCCGTTTGGGCACAGGGACCTCCGCGTGGGAGCTACTGGGTAAGTATGGCAGTCCCTTAGGTAGGCCTCAGTGACCAAGGCTCTCTGGCTCATGCCTAGCTGTGTAAAGAAGTGTGGCAAACGTACGTACTGCTCCTCAGGCTGGGCGCACAGCCTAGCTTTCGCTTCTATGAGAGTGCTGTCCCGAGTCTCTTCCTGGAGCCAGTCGTCAGCACGGTGCCTTTTGGCACTGCGGTTCTCTTTCAGTCAAGGAGGCCGTTCGACTGGCAAAGGGAGTCTGCGCAGCACTGCTTTCGCGAGGCTCTTTGACGACTGGGGCACTCAACCCAGGCAAGCCAGAGAGCAGTACGTTGCCCTTGCTCTGAATGTGAAGAGCTTTCTCCGGGGGCCTGTTTAGGCTAAGGTTCCTCAGAAGCCAGGAGCCGCCGTTCCGGCACGGAGAGAAGTCATCCTGCGAAATTGGCGAACGAGCTCCTATCCTGTGTGCCCCCAGGAGCGTCGCAGAGTTAAGGCACTCCGTGGTGGAGTCTGGCCTCATGGAAACCACTGCACACCCAACTCCCCCGACGTGAAACGCTGGAACTTACCTTGAGGCCTGAGGTCACCTTTCGTTTGGCCGGAGCTGAACACGTAGTGCCGTGGGAGGAGTTTCTAGCAAGGTATTGCCAGCACGGTGTTCCGCTTTGAGAGAACACGCAGCCTCGGGCCACAACGACAATCCTGCCGTGCAGAGACGTCGGGCCGCTAGTGCTGTTCGGGCAGCTTTGAAGCCAAGCGCACGGCGCCTCCAAACGGGGAGAAAGCGTACTCTCCCATCCGCGTCCCACTTTCAGGCTGAATGACGCAGCATGTTTCTCGGGAGGCTCTGCCGAGCTATCTAGTACAAGGGAGAGAGTGCCTGCCTCTGCCGAGAAAGGTTTTGACGTGGGGATTGCTGGACGTGCGGAAGAGCGTTCCCCAGGCCGTGCCAAGTTTAGGCTTTGGTGATTCTGGATGTTCCCAAGGGTCCAGAATTGTCCCTGGGAAAGCTGTCCTTTTTCTCTTTCTCCGGCTGGAAGTAAACATCTGGCAACCGACTGCCGTACGCAGGCGTCCTGGGGGAGACCCCCCCACCCCGGTTTCCTTTGGGACGCACATTGGTGTCTCACAGAAGTGCCCGCATTCCCAATTGGGGGCACACCAGCGTGGAATGTAAGGCTGTTTAGAACGACGTACCTTGAGGCCGTGTGAAGGCCGTACAAACGAGAGCTTTCGAGCGAACAGGGCAGCGCTTCGTCATCGTCGTTGCACGTTCACGGAGCTTAATCAAACGAATGCATTTACTTCCTGTGGCTCAAACGCCAGAGAGGAGTTGGAAGGCATCCGGTGCCCTTTGACAGTTGTTACAACGAACGTGAGTGCACGGTGTCTCGTGAAATAAAGCCCTAGCACTGTTGAGGCCCTCCGTTAACGCACGCTTCTTCGCTCCTATGGCACTCCGAGGTGTTCCTGCCGGGGGAAATCTGGACTTTTGCTTGAGGCCGGGGTGGGGCGAGGGGACTCACAGTTCTTGTGCCGGCGAGCTCCCGAGCGCTCCGGCTGAAGCTCCCAGCAAGGAACTGAGAGCAGCAGGCCTCACACGCGTAAAGTCAGACTTCTGCTGTCACGAGTAAACTCAGACTTCTTGTGCGAGGCCTTCCGGCAGCAGAGAGAAGGTGGGCGCGAGCAGTGTACTTCAGGCAGCTTAGGACCCGCCCCTGTCTCGTTTACCACGGAGGGGAATAAGGTTTAGCCAGGGTCGCCCAGCTTCAAACCGGAGCTCCTATAGGGATCCTCGGCGGTTTCTGATTACCTCAAGGAAACACAACGGGAGGAACAGGGCCCTTCCGTGGAGGCCCGTTTGGGCACAGGGACCTCCGCGTGGGAGCTACTGGGTAAGTATGGCAGTCCCTTAGGTAGGCCTCAGTGACCAAGGCTCTCTGGCTCATGCCTAGCTGTGTAAAGAAGTGTGGCAAACGTACGTACTGCTCCTCAGGCTGGGCGCACAGCCTAGCTTTCGCTTCTATGAGAGTGCTGTCCCGAGTCTCTTCCTGGAGCCAGTCGTCAGCACGGTGCCTTTTGGCACTGCGGTTCTCTTTCAGTCAAGGAGGCCGTTCGACTGGCAAAGGGAGTCTGCGCAGCACTGCTTTCGCGAGGCTCTTTGACGACTGGGGCACTCAACCCAGGCAAGCCAGAGAGCAGTACGTTGCCCTTGCTCTGAATGTGAAGAGCTTTCTCCGGGGGCCTGTTTAGGCTAAGGTTCCTCAGAAGCCAGGAGCCGCCGTTCCGGCACGGAGAGAAGTCATCCTGCGAAATTGGCGAACGAGCTCCTATCCTGTGTGCCCCCAGGAGCGTCGCAGAGTTAAGGCACTCCGTGGTGGAGTCTGGCCTCATGGAAACCACTGCACACCCAACTCCCCCGACGTGAAACGCTGGAACTTACCTTGAGGCCTGAGGTCACCTTTCGTTTGGCCGGAGCTGAACACGTAGTGCCGTGGGAGGAGTTTCTAGCAAGGTATTGCCAGCACGGTGTTCCGCTTTGAGAGAACACGCAGCCTCGGCCCACAACGACAATCCTGCCGTGCAGAGACGTCGGGCCGCTAGTGCTGTTCGGGCAGCTTTGAAGCCAAGCGCACGGCGCCTCCAAACGGGGAGAAAGCGTACTCTCCCATCCGCGTCCCACTTTCAGGCTGAATGACGCAGCATGTTTCTCGGGAGGCTCTGCCGAGCTATCTAGTACAAGGGAGAGAGTGCCTGCCTCTGCCGAGAAAGGTTTTGACGTGGGGATTGCTGGACGTGCGGAAGAGCGTTCCCCAGGCCGTGCCAAGTTTAGGCTTTGGTGATTCTGGATGTTCCCAAGGGTCCAGAATTGTCCCTGGGAAAGCTGTCCTTTTTCTCTTTCTCCGGCTGGAAGTAAACATCTGGCAACCGACTGCCGTACGCAGGCGTCCTGGGGGAGACCCCCCCACCCCGGTTTCCTTTGGGACGCACATTGGTGTCTCACAGAAGTGCCCGCATTCCCAATTGGGGGCACACCAGCGTGGAATGTAAGGCTGTTTAGAACGACGTACCTTGAGGCCGTGTGAAGGCCGTACAAACGAGAGCTTTCGAGCGAACAGGGCAGCGCTTCGTCATCGTCGTTGCACGTTCACGGAGCTTAATCAAACGAATGCATTTACTTCCTGTGGCTCAAACGCCAGAGAGGAGTTGGAAGGCATCCGGTGCCCTTTGACAGTTGTTACAACGAACGTGAGTGCACGGTGTCTCGTGAAATAAAGCCCTAGCACTGTTGAGGCCCTCCGTTAACGCACGCTTCTTCGCTCCTATGGCACTCCGAGGTGTTCCTGCCGGGGGAAATCTGGACTTTTGCTTGAGGCC
Source organism: Globicephala melas (assembly GCF_963455315.2). Taxonomy (NCBI): domain Eukaryota; kingdom Metazoa; phylum Chordata; class Mammalia; order Artiodactyla; family Delphinidae; genus Globicephala; species Globicephala melas. The sequence goes on along the minus strand of NW_027207457.1, from coordinate 248,883 downwards.
GGGGTGGGGCGAGGGGACTCACAGTTCTTGTGCCGGCGAGCTCCCGAGCGCTCCGGCTGAAGCTCCCAGCAAGGAACTGAGAGCAGCAGGCCTCACACGCGTAAAGTCAGACTTCTGCTGTCACGAGTAAACTCAGACTTCTTGTGCGAGGCCTTCCGGCAGCAAAGAGAAGGTGGGCGCGAGCAGTGTACTTCAGGCAGCTTAGGACCCGCCCCTGTCTCGTTTACCACGGAGGGGAATAAGGTTTAGCCAGGGTCGCCCAGCTTCAAACCGGAGCTCCTATAGGGATCCTCAGCGGTTTCTGATTACCTCAAGGAAACACAACGGGAGGAACAGGGCCCTTCCGTGGAGGCCCGTTTGGGCACAGGGACCTCCGCGTGGGAGCTACTGGGTAAGTATGGCAGTCCCTTAGGTAGGCCTCAGTGACCAAGGCTCTCTGGCTCATGCCTAGCTGTGTAAAGAAGTGTGGCAAACGTACGTACTGCTCCTCAGGCTGGGCGCACAGCCTAGCTTTCGCTTCTATGAGAGTGCTGTCCCGAGTCTCTTCCTGGAGCCAGTCGTCAGCACGGTGCCTTTTGGCACTGCGGTTCTCTTTCAGTCAAGGAGGCCGTTCGACTGGCAAAGGGAGTCTGCGCAGCACTGCTTTCGCGAGGCTCTTTGACGACTGGGGCACTCAACCCAGGCAAGCCAGAGAGCAGTACGTTGCCCTTGCTCTGAATGTGAAGAGCTTTCTCCAGGGGCCTGTTTAGGCTAAGGTTCCTCAGAAGCCAGGAGCCGCCGTTCCGGCACGGAGAGAAGTCATCCTGCGAAATTGGCGAACGAGCTCCTATCCTGTGTGCCCCCAGGAGCGTCGCAGAGTTAAGGCACTCCGTGGTGGAGTCTGGCCTCATGGAAACCACTGCACACCCAACTCCCCCGACGTGAAACGCTGGAACTTACCTTGAGGCCTGAGGTCACCTTTCGTTTGGCCGGAGCTGAACACGTAGTGCCGTGGGAGGAGTTTCTAGCAAGGTATTGCCAGCACGGTGTTCCGCTTTGAGACAACACGCAGCCTCGGCCCACAACGACAATCCTGCCGTGCAGAGACGTCGGGCCGCTAGTGCTGTTCGGGCAGCTTTGAAGCCAAGCGCACGGCGCCTCCAAACGGGGAGAAAGCGTACTCTCCCATCCGCGTCCCACTTTCAGGCTGAATGACGCAGCATGTTTCTCGGGAGGCTCTGCCGAGCTATCTAGTACAAGGGAGAGAGTGCCTGCCTCTGCCGAGAAAGGTTTTGACGTGGGGATTGCTGGACGTGCGGAAGAGCGTTCCCCAGGCCGTGCCAAGTTTAGGCTTTGGTGATTCTGGATGTTCCCAAGGGTCCAGAATTGTCCCTGGGAAAGCTGTCCTTTTTCTCTTTCTCCGGCTGGAAGTAAACATCTGGCAACCGACTGCCGTACGCAGGCGTCCTGGGGGAGACCCCCCCACCCCGGTTTCCTTTGGGACGCACATTGGTGTCTCACAGAAGTGCCCGCATTCCCAATTGGGGGCACACCAGCGTGGAATGTAAGGCTGTTTAGAACGACGTACCTTGAGGCCGTGTGAAGGCCGTACAAACGAGAGCTTTCGAGCGAACAGGGCAGCGCTTCGTCATCGTCGTTGCACGTTCACGGAGCTTAATCAAACGAATGCATTTACTTCCTGTGGCTCAAACGCCAGAGAGGAGTTGGAAGGCATCCGGTGCCCTTTGACAGTTGTTACAACGAACGTGAGTGCACGGTGTCTCGTGAAATAAAGCCCTAGCACTGTTGAGGCCCTCCGTTAACGCACGCTTCTTCGCTCCTATGGCACTCCGAGGTGTTCCTGCCGGGGGAAATCTGGACTTTTGCTTGAGGCCGGGGTGGGGCGAGGGGACTCACAGTTCTTGTGCCGGCGAGCTCCCGAGCGCTCCGGCTGAAGCTCCCAGCAAGGAACTGAGAGCAGCAGGCCTCACACGCGTAAAGTCAGACTTCTGCTGTCACGAGTAAACTCAGACTTCTTGTGCGAGGCCTTCCGGCAGCAGAGAGAAGGTGGGCGCGAGCAGTGTACTTCAGGCAGCTTAGGACCCGCCCCTGTCTCGTTTACCACGGAGGGGAATAAGGTTTAGCCAGGGTCGCCCAGCTTCAAACCGGAGCTCCTATAGGGATCCTCAGCGGTTTCTGATTACCTCAAGGAAACACAACGGGAGGAACAGGGCCCTTCCGTGGAGGCCCGTTTGGGCACAGGGACCTCCGCGTGGGAGCTACTGGGTAAGTATGGCAGTCCCTTAGGTAGGCCTCAGTGACCAAGGCTCTCTGGCTCATGCCTAGCTGTGTAAAGAAGTGTGGCAAACGTACGTACTGCTCCTCAGGCTGGGCGCACAGCCTAGCTTTCGCTTCTATGAGAGTGCTGTCCCGAGTCTCTTCCTGGAGCCAGTCGTCAGCACGGTGCCTTTTGGCACTGCGGTTCTCTTTCAGTCAAGGAGGCCGTTCGACTGGCAAAGGGAGTCTGCGCAGCACTGCTTTCGCGAGGCTCTTTGACGACTGGGGCACTCAACCCAGGCAAGCCAGAGAGCAGTACGTTGCCCTTGCTCTGAATGTGAAGAGCTTTCTCCGGGGGCCTGTTTAGGCTAAGGTTCCTCAGAAGCCAGGAGCCGCCGTTCCGGCACGGAGAGAAGTCATCCTGCGAAATTGGCGAACGAGCTCCTATCCTGTGTGCCCCCAGGAGCGTCGCAGAGTTAAGGCACTCCGTGGTGGAGTCTGGCCTCATGGAAACCACTGCACACCCAACTCCCCCGACGTGAAACGCTGGAACTTACCTTGAGGCCTGAGGTCACCTTTCGTTTGGCCGGAGCTGAACACGTAGTGCCGTGGGAGGAGTTTCTAGCAAGGTATTGCCAGCACGGTGTTCCGCTTTGAGAGAACACGCAGCCTCGGCCCACAACGACAATCCTGCCGTGCAGAGACGTCGGGCCGCTAGTGCTGTTCGGGCAGCTTTGAAGCCAAGCGCACGGCGCCTCCAAACGGGGAGAAAGCGTACTCTCCCATCCGCGTCCCACTTTCAGGCTGAATGACGCAGCATGTTTCTCGGGAGGCTCTGCCGAGCTATCTAGTACAAGGGAGAGAGTGCCTGCCTCTGCCGAGAAAGGTTTTGACGTGGGGATTGCTGGACGTGCGGAAGAGCGTTCCCCAGGCCGTGCCAAGTTTAGGCTTTGGTGATTCTGGATGTTCCCAAGGGTCCAGAATTGTCCCTGGGAAAGCTGTCCTTTTTCTCTTTCTCCGGCTGGAAGTAAACATCTGGCAACCGACTGCCGTACGCAGGCGTCCTGGGGGAGACCCCCCCACCCCGGTTTCCTTTGGGACGCACATTGGTGTCTCACAGAAGTGCCCGCATTCCCAATTGGGGGCACACCAGCGTGGAATGTAAGGCTGTTTAGAACGACGTACCTTGAGGCCGTGTGAAGGCCGTACAAACGAGAGCTTTCGAGCGAACAGGGCAGCGCTTCGTCATCGTCGTTGCACGTTCACGGAGCTTAATCAAACGAATGCATTTACTTCCTGTGGCTCAAACGCCAGAGAGGAGTTGGAAGGCATCCGGTGCCCTTTGACAGTTGTTACAACGAACGTGAGTGCACGGTGTCTCGTGAAATAAAGCCCTAGCACTGTTGAGGCCCTCCGTTAACGCACGCTTCTTCGCTCCTATGGCACTCCGAGGTGTTCCTGCCGGGGGAAATCTGGACTTTTGCTTGAGGCCGGGGTGGGGCGAGGGGACTCACAGTTCTTGTGCCGGCGAGCTCCCGAGCGCTCCGGCTGAAGCTCCCAGCAAGGAACTGAGAGCAGCAGGCCTCACACGCGTAAAGTCAGACTTCTGCTGTCACGAGTAAACTCAGACTTCTTGTGCGAGGCCTTCCGGCAGCAAAGAGAAGGTGGGCGCGAGCAGTGTACTTCAGGCAGCTTAGGACCCGCCCCTGTCTCGTTTACCACGGAGGGGAATAAGGTTTAGCCAGGGTCGCCCAGCTTCAAACCGGAGCTCCTATAGGGATCCTCGGCGGTTTCTGATTACCTCAAGGAAACACAACGGGAGGAACAGGGCCCTTCCGTGGAGGCCCGTTTGGGCACAGGGACCTCCGCGTGGGAGCTACTGGGTAAGTATGGCAGTCCCTTAGGTAGGCCTCAGTGACCAAGGCTCTCTGGCTCATGCCTAGCTGTGTAAAGAAGTGTGGCAAACGTACGTACTGCTCCTCAGGCTGGGCGCACAGCCTAGCTTTCGCTTCTATGAGAGTGCTGTCCCGAGTCTCTTCCTGGAGCCAGTCGTCAGCACGGTGCCTTTTGGCACTGCGGTTCTCTTTCAGTCAAGGAGGCCGTTCGACTGGCAAAGGGAGTCTGCGCAGCACTGCTTTCGCGAGGCTCTTTGACGACTGGGGCACTCAACCCAGGCAAGCCAGAGAGCAGTACGTTGCCCTTGCTCTGAATGTGAAGAGCTTTCTCCAGGGGCCTGTTTAGGCTAAGGTTCCTCAGAAGCCAGGAGCCGCCGTTCCGGCACGGAGAGAAGTCATCCTGCGAAATTGGCGAACGAGCTCCTATCCTGTGTGCCCCCAGGAGCGTCGCAGAGTTAAGGCACTCCGTGGTGGAGTCTGGCCTCATGGAAACCACTGCACACCCAACTCCCCCGACGTGAAACGCTGGAACTTACCTTGAGGCCTGAGGTCACCTTTCGTTTGGCCGGAGCTGAACACGTAGTGCCGTGGGAGGAGTTTCTAGCAAGGTATTGCCAGCACGGTGTTCCGCTTTGAGAGAACACGCAGCCTCGGCCCACAACGACAATCCTGCCGTGCAGAGACGTCGGGCCGCTAGTGCTGTTCGGGCAGCTTTGAAGCCAAGCGCACGGCGCCTCCAAACGGGGAGAAAGCGTACTGTCCCATCCGCGTCCCACTTTCAGGCTGAATGACGCAGCATGTTTCTCGGGAGGCTCTGCCGAGCTATCTAGTACAAGGGAGAGAGTGCCTGCCTCTGCCGAGAAAGGTTTTGACGTGGGGATTGCTGGACGTGCGGAAGAGCGTTCCCCAGGCCGTGCCAAGTTTAGGCTTTGGTGATTCTGGATGTTCCCAAGGGTCCAGAATTGTCCCTGGGAAAGCTGTCCTTTTTCTCTTTCTCCGGCTGGAAGTAAACATCTGGCAACCGACTGCCGTACGCAGGCGTCCTGGGGGAGACCCCCCCACCCCGGTTTCCTTTGGGACGCACATTGGTGTCTCACAGAAGTGCCCGCATTCCCAATTGGGGGCACACCAGCGTGGAATGTAAGGCTGTTTAGAACGACGTACCTTGAGGCCGTGTGAAGGCCGTACAAACGAGAGCTTTCGAGCGAACAGGGCAGCGCTTCGTCATCGTCGTTGCACGTTCACGGAGCTTAATCAAACGAATGCATTTACTTCCTGTAGCTCAAACGCCAGAGAGGAGTTGGAAGGCATCCGGTGCCCTTTGACAGTTGTTACAACGAACGTGAGTGCACGGTGTCTCGTGAAATAAAGCCCTAGCACTGTTGAGGCCCTCCGTTAACGCACGCTTCTTCGCTCCTATGGCACTCCGAGGTGTTCCTGCCGGGGGAAATCTGGACTTTTGCTTGAGGCCGGGGTGGGGCGAGGGGACTCACAGTTCTTGTGCCGGCGAGCTCCCGAGCGCTCCGGCTGAAGCTCCCAGCAAGGAACTGAGAGCAGCAGGCCTCACACGCGTAAAGTCAGACTTCTGCTGTCACGAGTAAACTCAGACTTCTTGTGCGAGGCCTTCCGGCAGCAGAGAGAAGGTGGGCGCGAGCAGTGTACTTCAGGCAGCTTAGGACCCGCCCCTGTCTCGTTTACCACGGAGGGGAATAAGGTTTAGCCAGGGTCGCCCAGCTTCAAACCGGAGCTCCTATAGGGATCCTCGGCGGTTTCTGATTACCTCAAGGAAACACAACGGGAGGAACAGGGCCCTTCCGTGGAGGCCCGTTTGGGCACAGGGACCTCCGCGTGGGAGCTACTGGGTAAGTATGGCAGTCCCTTAGGTAGGCCTCAGTGACCAAGGCTCTCTGGCTCATGCCTAGCTGTGTAAAGAAGTGTGGCAAACGTACGTACTGCTCCTCAGGCTGGGCGCACAGCCTAGCTTTCGCTTCTATGAGAGTGCTGTCCCGAGTCTCTTCCTGGAGCCAGTCGTCAGCACGGTGCCTTTTGGCACTGCGGTTCTCTTTCAGTCAAGGAGGCCGTTCGACTGGCAAAGGGAGTCTGCGCAGCACTGCTTTCGCGAGGCTCTTTGACGACTGGGGCACTCAACCCAGGCAAGCCAGAGAGCAGTACGTTGCCCTTGCTCTGAATGTGAAGAGCTTTCTCCAGGGGCCTGTTTAGGCTAAGGTTCCTCAGAAGCCAGGAGCCGCCGTTCCGGCACGGAGAGAAGTCATCCTGCGAAATTGGCGAACGAGCTCCTATCCTGTGTGCCCCCAGGAGCGTCGCAGAGTTAAGGCACTCCGTGGTGGAGTCTGGCCTCATGGAAACCACTGCACACCCAACTCCCCCGACGTGAAACGCTGGAACTTACCTTGAGGCCTGAGGTCACCTTTCGTTTGGCCGGAGCTGAACACGTAGTGCCGTGGGAGGAGTTTCTAGCAAGGTATTGCCAGCACGGTGTTCCGCTTTGAGAGAACACGCAGCCTCGGCCCACAGCGACAATCCTGCCGTGCAGAGACGTCGGGCCGCTAGTGCTGTTCGGGCAGCTTTGAAGCCAAGCGCACGGCGCCTCCAAACGGGGAGAAAGCGTACTCTCCCATCCGCGTCCCACTTTCAGGCTGAATGACGCAGCATGTTTCTCGGGAGGCTCTGCCGAGCTATCTAGTACAAGGGAGAGAGTGCCTGCCTCTGCCGAGAAAGGTTTTGACGTGGGGATTGCTGGACGTGCGGAAGAGCGTTCCCCAGGCCGTGCCAAGTTTAGGCTTTGGTGATTCTGGATGTTCCCAAGGGTCCAGAATTGTCCCTGGGAAAGCTGTCCTTTTTCTCTTTCTCCGGCTGGAAGTAAACATCTGGCAACCGACTGCCGTACGCAGGCGTCCTGGGGGAGACCCCCCCACCCCGGTTTCCTTTGGGACGCACATTGGTGTCTCACAGAAGTGCCCGCATTCCCAATTGGGGGCACACCAGCGTGGAATGTAAGGCTGTTTAGAACGACGTACCTTGAGGCCGTGTGAAGGCCGTACAAACGAGAGCTTTCGAGCGAACAGGGCAGCGCTTCGTCATCGTCGTTGCACGTTCACGGAGCTTAATCAAACGAATGCATTTACTTCCTGTGGCTCAAACGCCAGAGAGGAGTTGGAAGGCATCCGGTGCCCTTTGACAGTTGTTACAACGAACGTGAGTGCACGGTGTCTCGTGAAATAAAGCCCTAGCACTGTTGAGGCCCTCCGTTAACGCACGCTTCTTCGCTCCTATGGCACTCCGAGGTGTTCCTGCCGGGGGAAATCTGGACTTTTGCTTGAGGCCGGGGTGGGGCGAGGGGACTCACAGTTCTTGTGCCGGCGAGCTCCCGAGCGCTCCGGCTGAAGCTCCCAGCAAGGAACTGAGAGCAGCAGGCCTCACACGCGTAAAGTCAGACTTCTGCTGTCACGAGTAAACTCAGACTTCTTGTGCGAGGCCTTCCGGCAGCAAAGAGAAGGTGGGCGCGAGCAGTGTACTTCAGGCAGCTTAGGACCCGCCCCTGTCTCGTTTACCACGGAGGGGAATAAGGTTTAGCCAGGGTCGCCCAGCTTCAAACCGGAGCTCCTATAGGGATCCTCGGCGGTTTCTGATTACCTCAAGGAAACACAACGGGAGGAACAGGGCCCTTCCGTGGAGGCCCGTTTGGGCACAGGGACCTCCGCGTGGGAGCTACTGGGTAAGTATGGCAGTCCCTTAGGTAGGCCTCAGTGACCAAGGCTCTCTGGCTCATGCCTAGCTGTGTAAAGAAGTGTGGCAAACGTACGTACTGCTCCTCAGGCTGGGCGCACAGCCTAGCTTTCGCTTCTATGAGAGTGCTGTCCCGAGTCTCTTCCTGGAGCCAGTCGTCAGCACGGTGCCTTTTGGCACTGCGGTTCTCTTTCAGTCAAGGAGGCCGTTCGACTGGCAAAGGGAGTCTGCGCAGCACTGCTTTCGCGAGGCTCTTTGACGACTGGGGCACTCAACCCAGGCAAGCCAGAGAGCAGTACGTTGCCCTTGCTCTGAATGTGAAGAGCTTTCTCCAGGGGCCTGTTTAGGCTAAGGTTCCTCAGAAGCCAGGAGCCGCCGTTCCGGCACGGAGAGAAGTCATCCTGCGAAATTGGCGAACGAGCTCCTATCCTGTGTGCCCCCAGGAGCGTCGCAGAGTTAAGGCACTCCGTGGTGGAGTCTGGCCTCATGGAAACCACTGCACACCCAACTCCCCCGACGTGAAACGCTGGAACTTACCTTGAGGCCTGAGGTCACCTTTCGTTTGGCCGGAGCTGAACACGTAGTGCCGTGGGAGGAGTTTCTAGCAAGGTATTGCCAGCACGGTGTTCCGCTTTGAGACAACACGCAGCCTCGGGCCACAACGACAATCCTGCCGTGCAGAGACGTCGGGCCGCTAGTGCTGTTCGGGCAGCTTTGAAGCCAAGCGCACGGCGCCTCCAAACGGGGAGAAAGCGTACTCTCCCATCCGCGTCCCACTTTCAGGCTGAATGACGCAGCATGTTTCTCGGGAGGCTCTGCCGAGCTATCTAGTACAAGGGAGAGAGTGCCTGCCTCTGCCGAGAAAGGTTTTGACGTGGGGATTGCTGGACGTGCGGAAGAGCGTTCCCCAGGCCGTGCCAAGTTTAGGCTTTGGTGATTCTGGATGTTCCCAAGGGTCCAGAATTGTCCCTGGGAAAGCTGTCCTTTTTCTCTTTCTCCGGCTGGAAGTAAACATCTGGCAACCGACTGCCGTACGCAGGCGTCCTGGGGGAGACCCCCCCACCCCGGTTTCCTTTGGGACGCACATTGGTGTCTCACAGAAGTGCCCGCATTCCCAATTGGGGGCACACCAGCGTGGAATGTAAGGCTGTTTAGAACGACGTACCTTGAGGCCGTGTGAAGGCCGTACAAACGAGAGCTTTCGAGCGAACAGGGCAGCGCTTCGTCATCGTCGTTGCACGTTCACGGAGCTTAATCAAACGAATGCATTTACTTCCTGTGGCTCAAACGCCAGAGAGGAGTTGGAAGGCATCCGGTGCCCTTTGACAGTTGTTACAACGAACGTGAGTGCACGGTGTCTCGTGAAATAAAGCCCTAGCACTGTTGAGGCCCTCCGTTAACGCACGCTTCTTCGCTCCTATGGCACTCCGAGGTGTTCCTGCCGGGGGAAATCTGGACTTTTGCTTGAGGCCGGGGTGGGGCGAGGGGACTCACAGTTCTTGTGCCGGCGAGCTCCCGAGCGCTCCGGCTGAAGCTCCCAGCAAGGAACTGAGAGCAGCAGGCCTCACACGCGTAAAGTCAGACTTCTGCTGTCACGAGTAAACTCAGACTTCTTGTGCGAGGCCTTCCGGCAGCAAAGAGAAGGTGGGCGCGAGCAGTGTACTTCAGGCAGCTTAGGACCCGCCCCTGTCTCGTTTACCACGGAGGGGAATAAGGTTTAGCCAGGGTCGCCCAGCTTCAAACCGGAGCTCCTATAGGGATCCTCAGCGGTTTCTGATTACCTCAAGGAAACACAACGGGAGGAACAGGGCCCTTCCGTGGAGGCCCGTTTGGGCACAGGGACCTCCGCGTGGGAGCTACTGGGTAAGTATGGCAGTCCCTTAGGTAGGCCTCAGTGACCAAGGCTCTCTGGCTCATGCCTAGCTGTGTAAAGAAGTGTGGCAAACGTACGTACTGCTCCTCAGGCTGGGCGCACAGCCTAGCTTTCGCTTCTATGAGAGTGCTGTCCCGAGTCTCTTCCTGGAGCCAGTCGTCAGCACGGTGCCTTTTGGCACTGCGGTTCTCTTTCAGTCAAGGAGGCCGTTCGACTGGCAAAGGGAGTCTGCGCAGCACTGCTTTCGCGAGGCTCTTTGACGACTGGGGCACTCAACCCAGGCAAGCCAGAGAGCAGTACGTTGCCCTTGCTCTGAATGTGAAGAGCTTTCTCCAGGGGCCTGTTTAGGCTAAGGTTCCTCAGAAGCCAGGAGCCGCCGTTCCGGCACGGAGAGAAGTCATCCTGCGAAATTGGCGAACGAGCTCCTATCCTGTGTGCCCCCAGGAGCGTCGCAGAGTTAAGGCACTCCGTGGTGGAGTCTGGCCTCATGGAAACCACTGCACACCCAACTCCCCCGACGTGAAACGCTGGAACTTACCTTGAGGCCTGAGGTCACCTTTCGTTTGGCCGGAGCTGAACACGTAGTGCCGTGGGAGGAGTTTCTAGCAAGGTATTGCCAGCACGGTGTTCCGCTTTGAGAGAACACGCAGCCTCGGCCCACAGCGACAATCCTGCCGTGCAGAGACGTCGGGCCGCTAGTGCTGTTCGGGCAGCTTTGAAGCCAAGCGCACGGCGCCTCCAAACGGGGAGAAAGCGTACTCTCCCATCCGCGTCCCACTTTCAGGCTGAATGACGCAGCATGTTTCTCGGGAGGCTCTGCCGAGCTATCTAGTACAAGGGAGAGAGTGCCTGCCTCTGCCGAGAAAGGTTTTGACGTGGGGATTGCTGGACGTGCGGAAGAGCGTTCCCCAGGCCGTGCCAAGTTTAGGCTTTGGTGATTCTGGATGTTCCCAAGGGTCCAGAATTGTCCCTGGGAAAGCTGTCCTTTTTCTCTTTCTCCGGCTGGAAGTAAACATCTGGCAACCGACTGCCGTACGCAGGCGTCCTGGGGGAGACCCCCCCACCCCGGTTTCCTTTGGGACGCACATTGGTGTCTCACAGAAGTGCCCGCATTCCCAATTGGGGGCACACCAGCGTGGAATGTAAGGCTGTTTAGAACGACGTACCTTGAGGCCGTGTGAAGGCCGTACAAACGAGAGCTTTCGAGCGAACAGGGCAGCGCTTCGTCATCGTCGTTGCACGTTCACGGAGCTTAATCAAACGAATGCATTTACTTCCTGTGGCTCAAACGCCAGAGAGGAGTTGGAAGGCATCCGGTGCCCTTTGACAGTTGTTACAACGAACGTGAGTGCACGGTGTCTCGTGAAATAAAGCCCTAGCACTGTTGAGGCCCTCCGTTAACGCACGCTTCTTCGCTCCTATGGCACTCCGAGGTGTTCCTGCCGGGGGAAATCTGGACTTTTGCTTGAGGCCGGGGTGGGGCGAGGGGACTCACAGTTCTTGTGCCGGCGAGCTCCCGAGCGCTCCGGCTGAAGCTCCCAGCAAGGAACTGAGAGCAGCAGGCCTCACACGCGTAAAGTCAGACTTCTGCTGTCACGAGTAAACTCAGACTTCTTGTGCGAGGCCTTCCGGCAGCAAAGAGAAGGTGGGCGCGAGCAGTGTACTTCAGGCAGCTTAGGACCCGCCCCTGTCTCGTTTACCACGGAGGGGAATAAGGTTTAGCCAGGGTCGCCCAGCTTCAAACCGGAGCTCCTATAGGGATCCTCAGCGGTTTCTGATTACCTCAAGGAAACACAACGGGAGGAACAGGGCCCTTCCGTGGAGGCCCGTTTGGGCACAGGGACCTCCGCGTGGGAGCTACTGGGTAAGTATGGCAGTCCCTTAGGTAGGCCTCAGTGACCAAGGCTCTCTGGCTCATGCCTAGCTGTGTAAAGAAGTGTGGCAAACGTACGTACTGCTCCTCAGGCTGGGCGCACAGCCTAGCTTTCGCTTCTATGAGAGTGCTGTCCCGAGTCTCTTCCTGGAGCCAGTCGTCAGCACGGTGCCTTTTGGCACTGCGGTTCTCTTTCAGTCAAGGAGGCCGTTCGACTGGCAAAGGGAGTCTGCGCAGCACTGCTTTCGCGAGGCTCTTTGACGACTGGGGCACTCAACCCAGGCAAGCCAGAGAGCAGTACGTTGCCCTTGCTCTGAATGTGAAGAGCTTTCTCCAGGGGCCTGTTTAGGCTAAGGTTCCTCAGAAGCCAGGAGCCGCCGTTCCGGCACGGAGAGAAGTCATCCTGCGAAATTGGCGAACGAGCTCCTATCCTGTGTGCCCCCAGGAGCGTCGCAGAGTTAAGGCACTCCGTGGTGGAGTCTGGCCTCATGGAAACCACTGCACACCCAACTCCCCCGACGTGAAACGCTGGAACTTACCTTGAGGCCTGAGGTCACCTTTCGTTTGGCCGGAGCTGAACACGTAGTGCCGTGGGAGGAGTTTCTAGCAAGGTATTGCCAGCACGGTGTTCCGCTTTGAGACAACACGCAGCCTCGGGCCACAACGACAATCCTGCCGTGCAGAGACGTCGGGCCGCTAGTGCTGTTCGGGCAGCTTTGAAGCCAAGCGCACGGCGCCTCCAAACGGGGAGAAAGCGTACTCTCCCATCCGCGTCCCACTTTCAGGCTGAATGACGCAGCATGTTTCTCGGGAGGCTCTGCCGAGCTATCTAGTACAAGGGAGAGAGTGCCTGCCTCTGCCGAGAAAGGTTTTGACGTGGGGATTGCTGGACGTGCGGAAGAGCGTTCCCCAGGCCGTGCCAAGTTTAGGCTTTGGTGATTCTGGATGTTCCCAAGGGTCCAGAATTGTCCCTGGGAAAGCTGTCCTTTTTCTCTTTCTCCGGCTGGAAGTAAACATCTGGCAACCGACTGCCGTACGCAGGCGTCCTGGGGGAGACCCCCCCACCCCGGTTTCCTTTGGGACGCACATTGGTGTCTCACAGAAGTGCCCGCATTCCCAATTGGGGGCACACCAGCGTGGAATGTAAGGCTGTTTAGAACGACGTACCTTGAGGCCGTGTGAAGGCCGTACAAACGAGAGCTTTCGAGCGAACAGGGCAGCGCTTCGTCATCGTCGTTGCACGTTCACGGAGCTTAATCAAACGAATGCATTTACTTCCTGTGGCTCAAACGCCAGAGAGGAGTTGGAAGGCATCCGGTGCCCTTTGACAGTTGTTACAACGAACGTGAGTGCACGGTGTCTCGTGAAATAAAGCCCTAGCACTGTTGAGGCCCTCCGTTAACGCACGCTTCTTCGCTCCTATGGCACTCCGAGGTGTTCCTGCCGGGGGAAATCTGGACTTTTGCTTGAGGCCGGGGTGGGGCGAGGGGACTCACAGTTCTTGTGCCGGCGAGCTCCCGAGCGCTCCGGCTGAAGCTCCCAGCAAGGAACTGAGAGCAGCAGGCCTCACACGCGTAAAGTCAGACTTCTGCTGTCACGAGTAAACTCAGACTTCTTGTGCGAGGCCTTCCGGCAGCAAAGAGAAGGTGGGCGCGAGCAGTGTACTTCAGGCAGCTTAGGACCCGCCCCTGTCTCGTTTACCACGGAGGGGAATAAGGTTTAGCCAGGGTCGCCCAGCTTCAAACCGGAGCTCCTATAGGGATCCTCAGCGGTTTCTGATTACCTCAAGGAAACACAACGGGAGGAACAGGGCCCTTCCGTGGAGGCCCGTTTGGGCACAGGGACCTCCGCGTGGGAGCTACTGGGTAAGTATGGCAGTCCCTTAGGTAGGCCTCAGTGACCAAGGCTCTCTGGCTCATGCCTAGCTGTGTAAAGAAGTGTGGCAAACGTACGTACTGCTCCTCAGGCTGGGCGCACAGCCTAGCTTTCGCTTCTATGAGAGTGCTGTCCCGAGTCTCTTCCTGGAGCCAGTCGTCAGCACGGTGCCTTTTGGCACTGCGGTTCTCTTTCAGTCAAGGAGGCCGTTCGACTGGCAAAGGGAGTCTGCGCAGCACTGCTTTCGCGAGGCTCTTTGACGACTGGGGCACTCAACCCAGGCAAGCCAGAGAGCAGTACGTTGCCCTTGCTCTGAATGTGAAGAGCTTTCTCCAGGGGCCTGTTTAGGCTAAGGTTCCTCAGAAGCCAGGAGCCGCCGTTCCGGCACGGAGAGAAGTCATCCTGCGAAATTGGCGAACGAGCTCCTATCCTGTGTGCCCCCAGGAGCGTCGCAGAGTTAAGGCACTCCGTGGTGGAGTCTGGCCTCATGGAAACCACTGCACACCCAACTCCCCCGACGTGAAACGCTGGAACTTACCTTGAGGCCTGAGGTCACCTTTCGTTTGGCCGGAGCTGAACACGTAGTGCCGTGGGAGGAGTTTCTAGCAAGGTATTGCCAGCACGGTGTTCCGCTTTGAGAGAACACGCAGCCTCGGCCCACAGCGACAATCCTGCCGTGCAGAGACGTCGGGCCGCTAGTGCTGTTCGGGCAGCTTTGAAGCCAAGCGCACGGCGCCTCCAAACGGGGAGAAAGCGTACTCTCCCATCCGCGTCCCACTTTCAGGCTGAATGACGCAGCATGTTTCTCGGGAGGCTCTGCCGAGCTATCTAGTACAAGGGAGAGAGTGCCTGCCTCTGCCGAGAAAGGTTTTGACGTGGGGATTGCTGGACGTGCGGAAGAGCGTTCCCCAGGCCGTGCCAAGTTTAGGCTTTGGTGATTCTGGATGTTCCCAAGGGTCCAGAATTGTCCCTGGGAAAGCTGTCCTTTTTCTCTTTCTCCGGCTGGAAGTAAACATCTGGCAACCGACTGCCGTACGCAGGCGTCCTGGGGGAGACCCCCCCACCCCGGTTTCCTTTGGGACGCACATTGGTGTCTCACAGAAGTGCCCGCATTCCCAATTGGGGGCACACCAGCGTGGAATGTAAGGCTGTTTAGAACGACGTACCTTGAGGCCGTGTGAAGGCCGTACAAACGAGAGCTTTCGAGCGAACAGGGCAGCGCTTCGTCATCGTCGTTGCACGTTCACGGAGCTTAATCAAACGAATGCATTTACTTCCTGTGGCTCAAACGCCAGAGAGGAGTTGGAAGGCATCCGGTGCCCTTTGACAGTTGTTACAACGAACGTGAGTGCACGGTGTCTCGTGAAATAAAGCCCTAGCACTGTTGAGGCCCTCCGTTAACGCACGCTTCTTCGCTCCTATGGCACTCCGAGGTGTTCCTGCCGGGGGAAATCTGGACTTTTGCTTGAGGCCGGGGTGGGGCGAGGGGACTCACAGTTCTTGTGCCGGCGAGCTCCCGAGCGCTCCGGCTGAAGCTCCCAGCAAGGAACTGAGAGCAGCAGGCCTCACACGCGTAAAGTCAGACTTCTGCTGTCACGAGTAAACTCAGACTTCTTGTGCGAGGCCTTCCGGCAGCAAAGAGAAGGTGGGCGCGAGCAGTGTACTTCAGGCAGCTTAGGACCCGCCCCTGTCTCGTTTACCACGGAGGGGAATAAGGTTTAGCCAGGGTCGCCCAGCTTCAAACCGGAGCTCCTATAGGGATCCTCAGCGGTTTCTGATTACCTCAAGGAAACACAACGGGAGGAACAGGGCCCTTCCGTGGAGGCCCGTTTGGGCACAGGGACCTCCGCGTGGGAGCTACTGGGTAAGTATGGCAGTCCCTTAGGTAAGCCTCAGTGACCAAGGCTCTCTGGCTCATGCCTAGCTGTGTAAAGAAGTGTGGCAAACGTACGTACTGCTCCTCAGGCTGGGCGCACAGCCTAGCTTTCGCTTCTATGAGAGTGCTGTCCCGAGTCTCTTCCTGGAGCCAGTCGTCAGCACGGTGCCTTTTGGCACTGCGGTTCTCTTTCAGTCAAGGAGGCCGTTCGACTGGCAAAGGGAGTCTGCGCAGCACTGCTTTCGCGAGGCTCTTTGACGACTGGGGCACTCAACCCAGGCAAGCCAGAGAGCAGTACGTTGCCCTTGCTCTGAATGTGAAGAGCTTTCTCCAGGGGCCTGTTTAGGCTAAGGTTCCTCATAAGCCAGGAGCCGCCGTTCCGGCACGGAGAGAAGTCATCCTGCGAAATTGGCGAACGAGCTCCTATCCTGTGTGCCCCCAGGAGCGTCGCAGAGTTAAGGCACTCCGTGGTGGAGTCTGGCCTCATGGAAACCACTGCACACCCAACTCCCCCGACGTGAAACGCTGGAACTTACCTTGAGGCCTGAGGTCACCTTTCGTTTGGCCGGAGCTGAACACGTAGTGCCGTGGGAGGAGTTTCTAGCAAGGTATTGCCAGCACGGTGTTCCGCTTTGAGAGAACACGCAGCCTCGGCCCACAACGACAATCCTGCCGTGCAGAGACGTCGGGCCGCTAGTGCTGTTCGGGCAGCTTTGAAGCCAAGCGCACGGCGCCTCCAAACGGGGAGAAAGCGTACTCTCCCATCCGCGTCCCACTTTCAGGCTGAATGACGCAGCATGTTTCTCGGGAGGCTCTGCCGAGCTATCTAGTACAAGGGAGAGAGTGCCTGCCTCTGCCGAGAAAGGTTTTGACGTGGGGATTGCTGGACGTGCGGAAGAGCGTTCCCCAGGCCGTGCCAAGTTTAGGCTTTGGTGATTCTGGATGTTCCCAAGGGTCCAGAATTGTCCCTGGGAAAGCTGTCCTTTTTCTCTTTCTCCGGCTGGAAGTAAACATCTGGCAACCGACTGCCGTACGCAGGCGTCCTGGGGGAGACCCCCCCACCCCGGTTTCCTTTGGGACGCACATTGGTGTCTCACAGAAGTGCCCGCATTCCCAATTGGGGGCACACCAGCGTGGAATGTAAGGCTGTTTAGAACGACGTACCTTGAGGCCGTGTGAAGGCCGTAGAAACGAGAGCTTTCGAGCGAACAGGGCAGCGCTTCGTCATCGTCGTTGCACGTTCACGGAGCTTAATCAAACGAATGCATTTACTTCCTGTGGCTCAAACGCCAGAGAGGAGTTGGAAGGCATCCAGTGCCCTTTGACAGTTGTTACAACGAACGTGAGTGCACGGTGTCTCGTGAAATAAAGCCCTAGCACTGTTGAGGCCCTCCGTTAACGCACGCTTCTTCGCTCCTATGGCACTCCGAGGTGTTCCTGACGGGGGAAATCTGGACTTTTGCTTGAGGCCGGGGTGGGGCGAGGGGACTCACAGTTCTTGTGCCGGCGAGCTCCCGAGCGCTCCGGCTGAAGCTCCCAGCAAGGAACTGAGAGCAGCAGGCCTCACACGCGTAAAGTCAGACTTCTGCTGTCACGAGTAAACTCAGACTTCTTGTGGGAGGCCTTCCGGCAGCAAAGAGAAGGTGGGCGCGAGCAGTGTACTTCAGGCAGCTTAGGACCCGCCCCTGTCTCGTTTACCACGGAGGGGAATAAGGTTTAGCCAGGGTCGCCCAGCTTCAAACCGGAGCTCCTATAGGGATCCTCAGCGGTTTCTGATTACCTCAAGGAAACACAACGGGAGGAACAGGGCCCTTCCGTGGAGGCCCGTTTGGGCACAGGGACCTCCGCGTGGGAGCTACTGGGTAAGTATGGCAGTCCCTTAGGTAGGCCTCAGTGACCAAGGCTCTCTGGCTCATGCCTAGCTGTGTAAAGAAGTGTGGCAAACGTACGTACTGCTCCTCAGGCTGGGCGCACAGCCTAGCTTTCGCTTCTATGAGAGTGCTGTCCCGAGTCTCTTCCTGGAGCCAGTCGTCAGCACGGTGCCTTTTGGCACTGCGGTTCTCTTTCAGTCAAGGAGGCCGTTCGACTGGCAAAGGGAGTCTGCGCAGCACTGCTTTCGCGAGGCTCTTTGACGACTGGGGCACTCAACCCAGGCAAGCCAGAGAGCAGTACGTTGCCCTTGCTCTGAATGTGAAGAGCTTTCTCCGGGGGCCTGTTTAGGCTAAGGTTCCTCAGAAGCCAGGAGCCGCCGTTCCGGCACGGAGAGAAGTCATCCTGCGAAATTGGCGAACGAGCTCCTATCCTGTGTGCCCCCAGGAGCGTCGCAGAGTTAAGGCACTCCGTGGTGGAGTCTGGCCTCATGGAAACCACTGCACACCCAACTCCCCCGACGTGAAACGCTGGAACTTACCTTGAGGCCTGAGGTCACCTTTCGTTTGGCCGGAGCTGAACATGTAGTGCCGTGGGAGGAGTTTCTAGCAAGGTATTGCCAGCACGGTGTTCCGCTTTGAGAGAACACGCAGCCTCGGCCCACAACGACAATCCTGCCGTGCAGAGACGTCGGGCCGCTAGTGCTGTTCGGGCAGCTTTGAAGCCAAGCGCACGGCGCCTCCAAACGGGGAGAAAGCGTACTCTCCCATCCGCGTCCCACTTTCAGGCTGAATGACGCAGCATGTTTCTCGGGAGGCTCTGCCGAGCTATCTAGTACAAGGGAGAGAGTGCCTGCCTCTGCCGAGCAAGGTTTTGACGTGGGGATTGCTGGACGTGCGGAAGAGCGTTCCCCAGGCCGTGCCAAGTTTAGGCTTTGGTGATTCTGGATGTTCCCAAGGGTCCAGAATTGTCCCTGGGAAAGCTGTCCTTTTTCTCTTTCTCCGGCTGGAAGTAAACATCTGGCAACCGACTGCCGTACGCAGGCGTCCTGGGGGAGACCCCCCCACCCCGGTTTCCTTTGGGACGCACATTGGTGTCTCACAGAAGTGCCCGCATTCCCAATTGGGGGCACACCAGCGTGGAATGTAAGGCTGTTTAGAACGACGTACCTTGAGGCCGTGTGAAGGCCGTACAAACGAGAGCTTTCGAGCGAACAGGGCAGCGCTTCGTCATCGTCGTTGCACGTTCACGGAGCTTAATCAAACGAATGCATTTACTTCCTGTGGCTCAAACGCCAGAGAGGAGTTGGAAGGCATCCGGTGCCCTTTGACAGTTGTTACAACGAACGTGAGTGCACGGTGTCTCGTGAAATAAAGCCCTAGCACTGTTGAGGCCCTCCGTTAACGCACGCTTCTTCGCTCCTATGGCACTCCGAGGTGTTCCTGCCGGGGGAAATCTGGACTTTTGCTTGAGGCCGGGGTGGGGCGAGGGGACTCACAGTTCTTGTGCCGGCGAGCTCCCGAGCGCTCCGGCTGAAGCTCCCAGCAAGGAACTGAGAGCAGCAGGCCTCACACGCGTAAAGTCAGACTTCTGCTGTCACGAGTAAACTCAGACTTCTTGTGCGAGGCCTTCCGGCAGCAAAGAGAAGGTGGGCGCGAGCAGTGTACTTCAGGCAGCTTAGGACCCGCCCCTGTCTCGTTTACCACGGAGGGGAATAAGGTTTAGCCAGGGTCGCCCAGCTTCAAACCGGAGCTCCTATAGGGATCCTCGGCGGTTTCTGATTACCTCAAGGAAACACAACGGGAGGAACAGGGCCCTTCCGTGGAGGCCCGTTTGGGCACAGGGACCTCCGCGTGGGAGCTACTGGGTAAGTATGGCAGTCCCTTAGGTAGGCCTCAGTGACCAAGGCTCTCTGGCTCATGCCTAGCTGTGTAAAGAAGTGTGGCAAACGTACGTACTGCTCCTCAGGCTGGGCGCACAGCCTAGCTTTCGCTTCTATGAGAGTGCTGTCCCGAGTCTCTTCCTGGAGCCAGTCGTCAGCACGGTGCCTTTTGGCACTGCGGTTCTCTTTCAGTCAAGGAGGCCGTTCGACTGGCAAAGGGAGTCTGCGCAGCACTGCTTTCGCGAGGCTCTTTGACGACTGGGGCACTCAACCCAGGCAAGCCAGAGAGCAGTACGTTGCCCTTGCTCTGAATGTGAAGAGCTTTCTCCGGGGGCCTGTTTAGGCTAAGGTTCCTCAGAAGCCAGGAGCCGCCGTTCCGGCACGGAGAGAAGTCATCCTGCGAAATTGGCGAACGAGCTCCTATCCTGTGTGCCCCCAGGAGCGTCGCAGAGTTAAGGCACTCCGTGGTGGAGTCTGGCCTCATGGAAACCACTGCACACCCAACTCCCCCGACGTGAAACGCTGGAACTTACCTTGAGGCCTGAGGTCACCTTTCGTTTGGCCGGAGCTGAACA
This sequence comes from Globicephala melas, assembly GCF_963455315.2. Lineage (NCBI taxonomy): Eukaryota > Metazoa > Chordata > Mammalia > Artiodactyla > Delphinidae > Globicephala > Globicephala melas. The sequence goes on along the minus strand of NW_027207457.1, from coordinate 229,162 downwards.
TGTAGTGCCGTGGGAGGAGTTTCTAGCAAGGTATTGCCAGCACGGTGTTCCGCTTTGAGAGAACACGCAGCCTCGGCCCACAACGACAATCCTGCCGTGCAGAGACGTCGGGCCGCTAGTGCTGTTCGGGCAGCTTTGAAGCCAAGCGCACGGCGCCTCCAAACGGGGAGAAAGCGAACTCTCCCATCCGCGTCCCACTTTCAAGCTGAATGACGCAGCATGTTTCTCGGGAGGCTCTGCCGAGCTATCTAGTACAAGGGAGAGAGTGCCTGCCTCTGCCGAGAAAGGTTTTGACGTGGGGATTGCTGGACGTGCGGAAGAGCGTTCCCCAGGCCGTGCCAAGTTTAGGCTTTGGTGATTCTGGATGTTCCCAAGGGTCCAGAATTGTCCCTGGGAAAGCTGTCCTTTTTCTCTTTCTCCGGCTGGAAGTAAACATCTGGCAACCGACTGCCGTACGCAGGCGTCCTGGGGGAGACCCCCCCACCCCGGTTTCCTTTGGGACGCACATTGGTGTCTCACAGAAGTGCCCGCATTCCCAATTGGGGGCACACCAGCGTGGAATGTAAGGCTGTTTAGAACGACGTACCTTGAGGCCGTGTGAAGGCCGTACAAACGAGAGCTTTCGAGCGAACAGGGCAGCGCTTCGTCATCGTCGTTGCACGTTCACGGAGCTTAATCAAACGAATGCATTTACTTCCTGTGGCTCAAACGCCAGAGAGGAGTTGGAAGGCATCCAGTGCCCTTTGACAGTTGTTACAACGAACGTGAGTGCACGGTGTCTCGTGAAATAAAGCCCTAGCACTGTTGAGGCCCTCCGTTAACGCACGCTTCTTCGCTCCTATGACACTCCGAGGTGTTCCTGCCGGGAGAAATCTGGACTTTTGCTTGAGGCCGGGGTGGGGCGAGGGGACTCACAGTTCTTGTGCCGGCGAGCTCCCGAGCGCTCCGGCTGAAGCTCCCAGCAAGGAACTGAGAGCAGCAGGCCTCACACGCGTAAAGTCAGACTTCTGCTGTCACGAGTAAACTCAGACTTCTTGTGGGAGGCCTTCCGGCAGCAAAGAGAAGGTGGGCGCGAGCAGTGTACTTCAGGCAGCTTAGGACCCGCCCCTGTCTCGTTTACCACGGAGGGGAATAAGGTTTAGCCAGGGTCGCCCAGCTTCAAACCGGAGCTCCTATAGGGATCCTCAGCGGTTTCTGATTACCTCAAGGAAACACAACGGGAGGAACAGGGCCCTTCCGTGGAGGCCCGTTTGGGCACAGGGACCTCCGCGTGGGAGCTACTGGGTAAGTATGGCAGTCCCTTAGGTAGGCCTCAGTGACCAAGGCTCTCTGGCTCATGCCTAGCTGTGTAAAGAAGTGTGGCAAACGTACGTACTGCTCCTCAGGCTGGGCGCACAGCCTAGCTTTCGCTTCTATGAGAGTGCTGTCCCGAGTCTCTTCCTGGAGCCAGTCGTCAGCACGGTGCCTTTTGGCACTGCGGTTCTCTTTCAGTCAAGGAGGCCGTTCGACTGGCAAAGGGAGTCTGCGCAGCACTGCTTTCGCGAGGCTCTTTGACGACTGGGGCACTCAACCCAGGCAAGCCAGAGAGCAGTACGTTGCCCTTGCTCTGAATGTGAAGAGCTTTCTCCGGGGGCCTGTTTAGGCTAAGGTTCCTCAGAAGCCAGGAGCCGCCGTTCCGGCACGGAGAGAAGTCATCCTGCGAAATTGGCGAACGAGCTCCTATCCTGTGTGCCCCCAGGAGCGTCGCAGAGTTAAGGCACTCCGTGGTGGAGTCTGGCCTCATGGAAACCACTGCACACCCAACTCCCCCGACGTGAAACGCTGGAACTTACCTTGAGGCCTGAGGTCACCTTTCGTTTGGCCGGAGCTGAACACGTAGTGCCGTGGGAGGAGTTTCTAGCAAGGTATTGCCAGCACGGTGTTCCGCTTTGAGAGAACACGCAGCCTCGGCCCACAACGACAATCCTGCCGTGCAGAGACGTCGGGCCGCTAGTGCTGTTCGGGCAGCTTTGAAGCCAAGCGCACGGCGCCTCCAAACGGGGAGAAAGCGAACTCTCCCATCCGCGTCCCACTTTCAGGCTGAATGACGCAGCATGTTTCTCGGGAGGCTCTGCCGAGCTATCTAGTACAAGGGAGAGAGTGCCTGCCTCTGCCGAGAAAGGTTTTGACGTGGGGATTGCTGGACGTGCGGAAGAGCGTTCCCCAGGCCGTGCCAAGTTTAGGCTTTGGTGATTCTGGATGTTCCCAAGGGTCCAGAATTGTCCCTGGGAAAGCTGTCCTTTTTCTCTTTCTCCGGCTGGAAGTAAACATCTGGCAACCGACTGCCGTACGCAGGCGTCCTGGGGGAGACCCCCCCACCCCGGTTTCCTTTGGGACGCACATTGGTGTCTCACAGAAGTGCCCGCATTCCCAATTGGGGGCACACCAGCGTGGAATGTAAGGCTGTTTAGAACGACGTACCTTGAGGCCGTGTGAAGGCCGTAGAAACGAGAGCTTTCGAGCGAACAGGGCAGCGCTTCGTCATCGTCGTTGCACGTTCACGGAGCTTAATCAAACGAATGCATTTACTTCCTGTGGCTCAAACGCCAGAGAGGAGTTGGAAGGCATCCAGTGCCCTTTGACAGTTGTTACAACGAACGTGAGTGCACGGTGTCTCGTGAAATAAAGCCCTAGCAATGTTGAGGCCCTCCGTTAACGCACGCTTCTTCGCTCCTATGGCACTCCGAGGTGTTCCTGACGGGGGAAATCTGGACTTTTGCTTGAGGCCGGGGTGGGGCGAGGGGACTCACAGTTCTTGTGCCGGCGAGCTCCCGAGCGCTCCGGCTGAAGCTCCCAGCAAGGAACTGAGAGCAGCAGGCCTCACACGCGTAAAGTCAGACTTCTGCTGTCACGAGTAAACTCAGACTTCTTGTGGGAGGCCTTCCGGCAGCAAAGAGAAGGTGGGCGCGAGCAGTGTACTTCAGGCAGCTTAGGACCCGCCCCTGTCTCGTTTACCACGGAGGGGAATAAGGTTTAGCCAGGGTCGCCCAGCTTCAAACCGGAGCTCCTATAGGGATCCTCGGCGGTTTCTGATTACCTCAAGGAAACACAACGGGAGGAACAGGGCCCTTCCGTGGAGGCCCGTTTGGGCACAGGGACCTCCGCGTGGGAGCTACTGGGTAAGTATGGCAGTCCCTTAGGTAGGCCTCAGTGACCAAGGCTCTCTGGCTCATGCCTAGCTGTGTAAAGAAGTGTGGCAAACGTACGTACTGCTCCTCAGGCTGGGCGCACAGCCTAGCTTTCGCTTCTATGAGAGTGCTGTCCCGAGTCTCTTCCTGGAGCCAGTCGTCAGCACGGTGCCTTTTGGCACTGCGGTTCTCTTTCAGTCAAGGAGGCCGTTCGACTGGCAAAGGGAGTCTGCGCAGCACTGCTTTCGCGAGGCTCTTTGACGACTGGGGCACTCAACCCAGGCAAGCCAGAGAGCAGTACGTTGCCCTTGCTCTGAATGTGAAGAGTTTTCTCCGGGGGCCTGTTTAGGCTAAGGTTCCTCAGAAGCCTGGAGCCGCCGTTCCGGCACGGAGAGAAGTCATCCTGCGAAATTGGCGAACGAGCTCCTATCCTGTGTGCCCCCAGGAGCGTCGCAGAGTTAAGGCACTCCGTGGTGGAGTCTGGCCTCATGGAAACCACTGCACACCCAACTCCCCCGACGTGAAACGCTGGAACTTACCTTGAGGCCTGAGGTCACCTTTCGTTTGGCCGGAGCTGAACACGTAGTGCCGTGGGAGGAGTTTCTAGCAAGGTATTGCCAGCACGGTGTTCCGCTTTGAGAGAACACGCAGCCTCGGCCCACAACGACAATCCTGCCGTGCAGAGACGTCGGGCCGCTAGTGCTGTTCGGGCAGCTTTGAAGCCAAGCGCACGGCGCCTCCAAACGGGGAGAAAGCGTACTCTCCCATCCGCGTCCCACTTTCAGGCTGAATGACGCAGCATGTTTCTCGGGAGGCTCTGCCGAGCTATCTAGTACAAGGGAGAGAGTGCCTGCCTCTGCCGAGAAAGGTTTTGACGTGGGGATTGCTGGACGTGCGGAAGAGCGTTCCCCAGGCCGTGCCAAGTTTAGGCTTTGGTGATTCTGGATGTTCCCAAGGGTCCAGAATTGTCCCTGGGAAAGCTGTCCTTTTTCTCTTTCTCCGGCTGGAAGTAAACATCTGGCAACCGACTGCCGTACGCAGGCGTCCTGGGGGAGACCCCCCCACCCCGGTTTCCTTTGGGACGCACATTGGTGTCTCACAGAAGTGCCCGCATTCCCAATTGGGGGCACACCAGCGTGGAATGTAAGGCTGTTTAGAACGACGTACCTTGAGGCCGTGTGAAGGCCGTACAAACGAGAGCTTTCGAGCGAACAGGGCAGCGCTTCGTCATCGTCGTTGCACGTTCACGGAGCTTAATCAAACGAATGCATTTACTTCCTGTGGCTCAAACGCCAGAGAGGAGTTGGAAGGCATCCGGTGCCCTTTGACAGTTGTTACAACGAACGTGAGTGCACGGTGTCTCGTGAAATAAAGCCCTAGCACTGTTGAGGCCCTCCGTTAACGCACGCTTCTTCGCTCCTATGGCACTCCGAGGTGTTCCTGCCGGGGGAAATCTGGACTTTTGCTTGAGGCCGGGGTGGGGCGAGGGGACTCACAGTTCTTGTGCCGGCGAGCTCCCGAGCGCTCCGGCTGAAGCTCCCAGCAAGGAACTGAGAGCAGCAGGCCTCACACGCGTAAAGTCAGACTTCTGCTGTCACGAGTAAACTCAGACTTCTTGTGCGAGGCCTTCCGGCAGCAAAGAGAAGGTGGGCGCGAGCAGTGTACTTCAGGCAGCTTAGGACCCGCCCCTGTCTCGTTTACCACGGAGGGGAATAAGGTTTAGCCAGGGTCGCCCAGCTTCAAACCGGAGCTCCTATAGGGATCCTCAGCGGTTTCTGATTACCTCAAGGAAACACAACGGGAGGAACAGGGCCCTTCCGTGGAGGCCCGTTTGGGCACAGGGACCTCCGCGTGGGAGCTACTGGGTAAGTATGGCAGTCCCTTAGGTAGGCCTCAGTGACCAAGGCTCTCTGGCTCATGCCTAGCTGTGTAAAGAAGTGTGGCAAACGTACGTACTGCTCCTCAGGCTGGGCGCACAGCCTAGCTTTCGCTTCTATGAGAGTGCTGTCCCGAGTCTCTTCCTGGAGCCAGTCGTCAGCACGGTGCCTTTTGGCACTGCGGTTCTCTTTCAGTCAAGGAGGCCGTTCGACTGGCAAAGGGAGTCTGCGCAGCACTGCTTTCGCGAGGCTCTTTGACGACTGGGGCACTCAACCCAGGCAAGCCAGAGAGCAGTACGTTGCCCTTGCTCTGAATGTGAAGAGCTTTCTCCAGGGGCCTGTTTAGGCTAAGGTTCCTCAGAAGCCAGGAGCCGCCGTTCCGGCACGGAGAGAAGTCATCCTGCGAAATTGGCGAACGAGCTCCTATCCTGTGTGCCCCCAGGAGCGTCGCAGAGTTAAGGCACTCCGTGGTGGAGTCTGGCCTCATGGAAACCACTGCACACCCAACTCCCCCGACGTGAAACGCTGGAACTTACCTTGAGGCCTGAGGTCACCTTTCGTTTGGCCGGAGCTGAACACGTAGTGCCGTGGGAGGAGTTTCTAGCAAGGTATTGCCAGCACGGTGTTCCGCTTTGAGAGAACACGCAGCCTCGGCCCACAACGACAATCCTGCCGTGCAGAGACGTCGGGCCGCTAGTGCTGTTCGGGCAGCTTTGAAGCCAAGCGCACGGCGCCTCCAAACGGGGAGAAAGCGTACTCTCCCATCTGCGTCCCACTTTCAGGCTGAATGACGCAGCATGTTTCTCGGGAGGCTCTGCCGAGCTATCTAGTACAAGGGAGAGAGTGCCTGCCTCTGCCGAGCAAGGTTTTGACGTGGGGATTGCTGGACGTGCGGAAGAGCGTTCCCCAGGCCGTGCCAAGTTTAGGCTTTGGTGATTCTGGATGTTCCCAAGGGTCCAGAATTGTCCCTGGGAAAGCTGTCCTTTTTCTCTTTCTCCGGCTGGAAGTAAACATCTGGCAACCGACTGCCGTACGCAGGCGTCCTGGGGGAGACCCCCCCACCCCGGTTTCCTTTGGGACGCACATTGGTGTCTCACAGAAGTGCCCGCATTCCCAATTGGGGGCACACCAGCGTGGAATGTAAGGCTGTTTAGAACGACGTACCTTGAGGCCGTGTGAAGGCCGTACAAACGAGAGCTTTCGAGCGAACAGGGCAGCGCTTCGTCATCGTCGTTGCACGTTCACGGAGCTTAATCAAACGAATGCATTTACTTCCTGTGGCTCAAACGCCAGAGAGGAGTTGGAAGGCATCCGGTGCCCTTTGACAGTTGTTACAACGAACGTGAGTGCACGGTGTCTCGTGAAATAAAGCCCTAGCACTGTTGAGGCCCTCCGTTAACGCACGCTTCTTCGCTCCTATGGCACTCCGAGGTGTTCCTGCCGGGGGAAATCTGGACTTTTGCTTGAGGCCGGGGTGGGGCGAGGGGACTCACAGTTCTTGTGCCGGCGAGCTCCCGAGCGCTCCGGCTGAAGCTCCCAGCAAGGAACTGAGAGCAGCAGGCCTCACACGCGTAAAGTCAGACTTCTGCTGTCACGAGTAAACTCAGACTTCTTGTGCGAGGCCTTCCGGCAGCAAAGAGAAGGTGGGCGCGAGCAGTGTACTTCAGGCAGCTTAGGACCCGCCCCTGTCTCGTTTACCACGGAGGGGAATAAGGTTTAGCCAGGGTCGCCCAGCTTCAAACCGGAGCTCCTATAGGGATCCTCAGCGGTTTCTGATTACCTCAAGGAAACACAACGGGAGGAACAGGGCCCTTCCGTGGAGGCCCGTTTGGGCACAGGGACCTCCGCGTGGGAGCTACTGGGTAAGTATGGCAGTCCCTTAGGTAGGCCTCAGTGACCAAGGCTCTCTGGCTCATGCCTAGCTGTGTAAAGAAGTGTGGCAAACGTACGTACTGCTCCTCAGGCTGGGCGCACAGCCTAGCTTTCGCTTCTATGAGAGTGCTGTCCCGAGTCTCTTCCTGGAGCCAGTCGTCAGCACGGTGCCTTTTGGCACTGCGGTTCTCTTTCAGTCAAGGAGGCCGTTCGACTGGCAAAGGGAGTCTGCGCAGCACTGCTTTCGCGAGGCTCTTTGACGACTGGGGCACTCAACCCAGGCAAGCCAGAGAGCAGTACGTTGCCCTTGCTCTGAATGTGAAGAGCTTTCTCCGGGGGCCTGTTTAGGCTAAGGTTCCTCAGAAGCCAGGAGCCGCCGTTCCGGCACGGAGAGAAGTCATCCTGCGAAATTGGCGAACGAGCTCCTATCCTGTGTGCCCCCAGGAGCGTCGCAGAGTTAAGGCACTCCGTGGTGGAGTCTGGCCTCATGGAAACCACTGCACACCCAACTCCCCCGACGTGAAACGCTGGAACTTACCTTGAGGCCTGAGGTCACCTTTCGTTTGGCCGGAGCTGAACATGTAGTGCCGTGGGAGGAGTTTCTAGCAAGGTATTGCCAGCACGGTGTTCCGCTTTGAGAGAACACGCAGCCTCGGCCCACAACGACAATCCTGCCGTGCAGAGACGTCGGGCCGCTAGTGCTGTTCGGGCAGCTTTGAAGCCAAGCGCACGGCGCCTCCAAACGGGGAGAAAGCGTACTCTCCCATCCGCGTCCCACTTTCAGGCTGAATGACGCAGCATGTTTCTCGGGAGGCTCTGCCGAGCTATCTAGTACAAGGGAGAGAGTGCCTGCCTCTGCCGAGAAAGGTTTTGACGTGGGGATTGCTGGACGTGCGGAAGAGCGTTCCCCAGGCCGTGCCAAGTTTAGGCTTTGGTGATTCTGGATGTTCCCAAGGGTCCAGAATTGTCCCTGGGAAAGCTGTCCTTTTTCTCTTTCTCCGGCTGGAAGTAAACATCTGGCAACCGACTGCCGTACGCAGGCGTCCTGGGGGAGACCCCCCCACCCCGGTTTCCTTTGGGACGCACATTGGTGTCTCACAGAAGTGCCCGCATTCCCAATTGGGGGCACACCAGCGTGGAATGTAAGGCTGTTTAGAACGACGTACCTTGAGGCCGTGTGAAGGCCGTACAAACGAGAGCTTTCGAGCGAACAGGGCAGCGCTTCGTCATCGTCGTTGCACGTTCACGGAGCTTAATCAAACGAATGCATTTACTTCCTGTGGCTCAAACGCCAGAGAGGAGTTGGAAGGCATCCAGTGCCCTTTGACAGTTGTTACAACGAACGTGAGTGCACGGTGTCTCGTGAAATAAAGCCCTAGCACTGTTGAGGCCCTCCGTTAACGCACGCTTCTTCGCTCCTATGGCACTCCGAGGTGTTCCTGACGGGGGAAATCTGGACTTTTGCTTGAGGCCGGGGTGGGGCGAGGGGACTCACAGTTCTTGTGCCGGCGAGCTCCCGAGCGCTCCGGCTGAAGCTCCCAGCAAGGAACTGAGAGCAGCAGGCCTCACACGCGTAAAGTCAGACTTCTGCTGTCACGAGTAAACTCAGACTTCTTGTGGGAGGCCTTCCGGCAGCAAAGAGAAGGTGGGCGCGAGCAGTGTACTTCAGGCAGCTTAGGACCCGCCCCTGTCTCGTTTACCACGGAGGGGAATAAGGTTTAGCCAGGGTCGCCCAGCTTCAAACCGGAGCTCCTATAGGGATCCTCAGCGGTTTCTGATTACCTCAAGGAAACACAACGGGAGGAACAGGGCCCTTCCGTGGAGGCCCGTTTGGGCACAGGGACCTCCGCGTGGGAGCTACTGGGTAAGTATGGCAGTCCCTTAGGTAGGCCTCAGTGACCAAGGCTCTCTGGCTCATGCCTAGCTGTGTAAAGAAGTGTGGCAAACGTACGTACTGCTCCTCAGGCTGGGCGCACAGCCTAGCTTTCGCTTCTATGAGAGTGCTGTCCCGAGTCTCTTCCTGGAGCCAGTCGTCAGCACGGTGCCTTTTGGCACTGCGGTTCTCTTTCAGTCAAGGAGGCCGTTCGACTGGCAAAGGGAGTCTGCGCAGCACTGCTTTCGCGAGGCTCTTTGACGACTGGGGCACTCAACCCAGGCAAGCCAGAGAGCAGTACGTTGCCCTTGCTCTGAATGTGAAGAGCTTTCTCCGGGGGCCTGTTTAGGCTAAGGTTCCTCAGAAGCCAGGAGCCGCCGTTCCGGCACGGAGAGAAGTCATCCTGCGAAATTGGCGAACGAGCTCCTATCCTGTGTGCCCCCAGGAGCGTCGCAGAGTTAAGGCACTCCGTGGTGGAGTCTGGCCTCATGGAAACCACTGCACACCCAACTCCCCCGACGTGAAACGCTGGAACTTACCTTGAGGCCTGAGGTCACCTTTCGTTTGGCCGGAGCTGAACATGTAGTGCCGTGGGAGGAGTTTCTAGCAAGGTATTGCCAGCACGGTGTTCCGCTTTGAGAGAACACGCAGCCTCGGCCCACAACGACAATCCTGCCGTGCAGAGACGTCGGGCCGCTAGTGCTGTTCGGGCAGCTTTGAAGCCAAGCGCACGGCGCCTCCAAACGGGGAGAAAGCGTACTGTCCCATCCGCGTCCCACTTTCAGGCTGAATGACGCAGCATGTTTCTCGGGAGGCTCTGCCGAGCTATCTAGTACAAGGGAGAGAGTGCCTGCCTCTGCCGAGAAAGGTTTTGACGTGGGGATTGCTGGACGTGCGGAAGAGCGTTCCCCAGGCCGTGCCAAGTTTAGGCTTTGGTGATTCTGGATGTTCCCAAGGGTCCAGAATTGTCCCTGGGAAAGCTGTCCTTTTTCTCTTTCTCCGGCTGGAAGTAAACATCTGGCAACCGACTGCCGTACGCAGGCGTCCTGGGGGAGACCCCCCCACCCCGGTTTCCTTTGGGACGCACATTGGTGTCTCACAGAAGTGCCCGCATTCCCAATTGGGGGCACACCAGCGTGGAATGTAAGGCTGTTTAGAACGACGTACCTTGAGGCCGTGTGAAGGCCGTACAAACGAGAGCTTTCGAGCGAACAGGGCAGCGCTTCGTCATCGTCGTTGCACGTTCACGGAGCTTAATCAAACGAATGCATTTACTTCCTGTGGCTCAAACGCCAGAGAGGAGTTGGAAGGCATCCAGTGCCCTTTGACAGTTGTTACAACGAACGTGAGTGCACGGTGTCTCGTGAAATAAAGCCCTAGCACTGTTGAGGCCCTCCGTTAACGCACGCTTCTTCGCTCCTATGGCACTCCGAGGTGTTCCTGCCGGGGGAAATCTGGACTTTTGCTTGAGGCCGGGGTGGGGCGAGGGGACTCACAGTTCTTGTGCCGGCGAGCTCCCGAGCGCTCCGGCTGAAGCTCCCAGCAAGGAACTGAGAGCAGCAGGCCTCACACGCGTAAAGTCAGACTTCTGCTGTCACGAGTAAACTCAGACTTCTTGTGGGAGGCCTTCCGGCAGCAAAGAGAAGGTGGGCGCGAGCAGTGTACTTCAGGCAGCTTAGGACCCGCCCCTGTCTCGTTTACCACGGAGGGGAATAAGGTTTAGCCAGGGTCGCCCAGCTTCAAACCGGAGCTCCTATAGGGATCCTCAGCGGTTTCTGATTACCTCAAGGAAACACAACGGGAGGAACAGGGCCCTTCCGTGGAGGCCCGTTTGGGCACAGGGACCTCCGCGTGGGAGCTACTGGGTAAGTATGGCAGTCCCTTAGGTAGGCCTCAGTGACCAAGGCTCTCTGGCTCATGCCTAGCTGTGTAAAGAAGTGTGGCAAACGTACGTACTGCTCCTCAGGCTGGGCGCACAGCCTAGCTTTCGCTTCTATGAGAGTGCTGTCCCGAGTCTCTTCCTGGAGCCAGTCGTCAGCACGGTGCCTTTTGGCACTGCGGTTCTCTTTCAGTCAAGGAGGCCGTTCGACTGGCAAAGGGAGTCTGCGCAGCACTGCTTTCGCGAGGCTCTTTGACGACTGGGGCACTCAACCCAGGCAAGCCAGAGAGCAGTACGTTGCCCTTGCTCTGAATGTGAAGAGCTTTCTCCGGGGGCCTGTTTAGGCTAAGGTTCCTCAGAAGCCAGGAGCCGCCGTTCCGGCACGGAGAGAAGTCATCCTGCGAAATTGGCGAACGAGCTCCTATCCTGTGTGCCCCCAGGAGCGTCGCAGAGTTAAGGCACTCCGTGGTGGAGTCTGGCCTCATGGAAACCACTGCACACCCAACTCCCCCGACGTGAAACGCTGGAACTTACCTTGAGGCCTGAGGTCACCTTTCGTTTGGCCGGAGCTGAACACGTAGTGCCGTGGGAGGAGTTTCTAGCAAGGTATTGCCAGCACGGTGTTCCGCTTTGAGAGAACACGCAGCCTCGGCCCACAACGACAATCCTGCCGTGCAGAGACGTCGGGCCGCTAGTGCTGTTCGGGCAGCTTTGAAGCCAAGCGCACGGCGCCTCCAAACGGGGAGAAAGCGTACTGTCCCATCCGCGTCCCACTTTCAGGCTGAATGACGCAGCATGTTTCTCGGGAGGCTCTGCCGAGCTATCTAGTACAAGGGAGAGAGTGCCTGCCTCTGCCGAGAAAGGTTTTGACGTGGGGATTGCTGGACGTGCGGAAGAGCGTTCCCCAGGCCGTGCCAAGTTTAGGCTTTGGTGATTCTGGATGTTCCCAAGGGTCCAGAATTGTCCCTGGGAAAGCTGTCCTTTTTCTCTTTCTCCGGCTGGAAGTAAACATCTGGCAACCGACTGCCGTACGCAGGCGTCCTGGGGGAGACCCCCCCACCCCGGTTTCCTTTGGGACGCACATTGGTGTCTCACAGAAGTGCCCGCATTCCCAATTGGGGGCACACCAGCGTGGAATGTAAGGCTGTTTAGAACGACGTACCTTGAGGCCGTGTGAAGGCCGTACAAACGAGAGCTTTCGAGCGAACAGGGCAGCGCTTCGTCATCGTCGTTGCACGTTCACGGAGCTTAATCAAACGAATGCATTTACTTCCTGTGGCTCAAACGCCAGAGAGGAGTTGGAAGGCATCCAGTGCCCTTTGACAGTTGTTACAACGAACGTGAGTGCACGGTGTCTCGTGAAATAAAGCCCTAGCACTGTTGAGGCCCTCCGTTAACGCACGCTTCTTCGCTCCTATGGCACTCCGAGGTGTTCCTGACGGGGGAAATCTGGACTTTTGCTTGAGGCCGGGGTGGGGCGAGGGGACTCACAGTTCTTGTGCCGGCGAGCTCCCGAGCGCTCCGGCTGAAGCTCCCAGCAAGGAACTGAGAGCAGCAGGCCTCACACGCGTAAAGTCAGACTTCTGCTGTCACGAGTAAACTCAGACTTCTTGTGGGAGGCCTTCCGGCAGCAAAGAGAAGGTGGGCGCGAGCAGTGTACTTCAGGCAGCTTAGGACCCGCCCCTGTCTCGTTTACCACGGAGGGGAATAAGGTTTAGCCAGGGTCGCCCAGCTTCAAACCGGAGCTCCTATAGGGATCCTCGGCGGTTTCTGATTACCTCAAGGAAACACAACGGGAGGAACAGGGCCCTTCCGTGGAGGCCCGTTTGGGCACAGGGACCTCCGCGTGGGAGCTACTGGGTAAGTATGGCAGTCCCTTAGGTAGGCCTCAGTGACCAAGGCTCTCTGGCTCATGCCTAGCTGTGTAAAGAAGTGTGGCAAACGTACGTACTGCTCCTCAGGCTGGGCGCACAGCCTAGCTTTCGCTTCTATGAGAGTGCTGTCCCGAGTCTCTTCCTGGAGCCAGTCGTCAGCACGGTGCCTTTTGGCACTGCGGTTCTCTTTCAGTCAAGGAGGCCGTTCGACTGGCAAAGGGAGTCTGCGCAGCACTGCTTTCGCGAGGCTCTTTGACGACTGGGGCACTCAACCCAGGCAAGCCAGAGAGCAGTACGTTGCCCTTGCTCTGAATGTGAAGAGCTTTCTCCGGGGGCCTGTTTAGGCTAAGGTTCCTCAGAAGCCAGGAGCCGCCGTTCCGGCACGGAGAGAAGTCATCCTGCGAAATTGGCGAACGAGCTCCTATCCTGTGTGCCCCCAGGAGCGGCGCAGAGTTAAGGCACTCCGTGGTGGAGTCTGGCCTCATGGAAACCACTGCACACCCAACTCCCCCGACGTGAAACGCTGGAACTTACCTTGAGGCCTGAGGTCACCTTTCGTTTGGCCGGAGCTGAACATGTAGTGCCGTGGGAGGAGTTTCTAGCAAGGTATTGCCAGCACGGTGTTCCGCTTTGAGAGAACACGCAGCCTCGGCCCACAACGACAATCCTGCCGTGCAGAGACGTCGGGCCGCTAGTGCTGTTCGGGCAGCTTTGAAGCCAAGCGCACGGCGCCTCCAAACGGGGAGAAAGCGTACTGTCCCATCCGCGTCCCACTTTCAGGCTGAATGACGCAGCATGTTTCTCGGGAGGCTCTGCCGAGCTATCTAGTACAAGGGAGAGAGTGCCTGCCTCTGCCGAGAAAGGTTTTGACGTGGGGATTGCTGGACGTGCGGAAGAGCGTTCCCCAGGCCGTGCCAAGTTTAGGCTTTGGTGATTCTGGATGTTCCCAAGGGTCCAGAATTGTCCCTGGGAAAGCTGTCCTTTTTCTCTTTCTCCGGCTGGAAGTAAACATCTGGCAACCGACTGCCGTACGCAGGCGTCCTGGGGGAGACCCCCCCACCCCGGTTTCCTTTGGGACGCACATTGGTGTCTCACAGAAGTGCCCGCATTCCCAATTGGGGGCACACCAGCGTGGAATGTAAGGCTGTTTAGAACGACGTACCTTGAGGCCGTGTGAAGGCCGTACAAACGAGAGCTTTCGAGCGAACAGGGCAGCGCTTCGTCATCGTCGTTGCACGTTCACGGAGCTTAATCAAACGAATGCATTTACTTCCTGTGGCTCAAACGCCAGAGAGGAGTTGGAAGGCATCCAGTGCCCTTTGACAGTTGTTACAACGAACGTGAGTGCACGGTGTCTCGTGAAATAAAGCCCTAGCACTGTTGAGGCCCTCCGTTAACGCACGCTTCTTCGCTCCTATGGCACTCCGAGGTGTTGCTGCCGGGGGAAATCTGGACTTTTGCTTGAGGCCGGGGTGGGGCGAGGGGGACTCACAGTTCTTGTGCCGGCGAGCTCCCGAGCGCTCCGGCTGAAGCTCCCAGCAAGGAACTGAGAGCAGCAGGCCTCACACGCGTAAACTCAGACTTCTGCTGTCACGAGTAAACTCAGACTTCTTGTGGGAGGCCTTCCGGCAGCAAAGAGAAGGTGGGCGCGAGCAGTGTACTTCAGGCAGCTTAGGACCCGCCCCTGTCTCGTTTACCACGGAGGGGAATAAGGTTTAGCCAGGGTCGCCCAGCTTCAAACCGGAGCTCCTATAGGGATCCTCAGCGGTTTCTGATTACCTCAAGGAAACACAACGGGAGGAACAGGGCCCTTCCGTGGAGGCCCGTTTGGGCACAGGGACCTCCGCGTGGGAGCTACTGGGTAAGTATGGCAGTCCCTTAGGTAGGCCTCAGTGACCAAGGCTCTCTGGCTCATGCCTAGCTGTGTAAAGAAGTGTGGCAAACGTACGTACTGCTCCTCAGGCTGGGCGCACAGCCTAGCTTTCGCTTCTATGAGAGTGCTGTCCCGAGTCTCTTCCTGGAGCCAGTCGTCAGCACGGTGCCTTTTGGCACTGCGGTTCTCTTTCAGTCAAGGAGGCCGTTCGACTGGCAAAGGGAGTCTGCGCAGCACTGCTTTCGCGAGGCTCTTTGACGACTGGGGCACTCAACCCAGGCAAGCCAGAGAGCAGTACGTTGCCCTTGCTCTGAATGTGAAGAGCTTTCTCCAGGGGCCTGTTTAGGCTAAGGTTCCTCAGAAGCCAGGAGCCGCCGTTCCGGCACGGAGAGAAGTCATCCTGCGAAATTGGCGAACGAGCTCCTATCCTGTGTGCCCCCAGGAGCGTCGCAGAGTTAAGGCACTCCGTGGTGGAGTCTGGCCTCATGGAAACCACTGCACACCCAACTCCCCCGACGTGAAACGCTGGAACTTACCTTGAGGCCTGAGGTCACCTTTCGTTTGGCCGGAGCTGAACATGTAGTGCCGTGGGAGGAGTTTCTAGCAAGGTATTGCCAGCACGGTGTTCCGCTTTGAGAGAACACGCAGCCTCGGCCCACAACGACAATCCTGCCGTGCAGAGACGTCGGGCCGCTAGTGCTGCTCGGGCAGCTTTGAAGCCAAGCGCACGGCGCCTCCAAACGGGGAGAAAGCGTACTCTCCCATCCGCGTCCCACTTTCAAGCTGAATGACGCAGCATGTTTCTCGGGAGGCTCTGCCGAGCTATCTAGTACAAGGGAGAGAGTGCCTGCCTCTGCCGAGAAAGGTTTTGACGTGGGGATTGCTGGACGTGCGGAAGAGCGTTCCCCAGGCCGTGCCAAGTTTAGGCTTTGGTGATTCTGGATGTTCCCAAGGGTCCAGAATTGTCCCTGGGAAAGCTGTCCTTTTTCTCTTTCTCCGGCTGGAAGTAAACATCTGGCAACCGACTGCCGTACGCAGGCGTCCTGGGGGAGACCCCCCCACCCCGGTTTCCTTTGGGACGCACATTGGTGTCTCACAGAAGAGCCCGCATTCCCAATTGGGGGCACACCAGCGTGGAATGTAAGGCTTTTTAGAACGGCGTACCTTGAGGCCGTGTGAAGGCCGTACAAACGAGAGCTTTCGATCGAACAGGGCAGCGCTTCGTCATCGTCGTTGCACGTTCTCGGAGCTTAATCAAACGAATGCATTTACTTCCTGTGGCTCAAACGCCAGAGAGGAGTTGGAAGGCATCCAGTGCCCTTTGACAGTTGTTACAACGAACGTGAGTGCACGGTGTCTCGTGAAATAAAGCCCTAGCACTGTTGAGGCCCTCCGTTAACGCACGCTTCTTCGCTCCTATGGCACTCCGAGGTGTTGCTGCCGGGGGAAATCTGGACTTTTGCATGAGGCCGGGGTGGGGCGAGGGGGACTCACAGTTCTTGTGCCGGCGAGCTCCCGAGCGCTCCGGCTGAAGCTCCCAGCAAGGAACTGAGAGCAGCAGGCCTCACACGCGTAAAGTCAGACTTCTGCTGTCACGAGTAAACTCAGACTTCTTGTGGGAGGCCTTCCGGCAGCAAAGAGAAGGTGGGCGCGAGCAGTGTACTTCAGGCAGCTTAGGACCCGCCCCTGTCTCGTTTACCACGGAGGGGAATAAGGTTTAGCCAGGGTCGCCCAGCTTCAAACCGGAGCTCCTATAGGGATCCTCAGCGGTTTCTGATTACCTCAAGGAAACACAACGGGAGGAACAGGGCCCTTCCGTGGAGGCCCGTTTGGGCACAGGGACCTCCGCGTGGGAGCTACTGGGTAAGTATGGCAGTCCCTTAGGTAGGCCTCAGTGACCAAGGCTCTCTGGCTCATGCCTAGCTGTGTAAAGAAGTGTGGCAAACGTACGTACTGCTCCTCAGGCTGGGCGCACAGCCTAGCTTTCGCTTCTATGAGAGTGCTGTCCCGAGTCTCTTCCTGGAGCCAGTCGTCAGCACGGTGCCTTTTGGCACTGCGGTTCTCTTTCAGTCAAGGAGGCCGTTCGACTGGCAAAGGGAGTCTGCGCAGCACTGCTTTCGCGAGGCTCTTTGACGACTGGGGCACTCAACCCAGGCAAGCCAGAGAGCAGTACGTTGCCCTTGCTCTGAATGTGAAGAGCTTTCTCCAGGGGCCTGTTTAGGCTAAGGTTCCTCAGAAGCCAGGAGCCGCCGTTCCGGCACGGAGAGAAGTCATCCTGCGAAATTGGCGAACGAGCTCCTATCCTGTGTGCCCCCAGGAGCGTCGCAGAGTTAAGGCACTCCGTGGTGGAGTCTGGCCTCATGGAAACCACTGCACACCCAACTCCCCCGACGTGAAACGCTGGAACTTACCTTGAGGCCTGAGGTCACCTTTCGTTTGGCCGGAGCTGAACATGTAGTGCCGTGGGAGGAGTTTCTAGCAAGGTATTGCCAGCACGGTGTTCCGCTTTGAGAGAACACGCAGCCTCGGCCCACAACGACAATCCTGCCGTGCAGAGACGTCGGGCCGCTAGTGCTGTTCGGGCAGCTTTGAAGCCAAGCGCACGGCGCCTCCAAACGGGGAGAAAGCGTACTCTCCCATCCGCGTCCCACTTTCAAGCTGAATGACGCAGCATGTTTCTCGGGAGGCTCTGCTGAGCTATCTAGTACAAGGGAGAGAGTGCCTGCCTCTGCCGAGAAAGGTTTTGACGTGGGGATTGCTGGACGTGCGGAAGAGCGTTCCCCAGGCCGTGCCAAGTTTAGGCTTTGGTGATTCTGGATGTTCCCAAGGGTCCAGAATTGTCCCTGGGAAAGCTGTCCTTTTTCTCTTTCTCCGGCTGGAAGTAAACATCTGGCAACCGACTGCCGTACGCAGGCGTCCTGGGGGAGACCCCCCCACCCCGGTTTCCTTTGGGACGCACATTGGTGTCTCACAGAAGTGCCCGCATTCCCAATTGGGGGCACACCAGCGTGGAATGTAAGGCTGTTTAGAACGACGTACCTTGAGGCCGTGTGAAGGCCGTACAAACGAGAGCTTTCGAGCGAACAGGGCAGCGCTTCGTCATCGTCGTTGCACGTTCTCGGAGCTTAATCAAACGAATGCATTTACTTCCTGTGGCTCAAACGCCAGAGAGGAGTTGGAAGGCATCCAGTGCCCTTTGACAGTTGTTACAACGAACGTGAGTGCACGGTGTCTCGTGAAATAAAGCCCTAGCACTGTTGAGGCCCTCCGTTAACGCATGCTTATTCGCTCCTATGGCACTCCGAGGTGTTCCTGCCGGGGGAAATCTGGACTTTTGCTTGAGGCCGGGGTGGGGCGAGGGGGACTCACAGTTCTTGTGCCGGCGAGCTCCCGAGCGCTCCGGCTGAAGCTCCCAGCAAGGAACTGAGAGCAGCAGGCCTCACACGCGTAAAGTCAGACTTCTGCTGTCACGAGTAAACTCAGACTTCTTGTGGGAGGCCTTCCGGCAGCAAAGAGAAGGTGGGCGCGAGCAGTGTACTTCAGGCAGCTTAGGACCCGCCCCTGTCTCGTTTACCACGGAGGGGAATAAGGTTTAGCCAGGGTCGCCCAGCTTCAAACCGGAGCTCCTATAGGGATCCTCAGCGGTTTCTGATTACCTCAAGGAAACACAACGGGAGGAACAGGGCCCTTCCGTGGAGGCCCGTTTGGGCACAGGGACCTCCGCGTGGGAGCTACTGGGTAAGTATGGCAGTCCCTTAGGTAGGCCTCAGTGACCAAGGCTCTCTGGCTCATGCCTAGCTGTGTAAAGAAGTGTGGCAAACGTACGTACTGCTCCTCAGGCTGGGCGCACAGCCTAGCTTTCGCTTCTATGAGAGTGCTGTCCCGAGTCTCTTCCTGGAGCCAGTCGTCAGCACGGTGCCTTTTGGCACTGCGGTTCTCTTTCAGTCAAGGAGGCCGTTCGACTGGCAAAGGGAGTCTGCGCAGCACTGCTTTCGCGAGGCTCTTTGACGACTGGGGCACTCAACCCAGGCAAGCCAGAGAGCAGTACGTTGCCCTTGCTCTGAATGTGAAGAGCTTTCTCCAGGGGCCTGTTTAGGCTAAGGTTCCTCAGAAGCCAGGAGCCGCCGTTCCGGCACGGAGAGAAGTCATCCTGCGAAATTGGCGAACGAGCTCCTATCCTGTGTGCCCCCAGGAGCGTCGCAGAGTTAAGGCACTCCGTGGTGGAGTCTGGCCTCATGGAAACCACTGCACACCCAACTCCCCCGACGTGAAACGCTGGAACTTACCTTGAGGCCTGAGGTCACCTTTCGTTTCGCCGGAGCTGAACATGTAGTGCCGTGGGAGGAGTTTCTAGCAAGGTATTGCCAGCACGGTGTTCCGCTTTGAGAGAACACGCAGCCTCTGCCCACAACGACAATCCTGCCGTGCAGAGACGTCGGGCCGCTAGTGCTGTTCGGGCAGCTTTGAAGCCAAGCGCACGGCGCCTCCAAACGGGGAGAAAGCGTACTCTCCCATCCGCGTCCCACTTTCAGGCTGAATGACGCAGCATGTTTCTCGGAAGGTTCTGCCGAGCTATCTAGTACAAGGGAGAGAGTGCCTGCCTCTGCCGAGAAAGGTTTTGACGTGGGGATTGCTGGACGTGCGGAAGAGCGTTCCCCAGGCCGTGCCAAGTTTAGGCTTTGGTGATTCTGGATGTTCCCAAGGGTCCAGAATTGTCCCTGGGAAAGCTGTCCTTTTTCTCTTTCTCCGGCTGGAAGTAAACATCTGGCAACCGACTGCCGTACGCAGGCGTCCTGGGGGAGACCCCCCCACCCCGGTTTCCTTTGGGACGCACATTGGTGTCTCACAGAAGTGCCCGCATTCCCAATTGGGGGCACACCAGCGTGGAATGTAAGGCTGTTTAGAACGGCGTACCTTGAGGCCGTGTGAAGGCCGTACAAACGAGAGCTTTCGAGCGAACAGGGCAGCGCTTCGTCATCGTCGTTGCACGTTCACGGAGCTTAATCAAACGAATGCATTTACTTCCTGTGGCTCAAACGCCAGAGAGGAGTTGGAAGGCATCCAGTGCCCTTTGACAGTTGTTACAACGAACGTGAGTGCACGGTGTCTCGTGAAATAAAGCCCTAGCACTGTTGAGGCCCTCCGTTAACGCACGCTTCTTCGCTCCTATGGCACTCCGAGGTGTTCCTGCCGGGGGAAATCTGGACTTTTGCTTGAGGCCGGGGTGGGGCGAGGGGACTCACAGTTCTTGTGCCGGCGAGCTCCCGAGCGCTCCGGCTGAAGCTCCCAGCAAGGAACTGAGAGCAGCAGGCCTCACACGCGTAAAGTCAGACTTCTGCTGTCACGAGTAAACTCAGACTTCTTGTGGGAGGCCTTCCGGCAGCAAAGAGAAGGTGGGCGCGAGCAGTGTACTTCAGGCAGCTTAGGACCCGCCCCTGTCTCGTTTACCACGGAGGGGAATAAGGTTTAGCCAGGGTCGCCCAGCTTCAAACCGGAGCTCCTATAGGGATCCTCAGCGGTTTCTGATTACCTCAAGGAAACACAACGGGAGGAACAGGGCCCTTCCGTGGAGGCCCGTTTGGGCACAGGGACCTCCGCGTGGGAGCTACTGGGTAAGTATGGCAGTCCCTTAGGTAGGCCTCAGTGACCAAGGCTCTCTGGCTCATGCCTAGCTGTGTAAAGAAGTGTGGCAAACGTACGTACTGCTCCTCAGGCTGGGCGCACAGCCTAGCTTTCGCTTCTATGAGAGTGCTGTCCCGAGTCTCTTCCTGGAGCCAGTCGTCAGCACGGTGCCTTTTGGCACTGCGGTTCTCTTTCAGTCAAGGAGGCCGTTCGACTGGCAAAGGGAGTCTGCGCAGCACTGCTTTCGCGAGGCTCTTTGACGACTGGGGCACTCAACCCAGGCAAGCCAGAGAGCAGTACGTTGCCCTTGCTCTGAATGTGAAGAGCTTTCTCCGGGGGCCTGTTTAGGCTAAGGTTCCTCAGAAGCCAGGAGCCGCCGTTCCGGCACGGAGAGAAGTCATCCTGCGAAATTGGCGAACGAGCTCCTATCCTGTGTGCCCCCAGGAGCGTCGCAGAGTTAAGGCACTCCGTGGTGGAGTCTGGCCTCATGGAAACCACTGCACACCCAACTCCCCCGACGTGAAACGCTGGAACTTACCTTGAGGCCTGAGGTCACCTTTCGTTTGGCCGGAGCTGAACATGTAGTGCCGTGGGAGGAGTTTCTAGCAGGGTATTGCCAGCACGGTGTTCCGCTTTGAGAGAACACGCAGCCTCGGCCCACAACGACAATCCTGCCGTGCAGAGACGTCGGGCCGCTAGTGCTGTTCGGGCAGCTTTGAAGCCAAGCGCACGGCGCCTCCAAACGGGGAGAAAGCGAACTCTCCCATCCGCGTCCCACTTTCAAGCTGAATGACGCAGCATGTTTCTCGGGAGGCTCTGCCGAGCTATCTAGTACAAGGGAGAGAGTGCCTGCCTCTGCCGAGAAAGGTTTTGACGTGGGGATTGCTGGACGTGCGGAAGAGCGTTCCCCAGGCCGTGCCAAGTTTAGGCTTTGGTGATTCTGGATGTTCCCAAGGGTCCAGAATTGTCCCTGGGAAAGCTGTCCTTTTTCTCTTTCTCCGGCTGGAAGTAAACATCTGGCAACCGACTGCCGTACGCAGGCGTCCTGGGGGAGACCCCCCCACCCCGGTTTCCTTTGGGACGCACATTGGTGTCTCACGGAAGTGCCCGCATTCCCAATTGGGGGCACACCAGCGTGGAATGTAAGGCTGTTTAGAACGACGTACCTTGAGGCCGTGTGAAGGCCGTACAAACGAGAGCTTTCGAGCGAACAGGGCAGCGCTTCGTCATCGTCGTTGCACGTTCACGGAGCTTAATCAAACGAATGCATTTACTTCCTGTGGCTCAAACGCCAGAGAGGAGTTGGAAGGCATCCAGTGCCCTTTGACAGTTGTTACAACGAACGTGAGTGCACGGTGTCTCGTGAAATAAAGCCCTAGCACTGTTGAGGCCCTCCGTTAACGCACGCTTCTTCGCTCCTATGGCACTCCGAGGTGTTCCTGCCGGGGGAAATCTGGACTTTTGCTTGAGGCCGGGGTGGGGCGAGGGGACTCACAGTTCTTGTGCCGGCGAGCTCCCGAGCGCTCCGGCTGAAGCTCCCAGCAAGGAACTGAGAGCAGCAGGCCTCACACGCGTAAAGTCAGACTTCTGCTGTCACGAGTAAACTCAGACTTCTTGTGGGAGGCCTTCCGGCAGCAAAGAGAAGGTGGGCGCGAGCAGTGTACTTCAGGCAGCTTAGGACCCGCCCCTGTCTCGTTTACCACGGAGGGGAATAAGGTTTAGCCAGGGTCGCCCAGCTTCAAACCGGAGCTCCTATAGGGATCCTCAGCGGTTTCTGATTACCTCAAGGAAACACAACGGGAGGAACAGGGCCCTTCCGTGGAGGCCCGTTTGGGCACAGGGACCTCCGCGTGGGAGCTACTGGGTAAGTATGGCAGTCCCTTAGGTAGGCCTCAGTGACCAAGGCTCTCTGGCTCATGCCTAGCTGTGTAAAGAAGTGTGGCAAACGTACGTACTGCTCCTCAGGCTGGGCGCACAGCCTAGCTTTCGCTTCTATGAGAGTGCTGTCCCGAGTCTCTTCCTGGAGCCAGTCGTCAGCACGGTGCCTTTTGGCACTGCGGTTCTCTTTCAGTCAAGGAGGCCGTTCGACTGGCAAAGGGAGTCTGCGCAGCACTGCTTTCGCGAGGCTCTTTGACGACTGGGGCACTCAACCCAGGCAAGCCAGAGAGCAGTACGTTGCCCTTGCTCTGAATGTGAAGAGCTTTCTCCGGGGGCCTGTTTAGGCTAAGGTTCCTCAGAAGCCAGGAGCCGCCGTTCCGGCACGGAGAGAAGTCATCCTGCGAAATTGGCGAACGAGCTCCTATCCTGTGTGCCCCCAGGAGCGTCGCAGAGTTAAGGCACTCCGTGGTGGAGTCTGGCCTCATGGAAACCACTGCACACCCAACTCCCCCGACGTGAAACGCTGGAACTTACCTTGAGGCCTGAGGTCACCTTTCGTTTGGCCGGAGCTGAACATGTAGTGCCGTGGGAGGAGTTTCTAGCAAGGTATTGCCAGCACGGTGTTCCGCTTTGAGAGAACACGCAGCCTCGGCCCACAACGACAATCCTGCCGTGCAGAGACGTCGGGCCGCTAGTGCTGTTCGGGCAGCTTTGAAGCCAAGCGCACGGCGCCTCCAAACGGGGAGAAAGCGAACTCTCCCATCCGCGTCCCACTTTCAAGCTGAATGACGCAGCATGTTTCTCGGGAGGCTCTGCCGAGCTATCTAGTACAAGGGAGAGAGTGCCTGCCTCTGCCGAGAAAGGTTTTGACGTGGGGATTGCTGGACGTGCGGAAGAGCGTTCCCCAGGCCGTGCCAAGTTTAGGCTTTGGTGATTCTGGATGTTCCCAAGGGTCCAGAATTGTCCCTGGGAAAGCTGTCCTTTTTCTCTTTCTCCGGCTGGAAGTAAACATCTGGCAACCGACTGCCGTACGCAGGCGTCCTGGGGGAGACCCCCCCACCCCGGTTTCCTTTGGGACGCACATTGGTGTCTCACAGAAGTGCCCGCATTCCCAATTGGGGGCACACCAGCGTGGAATGTAAGGCTGTTTAGAACGACGTACCTTGAGGCCGTGTGAAGGCCGTACAAACGAGAGCTTTCGAGCGAACAGGGCAGCGCTTCGTCATCGTCGTTGCACGTTCACGGAGCTTAATCAAACGAATGCATTTACTTCCTGTGGCTCAAACGCCAGAGAGGAGTTGGAAGGCATCCAGTGCCCTTTGACAGTTGTTACAACGAACGTGAGTGCACGGTGTCTCGTGAAATAAAGCCCTAGCACTGTTGAGGCCCTCCGTTAACGCACGCTTCTTCGCTCCTATGGCACTCCGAGGTGTTCCTGACGGGGGAAATCTGGACTTTTGCTTGAGGCCGGGGTGGGGCGAGGGGACTCACAGTTCTTGTGCCGGCGAGCTCCCGAGCGCTCCGGCTGAAGCTCCCAGCAAGGAACTGAGAGCAGCAGGCCTCACACGCGTAAAGTCAGACTTCTGCTGTCACGAGTAAACTCAGACTTCTTGTGGGAGGCCTTCCGGCAGCAAAGAGAAGGTGGGCGCGAGCAGTGTACTTCAGGCAGCTTAGGACCCGCCCCTGTCTCGTTTACCACGGAGGGGAATAAGGTTTAGCCAGGGTCGCCCAGCTTCAAACCGGAGCTCCTATAGGGATCCTCAGCGGTTTCTGATTACCTCAAGGAAACACAACGGGAGGAACAGGGCCCTTCCGTGGAGGCCCGTTTGGGCACAGGGACCTCCGCGTGGGAGCTACTGGGTAAGTATGGCAGTCCCTTAGGTAGGCCTCAGTGACCAAGGCTCTCTGGCTCATGCCTAGCTGTGTAAAGAAGTGTGGCAAACGTACGTACTGCTCCTCAGGCTGGGCGCACAGCCTAGCTTTCGCTTCTATGAGAGTGCTGTCCCGAGTCTCTTCCTGGAGCCAGTCGTCAGCACGGTGCCTTTTGGCACTGCGGTTCTCTTTCAGTCAAGGAGGCCGTTCGACTGGCAAAGGGAGTCTGCGCAGCACTGCTTTCGCGAGGCTCTTTGACGACTGGGGCACTCAACCCAGGCAAGCCAGAGAGCAGTACGTTGCCCTTGCTCTGAATGTGAAGAGTTTTCTCCGGGGGCCTGTTTAGGCTAAGGTTCCTCAGAAGCCAGGAGCCGCCGTTCCGGCACGGAGAGAAGTCATCCTGCGAAATTGGCGAACGAGCTCCTATCCTGTGTGCCCCCAGGAGCGTCGCAGAGTTAAGGCACTCCGTGGTGGAGTCTGGCCTCATGGAAACCACTGCACACCCAACTCCCCCGACGTGAAACGCTGGAACTTACCTTGAGGCCTGAGGTCACCTTTCGTTTGGCCGGAGCTGAACATGTAGTGCCGTGGGAGGAGTTTCTAGCAAGGTATTGCCAGCACGGTGTTCCGCTTTGAGAGAACACGCAGCCTCGGCCCACAACGACAATCCTGCCGTGCAGAGACGTCGGGCCGCTAGTGCTGTTCGGGCAGCTTTGAAGCCAAGCGCACGGCGCCTCCAAACGGGGAGAAAGCGAACTCTCCCATCCGCGTCCCACTTTCAAGCTGAATGACGCAGCATGTTTCTCGGGAGGCTCTGCCGAGCTATCTAGTACAAGGGAGAGAGTGCCTGCCTCTGCCGAGAAAGGTTTTGACGTGGGGATTGCTGGACGTGCGGAAGAGCGTTCCCCAGGCCGTGCCAAGTTTAGGCTTTGGTGATTCTGGATGTTCCCAAGGGTCCAGAATTGTCCCTGGGAAAGCTGTCCTTTTTCTCTTTCTCCGGCTGGAAGTAAACATCTGGCAACCGACTGCCGTACGCAGGCGTCCTGGGGGAGACCCCCCCACCCCGGTTTCCTTTGGGACGCACATTGGTGTCTCACAGAAGTGCCCGCATTCCCAATTGGGGGCACACCAGCGTGGAATGTAAGGCTGTTTAGAACGACGTACCTTGAGGCCGTGTGAAGGCCGTACAAACGAGAGCTTTCGAGCGAACAGGGCAGCGCTTCGTCATCGTCGTTGCACGTTCACGGAGCTTAATCAAACGAATGCATTTACTTCCTGTGGCTCAAACGCCAGAGAGGAGTTGGAAGGCATCCGGTGCCCTTTGACAGTTGTTACAACGAACGTGAGTGCACGGTGTCTCGTGAAATAAAGCCCTAGCACTGTTGAGGCCCTCCGTTAACGCACGCTTCTTCGCTCCTATGGCACTCCGAGGTGTTCCTGCCGGGGGAAATCTGGACTTTTGCTTGAGGCCGGGGTGGGGCGAGGGGACTCACAGTTCTTGTGCCGGCGAGCTCCCGAGCGCTCCGGCTGAAGCTCCCAGCAAGGAACTGAGAGCAGCAGGCCTCACACGCGTAAAGTCAGACTTCTGCTGTCACGAGTAAACTCAGACTTCTTGTGGGAGGCCTTCCGGCAGCAAAGAGAAGGTGGGCGCGAGCAGTGTACTTCAGGCAGCTTAGGACCCGCCCCTGTCTCGTTTACCACGGAGGGGAATAAGGTTTAGCCAGGGTCGCCCAGCTTCAAACCGGAGCTCCTATAGGGATCCTCAGCGGTTTCTGATTACCTCAAGGAAACACAACGGGAGGAACAGGGCCCTTCCGTGGAGGCCCGTTTGGGCACAGGGACCTCCGCGTGGGAGCTACTGGGTAAGTATGGCAGTCCCTTAGGTAGGCCTCAGTGACCAAGGCTCTCTGGCTCATGCCTAGCTGTGTAAAGAAGTGTGGCAAACGTACGTACTGCTCCTCAGGCTGGGCGCACAGCCTAGCTTTCGCTTCTATGAGAGTGCTGTCCCGAGTCTCTTCCTGGAGCCAGTCGTCAGCACGGTGCCTTTTGGCACTGCGGTTCTCTTTCAGTCAAGGAGGCCGTTCGACTGGCAAAGGGAGTCTGCGCAGCACTGCTTTCGCGAGGCTCTTTGACGACTGGGGCACTCAACCCAGGCAAGCCAGAGAGCAGTACGTTGCCCTTGCTCTGAATGTGAAGAGCTTTCTCCGGGGGCCTGTTTAGGCTAAGGTTCCTCAGAAGCCAGGAGCCGCCGTTCCGGCACGGAGAGAAGTCATCCTGCGAAATTGGCGAACGAGCTCCTATCCTGTGTGCCCCCAGGAGCGTCGCAGAGTTAAGGCACTCCGTGGTGGAGTCTGGCCTCATGGAAACCACTGCACACCCAACTCCCCCGACGTGAAACGCTGGAACTTACCTTGAGGCCTGAGGTCACCTTTCGTTTGGCCGGAGCTGAACATGTAGTGCCGTGGGAGGAGTTTCTAGCAAGGTATTGCCAGCACGGTGTTCCGCTTTGAGAGAACACGCAGCCTCGGCCCACAACGACAATCCTGCCGTGCAGAGACGTCGGGCCGCTAGTGCTGTTCGGGCAGCTTTGAAGCCAAGCGCACGGCGCCTCCAAACGGGGAGAAAGCGAACTCTCCCATCCGCGTCCCACTTTCAAGCTGAATGACGCAGCATGTTTCTCGGGAGGCTCTGCCGAGCTATCTAGTACAAGGGAGAGAGTGCCTGCCTCTGCCGAGAAAGGTTTTGACGTGGGGATTGCTGGACGTGCGGAAGAGCGTTCCCCAGGCCGTGCCAAGTTTAGGCTTTGGTGATTCTGGATGTTCCCAAGGGTCCAGAATTGTCCCTGGGAAAGCTGTCCTTTTTCTCTTTCTCCGGCTGGAAGTAAACATCTGGCAACCGACTGCCGTACGCAGGCGTCCTGGGGGAGACCCCCCCACCCCGGTTTCCTTTGGGACGCACATTGGTGTCTCACAGAAGTGCCCGCATTCCCAATTGGGGGCACACCAGCGTGGAATGTAAGGCTGTTTAGAACGACGTACCTTGAGGCCGTGTGAAGGCCGTACAAACGAGAGCTTTCGAGCGAACAGGGCAGCGCTTCGTCATTGTCGTTGCACGTTCACGGAGCTTAATCAAACGAATGCATTTACTTCCTGTGGCTCAAACGCCAGAGAGGAGTTGGAAGGCATCCGGTGCCCTTTGACAGTTGTTACAACGAACGTGAGTGCACGGTGTCTCGTGAAATAAAGCCCTAGCACTGTTGAGGCCCTCCGTTAACGCACGCTTCTTCGCTCCTATGGCACTCCGAGGTGTTCCTGCCGGGGGAAATCTGGACTTTTGCTTGAGGCCGGGGTGGGGCGAGGGGACTCACAGTTCTTGTGCCGGCGAGCTCCCGAGCGCTCCGGCTGAAGCTCCCAGCAAGGAACTGAGAGCAGCAGGCCTCACACGCGTAAAGTCAGACTTCTGCTGTCACGAGTAAACTCAGACTTCTTGTGCGAGGCCTTCCGGCAGCAAAGAGAAGGTGGGCGCGAGCAGTGTACTTCAGGCAGCTTAGGACCCGCCCCTGTCTCGTTTACCACGGAGGGGAATAAGGTTTAGCCAGGGTCGCCCAGCTTCAAACCGGAGCTCCTATAGGGATCCTCAGCGGTTTCTGATTACCTCAAGGAAACACAACGGGAGGAACAGGGCCCTTCCGTGGAGGCCCGTTTGGGCACAGGGACCTCCGCGTGGGAGCTACTGGGTAAGTATGGCAGTCCCTTAGGTAGGCCTCAGTGACCAAGGCTCTCTGGCTCATGCCTAGCTGTGTAAAGAAGTGTGGCAAACGTACGTACTGCTCCTCAGGCTGGGCGCACAGCCTAGCTTTCGCTTCTATGAGAGTGCTGTCCCGAGTCTCTTCCTGGAGCCAGTCGTCAGCACGGTGCCTTTTGGCACTGCGGTTCTCTTTCAGTCAAGGAGGCCGTTCGACTGGCAAAGGGAGTCTGCGCAGCACTGCTTTCGCGAGGCTCTTTGACGACTGGGGCACTCAACCCAGGCAAGCCAGAGAGCAGTACGTTGCCCTTGCTCTGAATGTGAAGAGCTTTCTCCGGGGGCCTGTTTAGGCTAAGGTTCCTCAGAAGCCAGGAGCCGCCGTTCCGGCACGGAGAGAAGTCATCCTGCGAAATTGGCGAACGAGCTCCTATCATGTGTGCCCCCAGGAGCGTCGCAGAGTTAAGGCACTCCGTGGTGGAGTCTGGCCTCATGGAAACCCCTGCACACCCAACTCCCCCGACGTGAAACGCTGGAACTTACCTTGAGGCCTGAGGTCACCTTTCGTTTGGCCGGAGCTGAACATGTAGTGCCGTGGGAGGAGTTTCTAGCAAGGTATTGCCAGCACGGTGTTCCGCTTTGAGAGAACACGCAGCCTCGGCCCACAACGACAATCCTGCCGTGCAGAGACGTCGGGCCGCTAGTGCTGTTCGGGCAGCTTTGAAGCCAAGCGCACGGCGCCTCCAAACGGGGAGAAAGCGAACTCTCCCATCCGCGTCCCACTTTCAAGCTGAATGACGCAGCATGTTTCTCGGGAGGCTCTGCCGAGCTATCTAGTACAAGGGAGAGAGTGCCTGCCTCTGCCGAGAAAGGTTTTGACGTGGGGATTGCTGGACGTGCGGAAGAGCGTTCCCCAGGCCGTGCCAAGTTTAGGCTTTGGTGATTCTGGATGTTCCCAAGGGTCCAGAATTGTCCCTGGGAAAGCTGTCCTTTTTCTCTTTCTCCGGCTGGAAGTAAACATCTGGCAACCGACTGCCGTACGCAGGCGTCCTGGGGGAGACCCCCCCACCCCGGTTTCCTTTGGGACGCACATTGGTGTCTCACAGAAGTGCCCGCATTCCCAATTGGGGGCACACCAGCGTGGAATGTAAGGCTGTTTAGAACGACGTACCTTGAGGCCGTGTGAAGGCCGTACAAACGAGAGCTTTCGAGCGAACAGGGCAGCGCTTCGTCATCGTCGTTGCACGTTCACGGAGCTTAATCAAACGAATGCATTTACTTCCTGTGGCTCAAACGCCAGAGAGGAGTTGGAAGGCATCCAGTGCCCTTTGACAGTTGTTACAACGAACGTGAGTGCACGGTGTCTCGTGAAATAAAGCCCTAGCACTGTTGAGGCCCTCCGTTAACGCACGCTTCTTCGCTCCTATGGCACTCCGAGGTGTTCCTGCCGGGGGAAATCTGGACTTTTGCTTGAGGCCGGGGTGGGGCGAGGGGACTCACAGTTCTTGTGCCGGCGAGCTCCCGAGCGCTCCGGCTGAAGCTCCCAGCAAGGAACTGAGAGCAGCAGGCCTCACACGCGTAAAGTCAGACTTCTGCTGTCACGAGTAAACTCAGACTTCTTGTGGGAGGCCTTCCGGCAGCAAAGAGAAGGTGGGCGCGAGCAGTGTACTTCAGGCAGCTTAGGACCCGCCCCTGTCTCGTTTACCACGGAGGGCAATAAGGTTTAGCCAGGGTCGCCCAGCTTCAAACCGGAGCTCCTATAGGGATCCTCAGCGGTTTCTGATTACCTCAAGGAAACACAACGGGAGGAGCAGGGCCCTTCCGTGGAGGCCCGTTTGGGCACAGGGACCTCCGCGTGGGAGCTACTGGGTAAGTATGGCAGTCCCTTAGGTAGGCCTCAGTGACCAAGGCTCTCTGGCTCATGCCTAGCTGTGTAAAGAAGTGTGGCAAACGTACGTACTGCTCCTCAGGCTGGGCGCACAGCCTAGCTTTCGCTTCTATGAGAGTGCTGTCCCGAGTCTCTTCCTGGAGCCAGTCGTCAGCACGGTGCCTTTTGGCACTGCGGTTCTCTTTCAGTCAAGGAGGCCGTTCGACTGGCAAAGGGAGTCTGCGCAGCACTGCTTTCGCGAGGCTCTTTGACGACTGGGGCACTCAACCCAGGCAAGCCAGAGAGCAGTACGTTGCCCTTGCTCTGAATGTGAAGAGCTTTCTCCGGGGGCCTGTTTAGGCTAAGGTTCCTCAGAAGCCAGGAGCCGCCGTTCCGGCACGGAGAGAAGTCATCCTGCGAAATTGGCGAACGAGCTCCTATCCTGTGTGCCCCCAGGAGCGTCGCAGAGTTAAGGCACTCCGTGGTGGAGTCTGGCCTCATGGAAACCACTGCACACCCAACTCCCCCGACGTGAAACGCTGGAACTTACCTTGAGGCCTGAGGTCACCTTTCGTTTGGCCGGAGCTGAACATGTAGTGCCGTGGGAGGAGTTTCTAGCAAGGTATTGCCAGCACGGTGTTCCGCTTTGAGAGAACACGCAGCCTCGGCCCACAACGACAATCCTGCCGTGCAGAGACGTCGGGCCGCTAGTGCTGTTCGGGCAGCTTTGAAGCCAAGCGCACGGCGCCTCCAAACGGGGAGAAAGCGTACTCTCCCATCCGCGTCCCACTTTCAGGCTGAATGACGCAGCATGTTTCTCGGGAGGCTCTGCCGAGCTATCTAGTACAAGGGAGAGAGTGCCTGCCTCTGCCGAGAAAGGTTTTGACGTGGGGATTGCTGGACGTGCGGAAGAGCGTTCCCCAGGCCGTGCCAAGTTTAGGCTTTGGTGATTCTGGATGTTCCCAAGGGTCCAGAATTGTCCCTGGGAAAGCTGTCCTTTTTCTCTTTCTCCGGCTGGAAGTAAACATCTGGCAACCGACTGCCGTACGCAGGCGTCCTGGGGGAGACCCCCCCACCCCGGTTTCCTTTGGGACGCACATTGGTGTCTCACAGAAGTGCCCGCATTCCCAATTGGGGGCACACCAGCGTGGAATGTAAGGCTGTTTAGAACGACGTACCTTGAGGCCGTGTGAAGGCCGTACAAACGAGAGCTTTCGAGCGAACAGGGCAGCGCTTCGTCATCGTCGTTGCACGTTCACGGAGCTTAATCAAACGAATGCATTTACTTCCTGTGGCTCAAACGCCAGAGAGGAGTTGGAAGGCATCCAGTGCCCTTTGACAGTTGTTACAACGAACGTGAGTGCACGGTGTCTCGTGAAATAAAGCCCTAGCACTGTTGAGGCCCTCCGTTAACGCACGCTTCTTCGCTCCTATGGCACTCCGAGGTGTTCCTGACGGGGGAAATCTGGACTTTTGCTTGAGGCCGGGGTGGGGCGAGGGGACTCACAGTTCTTGTGCCGGCGAGCTCCCGAGCGCTCCGGCTGAAGCTCCCAGCAAGGAACTGAGAGCAGCAGGCCTCACACGCGTAAAGTCAGACTTCTGCTGTCACGAGTAAACTCAGACTTCTTGTGGGAGGCCTTCCGGCAGCAAAGAGAAGGTGGGCGCGAGCAGTGTACTTCAGGCAGCTTAGGACCCGCCCCTGTCTCGTTTACCACGGAGGGGAATAAGGTTTAGCCAGGGTCGCCCAGCTTCAAACCGGAGCTCCTATAGGGATCCTCAGCGGTTTCTGATTACCTCAAGGAAACACAACGGGAGGAACAGGGCCCTTCCGTGGAGGCCCGTTTGGGCACAGGGACCTCCGCGTGGGAGCTACTGGGTAAGTATGGCAGTCCCTTAGGTAGGCCTCAGTGACCAAGGCTCTCTGGCTCATGCCTAGCTGCGTAAAGAAGTGTGGCAAACGTACGTACTGCTCCTCAGGCTGGGCGCACAGCCTAGCTTTCGCTTCTATGAGAGTGCTGTCCCGAGTCTCTTCCTGGAGCCAGTCGTCAGCACGGTGCCTTTTGGCACTGCGGTTCTCTTTCAGTCAAGGAGGCCGTTCGACTGGCAAAGGGAGTCTGCGCAGCACTGCTTTCGCGAGGCTCTTTGACGACTGGGGCACTCAACCCAGGCAAGCCAGAGAGCAGTACGTTGCCCTTGCTCTGAATGTGAAGAGCTTTCTCCGGGGGCCTGTTTAGGCTAAGGTTCCTCAGAAGCCAGGAGCCGCCGTTCCGGCACGGAGAGAAGTCATCCTGCGAAATTGGCGAACGAGCTCCTATCCTGTGTGCCCCCAGGAGCGTCGCAGAGTTAAGGCACTCCGTGGTGGAGTCTGGCCTCATGGAAACCACTGCACACCCAACTCCCCCGACGTGAAACGCTGGAACTTACCTTGAGGCCTGAGGTCACCTTTCGTTTGGCCGGAGCTGAACATGTAGTGCCGTGGGAGGAGTTTCTAGCAAGGTATTGCCAGCACGGTGTTCCGCTTTGAGAGAACACGCAGCCTCGGCCCACAACGACAATCCTGCCGTGCAGAGACGTCGGGCCGCTAGTGCTGTTCGGGCAGCTTTGAAGCCAAGCGCACGGCGCCTCCAAACGGGGAGAAAGCGTACTGTCCCATCCGCGTCCCACTTTCAGGCTGAATGACGCAGCATGTTTCTCGGGAGGCTCTGCCGAGCTATCTAGTACAAGGGAGAGAGTGCCTGCCTCTGCCGAGAAAGGTTTTGACGTGGGGATTGCTGGACGTGCGGAAGAGCGTTCCCCAGGCCGTGCCAAGTTTAGGCTTTGGTGATTCTGGATGTTCCCAAGGGTCCAGAATTGTCCCTGGGAAAGCTGTCCTTTTTCTCTTTCTCCGGCTGGAAGTAAACATCTGGCAACCGACTGCCGTACGCAGGCGTCCTGGGGGAGACCCCCCCACCCCGGTTTCCTTTGGGACGCACATTGGTGTCTCACAGAAGTGCCCGCATTCCCAATTGGGGGCACACCAGCGTGGAATGTAAGGCTGTTTAGAACGACGTACCTTGAGGCCGTGTGAAGGCCGTACAAACGAGAGCTTTCGAGCGAACAGGGCAGCGCTTCGTCATCGTCGTTGCACGTTCACGGAGCTTAATCAAACGAATGCATTTACTTCCTGTGGCTCAAACGCCAGAGAGGAGTTGGAAGGCATCCAGTGCCCTTTGACAGTTGTTACAACGAACGTGAGTGCACGGTGTCTCGTGAAATAAAGCCCTAGCACTGTTGAGGCCCTCCGTTAACGCACGCTTCTTCGCTCCTATGGCACTCCGAGGTGTTCCTGCCGGGGGAAATCTGGACTTTTGCTTGAGGCCGGGGTGGGGCGAGGGGACTCACAGTTCTTGTGCCGGCGAGCTCCCGAGCGCTCCGGCTGAAGCTCCCAGCAAGGAACTGAGAGCAGCAGGCCTCACACGCGTAAAGTCAGACTTCTGCTGTCACGAGTAAACTCAGACTTCTTGTGGGAGGCCTTCCGGCAGCAAAGAGAAGGTGGGCGCGAGCAGTGTACTTCAGGCAGCTTAGGACCCGCCCCTGTCTCGTTTACCACGGAGGGGAATAAGGTTTAGCCAGGGTCGCCCAGCTTCAAACCGGAGCTCCTATAGGGATCCTCAGCGGTTTCTGATTACCTCAAGGAAACACAACGGGAGGAACAGGGCCCTTCCGTGGAGGCCCGTTTGGGCACAGGGACCTCCGCGTGGGAGCTACTGGGTAAGTATGGCAGTCCCTTAGGTAGGCCTCAGTGACCAAGGCTCTCTGGCTCATGCCTAGCTGTGTAAAGAAGTGTGGCAAACGTACGTACTGCTCCTCAGGCTGGGCGCACAGCCTAGCTTTCGCTTCTATGAGAGTGCTGTCCCGAGTCTCTTCCTGGAGCCAGTCGTCAGCACGGTGCCTTTTGGCACTGCGGTTCTCTTTCAGTCAAGGAGGCCGTTCGACTGGCAAAGGGAGTCTGCGCAGCACTGCTTTCGCGAGGCTCTTTGACGACTGGGGCACTCAACCCAGGCAAGCCAGAGAGCAGTACGTTGCCCTTGCTCTGAATGTGAAGAGCTTTCTCCAGGGGCCTGTTTAGGCTAAGGTTCCTCAGAAGCCAGGAGCCGCCGTTCCGGCACGGAGAGAAGTCATCCTGCGAAATTGGCGAACGAGCTCCTATCCTGTGTGCCCCCAGGAGCGTCGCAGAGTTAAGGCACTCCGTGGTGGAGTCTGGCCTCATGGAAACCACTGCACACCCAACTCCCCCGACGTGAAACGCTGGAACTTACCTTGAGGCCTGAGGTCACCTTTCGTTTGGCCGGAGCTGAACATGTAGTGCCGTGGGAGGAGTTTCTAGCAAGGTATTGCCAGCACGGTGTTCCGCTTTGAGAGAACACGCAGCCTCGGCCCACAACGACAATCCTGCCGTGCAGAGACGTCGGGCCGCTAGTGCTGTTCGGGCAGCTTTGAAGCCAAGCGCACGGCGCCTCCAAACGGGGAGAAAGCGTACTGTCCCATCCGCGTCCCACTTTCAGGCTGAATGACGCAGCATGTTTCTCGGGAGGCTCTGCCGAGCTATCTAGTACAAGGGAGAGAGTGCCTGCCTCTGCCGAGAAAGGTTTTGACGTGGGGATTGCTGGACGTGCGGAAGAGCGTTCCCCAGGCCGTGCCAAGTTTAGGCTTTGGTGATTCTGGATGTTCCCAAGGGTCCAGAATTGTCCCTGGGAAAGCTGTCCTTTTTCTCTTTCTCCGGCTGGAAGTAAACATCTGGCAACCGACTGCCGTACGCAGGCGTCCTGGGGGAGACCCCCCCACCCCGGTTTCCTTTGGGACGCACATTGGTGTCTCACAGAAGTGCCCGCATTCCCAATTGGGGGCACACCAGCGTGGAATGTAAGGCTGTTTAGAACGACGTACCTTGAGGCCGTGTGAAGGCCGTACAAACGAGAGCTTTCGAGCGAACAGGGCAGCGCTTCGTCATCGTCGTTGCACGTTCACGGAGCTTAATCAAACGAATGCATTTACTTCCTGTGGCTCAAACGCCAGAGAGGAGTTGGAAGGCATCCAGTGCCCTTTGACAGTTGTTACAACGAACGTGAGTGCACGGTGTCTCGTGAAATAAAGCCCTAGCACTGTTGAGGCCCTCCGTTAACGCACGCTTCTTCGCTCCTATGGCACTCCGAGGTGTTCCTGACGGGGGAAATCTGGACTTTTGCTTGAGGCCGGGGTGGGGCGAGGGGACTCACAGTTCTTGTGCCGGCGAGCTCCCGAGCGCTCCGGCTGAAGCTCCCAGCAAGGAACTGAGAGCAGCAGGCCTCACACGCGTAAAGTCAGACTTCTGCTGTCACGAGTAAACTCAGACTTCTTGTGGGAGGCCTTCCGGCAGCAAAGAGAAGGTGGGCGCGAGCAGTGTACTTCAGGCAGCTTAGGACCCGCCCCTGTCTCGTTTACCACGGAGGGGAATAAGGTTTAGCCAGGGTCGCCCAGCTTCAAACCGGAGCTCCTATAGGGATCCTCGGCGGTTTCTGATTACCTCAAGGAAACACAACGGGAGGAACAGGGCCCTTCCGTGGAGGCCCGTTTGGGCACAGGGACCTCCGCGTGGGAGCTACTGGGTAAGTATGGCAGTCCCTTAGGTAGGCCTCAGTGACCAAGGCTCTCTGGCTCATGCCTAGCTGTGTAAAGAAGTGTGGCAAACGTACGTACTGCTCCTCAGGCTGGGCGCACAGCCTAGCTTTCGCTTCTATGAGAGTGCTGTCCCGAGTCTCTTCCTGGAGCCAGTCGTCAGCACGGTGCCTTTTGGCACTGCGGTTCTCTTTCAGTCAAGGAGGCCGTTCGACTGGCAAAGGGAGTCTGCGCAGCACTGCTTTCGCGAGGCTCTTTGACGACTGGGGCACTCAACCCAGGCAAGCCAGAGAGCAGTACGTTGCCCTTGCTCTGAATGTGAAGAGCTTTCTCCGGGGGCCTGTTTAGGCTAAGGTTCCTCAGAAGCCAGGAGCCGCCGTTCCGGCACGGAGAGAAGTCATCCTGCGAAATTGGCGAACGAGCTCCTATCCTGTGTGCCCCCAGGAGCGGCGCAGAGTTAAGGCACTCCGTGGTGGAGTCTGGCCTCATGGAAACCACTGCACACCCAACTCCCCCGACGTGAAACGCTGGAACTTACCTTGAGGCCTGAGGTCACCTTTCGTTTGGCCGGAGCTGAACATGTAGTGCCGTGGGAGGAGTTTCTAGCAAGGTATTGCCAGCACGGTGTTCCGCTTTGAGAGAACACGCAGCCTCGGCCCACAACGACAATCCTGCCGTGCAGAGACGTCGGGCCGCTAGTGCTGTTCGGGCAGCTTTGAAGCCAAGCGCACGGCGCCTCCAAACGGGGAGAAAGCGTACTGTCCCATCCGCGTCCCACTTTCAGGCTGAATGACGCAGCATGTTTCTCGGGAGGCTCTGCCGAGCTATCTAGTACAAGGGAGAGAGTGCCTGCCTCTGCCGAGAAAGGTTTTGACGTGGGGATTGCTGGACGTGCGGAAGAGCGTTCCCCAGGCCGTGCCAAGTTTAGGCTTTGGTGATTCTGGATGTTCCCAAGGGTCCAGAATTGTCCCTGGGAAAGCTGTCCTTTTTCTCTTTCTCCGGCTGGAAGTAAACATCTGGCAACCGACTGCCGTACGCAGGCGTCCTGGGGGAGACCCCCCCACCCCGGTTTCCTTTGGGACGCACATTGGTGTCTCACAGAAGTGCCCGCATTCCCAATTGGGGGCACACCAGCGTGGAATGTAAGGCTGTTTAGAACGACGTACCTTGAGGCCGTGTGAAGGCCGTACAAACGAGAGCTTTCGAGCGAACAGGGCAGCGCTTCGTCATCGTCGTTGCACGTTCACGGAGCTTAATCAAACGAATGCATTTACTTCCTGTGGCTCAAACGCCAGAGAGGAGTTGGAAGGCATCCAGTGCCCTTTGACAGTTGTTACAACGAACGTGAGTGCACGGTGTCTCGTGAAATAAAGCCCTAGCACTGTTGAGGCCCTCCGTTAACGCACGCTTCTTCGCTCCTATGGCACTCCGAGGTGTTCCTGCCGGGGGAAATCTGGACTTTTGCTTGAGGCCGGGGTGGGGCGAGGGGGACTCACAGTTCTTGTGCCGGCGAGCTCCCGAGCGCTCCGGCTGAAGCTCCCAGCAAGGAACTGAGAGCAGCAGGCCTCACACGCGTAAACTCAGACTTCTGCTGTCACGAGTAAACTCAGACTTCTTGTGGGAGGCCTTCCGGCAGCAAAGAGAAGGTGGGCGCGAGCAGTGTACTTCAGGCAGCTTAGGACCCGCCCCTGTCTCGTTTACCACGGAGGGGAATAAGGTTTAGCCAGGGTCGCCCAGCTTCAAACCGGAGCTCCTATAGGGATCCTCAGCGGTTTCTGATTACCTCAAGGAAACACAACGGGAGGAACAGGGCCCTTCCGTGGAGGCCCGTTTGGGCACAGGGACCTCCGCGTGGGAGCTACTGGGTAAGTATGGCAGTCCCTTAGGTAGGCCTCAGTGACCAAGGCTCTCTGGCTCATGCCTAGCTGTGTAAAGAAGTGTGGCAAACGTACGTACTGCTCCTCAGGCTGGGCGCACAGCCTAGCTTTCGCTTCTATGAGAGTGCTGTCCCGAGTCTCTTCCTGGAGCCAGTCGTCAGCACGGTGCCTTTTGGCACTGCGGTTCTCTTTCAGTCAAGGAGGCCGTTCGACTGGCAAAGGGAGTCTGCGCAGCACTGCTTTCGCGAGGCTCTTTGACGACTGGGGCACTCAACCCAGGCAAGCCAGAGAGCAGTACGTTGCCCTTGCTCTGAATGTGAAGAGCTTTCTCCAGGGGCCTGTTTAGGCTAAGGTTCCTCAGAAGCCAGGAGCCGCCGTTCCGGCACGGAGAGAAGTCATCCTGCGAAATTGGCGAACGAGCTCCTATCCTGTGTGCCCCCAGGAGCGTCGCAGAGTTAAGGCACTCCGTGGTGGAGTCTGGCCTCATGGAAACCACTGCACACCCAACTCCCCCGACGTGAAACGCTGGAACTTACCTTGAGGCCTGAGGTCACCTTTCGTTTGGCCGGAGCTGAACATGTAGTGCCGTGGGAGGAGTTTCTAGCAAGGTATTGCCAGCACGGTGTTCCGCTTTGAGAGAACACGCAGCCTCGGCCCACAACGACAATCCTGCCGTGCAGAGACGTCGGGCCGCTAGTGCTGCTCGGGCAGCTTTGAAGCCAAGCGCACGGCGCCTCCAAACGGGGAGAAAGCGTACTCTCCCATCCGCGTCCCACTTTCAAGCTGAATGACGCAGCATGTTTCTCGGGAGGCTCTGCCGAGCTATCTAGTACAAGGGAGAGAGTGCCTGCCTCTGCCGAGAAAGGTTTTGACGTGGGGATTGCTGGACGTGCGGAAGAGCGTTCCCCAGGCCGTGCCAAGTTTAGGCTTTGGTGATTCTGGATGTTCCCAAGGGTCCAGAATTGTCCCTGGGAAAGCTGTCCTTTTTCTCTTTCTCCGGCTGGAAGTAAACATCTGGCAACCGACTGCCGTACGCAGGCGTCCTGGGGGAGACCCCCCCACCCCGGTTTCCTTTGGGACGCACATTGGTGTCTCACAGAAGAGCCCGCATTCCCAATTGGGGGCACACCAGCGTGGAATGTAAGGCTTTTTAGAACGGCGTACCTTGAGGCCGTGTGAAGGCCGTACAAACGAGAGCTTTCGATCGAACAGGGCAGCGCTTCGTCATCGTCGTTGCACGTTCTCGGAGCTTAATCAAACGAATGCATTTACTTCCTGTGGCTCAAACGCCAGAGAGGAGTTGGAAGGCATCCAGTGCCCTTTGACAGTTGTTACAACGAACGTGAGTGCACGGTGTCTCGTGAAATAAAGCCCTAGCACTGTTGAGGCCCTCCGTTAACGCACGCTTCTTCGCTCCTATGGCACTCCGAGGTGTTGCTGCCGGGGGAAATCTGGACTTTTGCATGAGGCCGGGGTGGGGCGAGGGGGACTCACAGTTCTTGTGCCGGCGAGCTCCCGAGCGCTCCGGCTGAAGCTCCCAGCAAGGAACTGAGAGCAGCAGGCCTCACACGCGTAAAGTCAGACTTCTGCTGTCACGAGTAAACTCAGACTTCTTGTGGGAGGCCTTCCGGCAGCAAAGAGAAGGTGGGCGCGAGCAGTGTACTTCAGGCAGCTTAGGACCCGCCCCTGTCTCGTTTACCACGGAGGGGAATAAGGTTTAGCCAGGGTCGCCCAGCTTCAAACCGGAGCTCCTATAGGGATCCTCAGCGGTTTCTGATTACCTCAAGGAAACACAACGGGAGGAACAGGGCCCTTCCGTGGAGGCCCGTTTGGGCACAGGGACCTCCGCGTGGGAGCTACTGGGTAAGTATGGCAGTCCCTTAGGTAGGCCTCAGTGACCAAGGCTCTCTGGCTCATGCCTAGCTGTGTAAAGAAGTGTGGCAAACGTACGTACTGCTCCTCAGGCTGGGCGCACAGCCTAGCTTTCGCTTCTATGAGAGTGCTGTCCCGAGTCTCTTCCTGGAGCCAGTCGTCAGCACGGTGCCTTTTGGCACTGCGGTTCTCTTTCAGTCAAGGAGGCCGTTCGACTGGCAAAGGGAGTCTGCGCAGCACTGCTTTCGCGAGGCTCTTTGACGACTGGGGCACTCAACCCAGGCAAGCCAGAGAGCAGTACGTTGCCCTTGCTCTGAATGTGAAGAGCTTTCTCCGGGGGCCTGTTTAGGCTAAGGTTCCTCAGAAGCCAGGAGCCGCCGTTCCGGCACGGAGAGAAGTCATCCTGCGAAATTGGCGAACGAGCTCCTATCCTGTGTGCCCCCAGGAGCGTCGCAGAGTTAAGGCACTCCGTGGTGGAGTCTGGCCTCATGGAAACCACTGCACACCCAACTCCCCCGACGTGAAACGCTGGAACTTACCTTGAGGCCTGAGGTCACCTTTCGTTTGGCCGGAGCTGAACATGTAGTGCCGTGGGAGGAGTTTCTAGCAAGGTATTGCCAGCACGGTGTTCCGCTTTGAGAGAACACGCAGCCTCGGCCCACAACGACAATCCTGCCGTGCAGAGACGTCGGGCCGCTAGTGCTGTTCGGGCAGCTTTGAAGCCAAGCGCACGGCGCCTCCAAACGGGGAGAAAGCGTACTCTCCCATCCGCGTCCCACTTTCAAGCTGAATGACGCAGCATGTTTCTCGGGAGGCTCTGCTGAGCTATCTAGTACAAGGGAGAGAGTGCCTGCCTCTGCCGAGAAAGGTTTTGACGTGGGGATTGCTGGACGTGCGGAAGAGCGTTCCCCAGGCCGTGCCAAGTTTAGGCTTTGGTGATTCTGGATGTTCCCAAGGGTCCAGAATTGTCCCTGGGAAAGCTGTCCTTTTTCTCTTTCTCCGGCTGGAAGTAAACATCTGGCAACCGACTGCCGTACGCAGGCGTCCTGGGGGAGACCCCCCCACCCCGGTTTCCTTTGGGACGCACATTGGTGTCTCACAGAAGTGCCCGCATTCCCAATTGGGGGCACACCAGCGTGGAATGTAAGGCTGTTTAGAACGACGTACCTTGAGGCCGTGTGAAGGCCGTACAAACGAGAGCTTTCGAGCGAACAGGGCAGCGCTTCGTCATCGTCGTTGCACGTTCTCGGAGCTTAATCAAACGAATGCATTTACTTCCTGTGGCTCAAACGCCAGAGAGGAGTTGGAAGGCATCCAGTGCCCTTTGACAGTTGTTACAACGAACGTGAGTGCACGGTGTCTCGTGAAATAAAGCCCTAGCACTGTTGAGGCCCTCCGTTAACGCACGCTTATTCGCTCCTATGGCACTCCGAGGTGTTCCTGCCGGGGGAAATCTGGACTTTTGCTTGAGGCCGGGGTGGGGCGAGGGGGACTCACAGTTCTTGTGCCGGCGAGCTCCCGAGCGCTCCGGCTGAAGCTCCCAGCAAGGAACTGAGAGCAGCAGGCCTCACACGCGTAAAGTCAGACTTCTGCTGTCACGAGTAAACTCAGACTTCTTGTGGGAGGCCTTCCGGCAGCAAAGAGAAGGTGGGCG
Source organism: Globicephala melas (assembly GCF_963455315.2). Classification (NCBI taxonomy): domain Eukaryota; kingdom Metazoa; phylum Chordata; class Mammalia; order Artiodactyla; family Delphinidae; genus Globicephala; species Globicephala melas. The sequence goes on along the minus strand of NW_027207457.1, from coordinate 188,730 downwards.
CGAGCAGTGTACTTCAGGCAGCTTAGGACCCGCCCCTGTCTCGTTTACCACGGAGGGGAATAAGGTTTAGCCAGGGTCGCCCAGCTTCAAACCGGAGCTCCTATAGGGATCCTCAGCGGTTTCTGATTACCTCAAGGAAACACAACGGGAGGAACAGGGCCCTTCCGTGGAGGCCCGTTTGGGCACAGGGACCTCCGCGTGGGAGCTACTGGGTAAGTATGGCAGTCCCTTAGGTAGGCCTCAGTGACCAAGGCTCTCTGGCTCATGCCTAGCTGTGTAAAGAAGTGTGGCAAACGTACGTACTGCTCCTCAGGCTGGGCGCACAGCCTAGCTTTCGCTTCTATGAGAGTGCTGTCCCGAGTCTCTTCCTGGAGCCAGTCGTCAGCACGGTGCCTTTTGGCACTGCGGTTCTCTTTCAGTCAAGGAGGCCGTTCGACTGGCAAAGGGAGTCTGCGCAGCACTGCTTTCGCGAGGCTCTTTGACGACTGGGGCACTCAACCCAGGCAAGCCAGAGAGCAGTACGTTGCCCTTGCTCTGAATGTGAAGAGCTTTCTCCGGGGGCCTGTTTAGGCTAAGGTTCCTCAGAAGCCAGGAGCCGCCGTTCCGGCACGGAGAGAAGTCATCCTGCGAAATTGGCGAACGAGCTCCTATCCTGTGTGCCCCCAGGAGCGTCGCAGAGTTAAGGCACTCCGTGGTGGAGTCTGGCCTCATGGAAACCACTGCACACCCAACTCCCCCGACGTGAAACGCTGGAACTTACCTTGAGGCCTGAGGTCACCTTTCGTTTCGCCGGAGCTGAACATGTAGTGCCGTGGGAGGAGTTTCTAGCAAGGTATTGCCAGCACGGTGTTCCGCTTTGAGAGAACACGCAGCCTCGGCCCACAACGACAATCCTGCCGTGCAGAGACGTCGGGCCGCTAGTGCTGTTCGGGCAGCTTTGAAGCCAAGCGCACGGCGCCTCCAAACGGGGAGAAAGCGTACTCTCCCATCCGCGTCCCACTTTCAGGCTGAATGACGCAGCATGTTTCTCGGAAGGTTCTGCCGAGCTATCTAGTACAAGGGAGAGAGTGCCTGCCTCTGCCGAGAAAGGTTTTGACGTGGGGATTGCTGGACGTGCGGAAGAGCGTTCCCCAGGCCGTGCCAAGTTTAGGCTTTGGTGATTCTGGATGTTCCCAAGGGTCCAGAATTGTCCCTGGGAAAGCTGTCCTTTTTCTCTTTCTCCGGCTGGAAGTAAACATCTGGCAACCGACTGCCGTACGCAGGCGTCCTGGGGGAGACCCCCCCACCCCGGTTTCCTTTGGGACGCACATTGGTGTCTCACAGAAGTGCCCGCATTCCCAATTGGGGGCACACCAGCGTGGAATGTAAGGCTGTTTAGAACGGCGTACCTTGAGGCCGTGTGAAGGCCGTACAAACGAGAGCTTTCGAGCGAACAGGGCAGCGCTTCGTCATCGTCGTTGCACGTTCACGGAGCTTAATCAAACGAATGCATTTACTTCCTGTGGCTCAAACGCCAGAGAGGAGTTGGAAGGCATCCAGTGCCCTTTGACAGTTGTTACAACGAACGTGAGTGCACGGTGTCTCGTGAAATAAAGCCCTAGCACTGTTGAGGCCCTCCGTTAACGCACGCTTCTTCGCTCCTATGGCACTCCGAGGTGTTCCTGCCGGGGGAAATCTGGACTTTTGCTTGAGGCCGGGGTGGGGCGAGGGGACTCACAGTTCTTGTGCCGGCGAGCTCCCGAGCGCTCCGGCTGAAGCTCCCAGCAAGGAACTGAGAGCAGCAGGCCTCACACGCGTAAAGTCAGACTTCTGCTGTCACGAGTAAACTCAGACTTCTTGTGGGAGGCCTTCCGGCAGCAAAGAGAAGGTGGGCGCGAGCAGTGTACTTCAGGCAGCTTAGGACCCGCCCCTGTCTCGTTTACCACGGAGGGGAATAAGGTTTAGCCAGGGTCGCCCAGCTTCAAACCGGAGCTCCTATAGGGATCCTCAGCGGTTTCTGATTACCTCAAGGAAACACAACGGGAGGAACAGGGCCCTTCCGTGGAGGCCCGTTTGGGCACAGGGACCTCCGCGTGGGAGCTACTGGGTAAGTATGGCAGTCCCTTAGGTAGGCCTCAGTGACCAAGGCTCTCTGGCTCATGCCTAGCTGTGTAAAGAAGTGTGGCAAACGTACGTACTGCTCCTCAGGCTGGGCGCACAGCCTAGCTTTCGCTTCTATGAGAGTGCTGTCCCGAGTCTCTTCCTGGAGCCAGTCGTCAGCACGGTGCCTTTTGGCACTGCGGTTCTCTTTCAGTCAAGGAGGCCGTTCGACTGGCAAAGGGAGTCTGCGCAGCACTGCTTTCGCGAGGCTCTTTGACGACTGGGGCACTCAACCCAGGCAAGCCAGAGAGCAGTACGTTGCCCTTGCTCTGAATGTGAAGAGCTTTCTCCGGGGGCCTGTTTAGGCTAAGGTTCCTCAGAAGCCAGGAGCCGCCGTTCCGGCACGGAGAGAAGTCATCCTGCGAAATTGGCGAACGAGCTCCTATCCTGTGTGCCCCCAGGAGCGTCGCAGAGTTAAGGCACTCCGTGGTGGAGTCTGGCCTCATGGAAACCACTGCACACCCAACTCCCCCGACGTGAAACGCTGGAACTTACCTTGAGGCCTGAGGTCACCTTTCGTTTGGCCGGAGCTGAACATGTAGTGCCGTGGGAGGAGTTTCTAGCAGGGTATTGCCAGCACGGTGTTCCGCTTTGAGAGAACACGCAGCCTCGGCCCACAACGACAATCCTGCCGTGCAGAGACGTCGGGCCGCTAGTGCTGTTCGGGCAGCTTTGAAGCCAAGCGCACGGCGCCTCCAAACGGGGAGAAAGCGAACTCTCCCATCCGCGTCCCACTTTCAAGCTGAATGACGCAGCATGTTTCTCGGGAGGCTCTGCCGAGCTATCTAGTACAAGGGAGAGAGTGCCTGCCTCTGCCGAGAAAGGTTTTGACGTGGGGATTGCTGGACGTGCGGAAGAGCGTTCCCCAGGCCGTGCCAAGTTTAGGCTTTGGTGATTCTGGATGTTCCCAAGGGTCCAGAATTGTCCCTGGGAAAGCTGTCCTTTTTCTCTTTCTCCGGCTGGAAGTAAACATCTGGCAACCGACTGCCGTACGCAGGCGTCCTGGGGGAGACCCCCCCACCCCGGTTTCCTTTGGGACGCACATTGGTGTCTCACAGAAGTGCCCGCATTCCCAATTGGGGGCACACCAGCGTGGAATGTAAGGCTGTTTAGAACGACGTACCTTGAGGCCGTGTGAAGGCCGTACAAACGAGAGCTTTCGAGCGAACAGGGCAGCGCTTCGTCATCGTCGTTGCACGTTCACGGAGCTTAATCAAACGAATGCATTTACTTCCTGTGGCTCAAACGCCAGAGAGGAGTTGGAAGGCATCCAGTGCCCTTTGACAGTTGTTACAACGAACGTGAGTGCACGGTGTCTCGTGAAATAAAGCCCTAGCACTGTTGAGGCCCTCCGTTAACGCACGCTTCTTCGCTCCTATGGCACTCCGAGGTGTTCCTGCCGGGGGAAATCTGGACTTTTGCTTGAGGCCGGGGTGGGGCGAGGGGACTCACAGTTCTTGTGCCGGCGAGCTCCCGAGCGCTCCGGCTGAAGCTCCCAGCAAGGAACTGAGAGCAGCAGGCCTCACACGCGTAAAGTCAGACTTCTGCTGTCACGAGTAAACTCAGACTTCTTGTGGGAGGCCTTCCGGCAGCAAAGAGAAGGTGGGCGCGAGCAGTGTACTTCAGGCAGCTTAGGACCCGCCCCTGTCTCGTTTACCACGGAGGGGAATAAGGTTTAGCCAGGGTCGCCCAGCTTCAAACCGGAGCTCCTATAGGGATCCTCAGCGGTTTCTGATTACCTCAAGGAAACACAACGGGAGGAACAGGGCCCTTCCGTGGAGGCCCGTTTGGGCACAGGGACCTCCGCGTGGGAGCTACTGGGTAAGTATGGCAGTCCCTTAGGTAGGCCTCAGTGACCAAGGCTCTCTGGCTCATGCCTAGCTGTGTAAAGAAGTGTGGCAAACGTACGTACTGCTCCTCAGGCTGGGCGCACAGCCTAGCTTTCGCTTCTATGAGAGTGCTGTCCCGAGTCTCTTCCTGGAGCCAGTCGTCAGCACGGTGCCTTTTGGCACTGCGGTTCTCTTTCAGTCAAGGAGGCCGTTCGACTGGCAAAGGGAGTCTGCGCAGCACTGCTTTCGCGAGGCTCTTTGACGACTGGGGCACTCAACCCAGGCAAGCCAGAGAGCAGTACGTTGCCCTTGCTCTGAATGTGAAGAGCTTTCTCCGGGGGCCTGTTTAGGCTAAGGTTCCTCAGAAGCCAGGAGCCGCCGTTCCGGCACGGAGAGAAGTCATCCTGCGAAATTGGCGAACGAGCTCCTATCCTGTGTGCCCCCAGGAGCGTCGCAGAGTTAAGGCACTCCGTGGTGGAGTCTGGCCTCATGGAAACCACTGCACACCCAACTCCCCCGACGTGAAACGCTGGAACTTACCTTGAGGCCTGAGGTCACCTTTCGTTTGGCCGGAGCTGAACATGTAGTGCCGTGGGAGGAGTTTCTAGCAAGGTATTGCCAGCACGGTGTTCCGCTTTGAGAGAACACGCAGCCTCGGCCCACAACGACAATCCTGCCGTGCAGAGACGTCGGGCCGCTAGTGCTGTTCGGGCAGCTTTGAAGCCAAGCGCACGGCGCCTCCAAACGGGGAGAAAGCGAACTCTCCCATCCGCGTCCCACTTTCAAGCTGAATGACGCAGCATGTTTCTCGGGAGGCTCTGCCGAGCTATCTAGTACAAGGGAGAGAGTGCCTGCCTCTGCCGAGAAAGGTTTTGACGTGGGGATTGCTGGACGTGCGGAAGAGCGTTCCCCAGGCCGTGCCAAGTTTAGGCTTTGGTGATTCTGGATGTTCCCAAGGGTCCAGAATTGTCCCTGGGAAAGCTGTCCTTTTTCTCTTTCTCCGGCTGGAAGTAAACATCTGGCAACCGACTGCCGTACGCAGGCGTCCTGGGGGAGACCCCCCCACCCCGGTTTCCTTTGGGACGCACATTGGTGTCTCACAGAAGTGCCCGCATTCCCAATTGGGGGCACACCAGCGTGGAATGTAAGGCTGTTTAGAACGACGTACCTTGAGGCCGTGTGAAGGCCGTACAAACGAGAGCTTTCGAGCGAACAGGGCAGCGCTTCGTCATCGTCGTTGCACGTTCACGGAGCTTAATCAAACGAATGCATTTACTTCCTGTGGCTCAAACGCCAGAGAGGAGTTGGAAGGCATCCAGTGCCCTTTGACAGTTGTTACAACGAACGTGAGTGCACGGTGTCTCGTGAAATAAAGCCCTAGCACTGTTGAGGCCCTCCGTTAACGCACGCTTCTTCGCTCCTATGGCACTCCGAGGTGTTCCTGACGGGGGAAATCTGGACTTTTGCTTGAGGCCGGGGTGGGGCGAGGGGACTCACAGTTCTTGTGCCGGCGAGCTCCCGAGCGCTCCGGCTGAAGCTCCCAGCAAGGAACTGAGAGCAGCAGGCCTCACACGCGTAAAGTCAGACTTCTGCTGTCACGAGTAAACTCAGACTTCTTGTGGGAGGCCTTCCGGCAGCAAAGAGAAGGTGGGCGCGAGCAGTGTACTTCAGGCAGCTTAGGACCCGCCCCTGTCTCGTTTACCACGGAGGGGAATAAGGTTTAGCCAGGGTCGCCCAGCTTCAAACCGGAGCTCCTATAGGGATCCTCAGCGGTTTCTGATTACCTCAAGGAAACACAACGGGAGGAACAGGGCCCTTCCGTGGAGGCCCGTTTGGGCACAGGGACCTCCGCGTGGGAGCTACTGGGTAAGTATGGCAGTCCCTTAGGTAGGCCTCAGTGACCAAGGCTCTCTGGCTCATGCCTAGCTGTGTAAAGAAGTGTGGCAAACGTACGTACTGCTCCTCAGGCTGGGCGCACAGCCTAGCTTTCGCTTCTATGAGAGTGCTGTCCCGAGTCTCTTCCTGGAGCCAGTCGTCAGCACGGTGCCTTTTGGCACTGCGGTTCTCTTTCAGTCAAGGAGGCCGTTCGACTGGCAAAGGGAGTCTGCGCAGCACTGCTTTCGCGAGGCTCTTTGACGACTGGGGCACTCAACCCAGGCAAGCCAGAGAGCAGTACGTTGCCCTTGCTCTGAATGTGAAGAGCTTTCTCCGGGGGCCTGTTTAGGCTAAGGTTCCTCAGAAGCCAGGAGCCGCCGTTCCGGCACGGAGAGAAGTCATCCTGCGAAATTGGCGAACGAGCTCCTATCCTGTGTGCCCCCAGGAGCGTCGCAGAGTTAAGGCACTCCGTGGTGGAGTCTGGCCTCATGGAAACCACTGCACACCCAACTCCCCCGACGTGAAACGCTGGAACTTACCTTGAGGCCTGAGGTCACCTTTCGTTTGGCCGGAGCTGAACATGTAGTGCCGTGGGAGGAGTTTCTAGCAAGGTATTGCCAGCACGGTGTTCCGCTTTGAGAGAACACGCAGCCTCGGCCCACAACGACAATCCTGCCGTGCAGAGACGTCGGGCCGCTAGTGCTGTTCGGGCAGCTTTGAAGCCAAGCGCACGGCGCCTCCAAACGGGGAGAAAGCGAACTCTCCCATCCGCGTCCCACTTTCAAGCTGAATGACGCAGCATGTTTCTCGGGAGGCTCTGCCGAGCTATCTAGTACAAGGGAGAGAGTGCCTGCCTCTGCCGAGAAAGGTTTTGACGTGGGGATTGCTGGACGTGCGGAAGAGCGTTCCCCAGGCCGTGCCAAGTTTAGGCTTTGGTGATTCTGGATGTTCCCAAGGGTCCAGAATTGTCCCTGGGAAAGCTGTCCTTTTTCTCTTTCTCCGGCTGGAAGTAAACATCTGGCAACCGACTGCCGTACGCAGGCGTCCTGGGGGAGACCCCCCCACCCCGGTTTCCTTTGGGACGCACATTGGTGTCTCACAGAAGTGCCCGCATTCCCAATTGGGGGCACACCAGCGTGGAATGTAAGGCTGTTTAGAACGACGTACCTTGAGGCCGTGTGAAGGCCGTACAAACGAGAGCTTTCGAGCGAACAGGGCAGCGCTTCGTCATCGTCGTTGCACGTTCACGGAGCTTAATCAAACGAATGCATTTACTTCCTGTGGCTCAAACGCCAGAGAGGAGTTGGAAGGCATCCGGTGCCCTTTGACAGTTGTTACAACGAACGTGAGTGCACGGTGTCTCGTGAAATAAAGCCCTAGCACTGTTGAGGCCCTCCGTTAACGCACGCTTCTTCGCTCCTATGGCACTCCGAGGTGTTCCTGACGGGGGAAATCTGGACTTTTGCTTGAGGCCGGGGTGGGGCGAGGGGACTCACAGTTCTTGTGCCGGCGAGCTCCCGAGCGCTCCGGCTGAAGCTCCCAGCAAGGAACTGAGAGCAGCAGGCCTCACACGCGTAAAGTCAGACTTCTGCTGTCACGAGTAAACTCAGACTTCTTGTGGGAGGCCTTCCGGCAGCAAAGAGAAGGTGGGCGCGAGCAGTGTACTTCAGGCAGCTTAGGACCCGCCCCTGTCTCGTTTACCACGGAGGGGAATAAGGTTTAGCCAGGGTCGCCCAGCTTCAAACCGGAGCTCCTATAGGGATCCTCAGCGGTTTCTGATTACCTCAAGGAAACACAACGGGAGGAACAGGGCCCTTCCGTGGAGGCCCGTTTGGGCACAGGGACCTCCGCGTGGGAGCTACTGGGTAAGTATGGCAGTCCCTTAGGTAGGCCTCAGTGACCAAGGCTCTCTGGCTCATGCCTAGCTGTGTAAAGAAGTGTGGCAAACGTACGTACTGCTCCTCAGGCTGGGCGCACAGCCTAGCTTTCGCTTCTATGAGAGTGCTGTCCCGAGTCTCTTCCTGGAGCCAGTCGTCAGCACGGTGCCTTTTGGCACTGCGGTTCTCTTTCAGTCAAGGAGGCCGTTCGACTGGCAAAGGGAGTCTGCGCAGCACTGCTTTCGCGAGGCTCTTTGACGACTGGGGCACTCAACCCAGGCAAGCCAGAGAGCAGTACGTTGCCCTTGCTCTGAATGTGAAGAGTTTTCTCCGGGGGCCTGTTTAGGCTAAGGTTCCTCAGAAGCCAGGAGCCGCCGTTCCGGCACGGAGAGAAGTCATCCTGCGAAATTGGCGAACGAGCTCCTATCCTGTGTGCCCCCAGGAGCGTCGCAGAGTTAAGGCACTCCGTGGTGGAGTCTGGCCTCATGGAAACCACTGCACACCCAACTCCCCCGACGTGAAACGCTGGAACTTACCTTGAGGCCTGAGGTCACCTTTCGTTTGGCCGGAGCTGAACATGTAGTGCCGTGGGAGGAGTTTCTAGCAAGGTATTGCCAGCACGGTGTTCCGCTTTGAGAGAACACGCAGCCTCGGCCCACAACGACAATCCTGCCGTGCAGAGACGTCGGGCCGCTAGTGCTGTTCGGGCAGCTTTGAAGCCAAGCGCACGGCGCCTCCAAACGGGGAGAAAGCGAACTCTCCCATCCGCGTCCCACTTTCAAGCTGAATGACGCAGCATGTTTCTCGGGAGGCTCTGCCGAGCTATCTAGTACAAGGGAGAGAGTGCCTGCCTCTGCCGAGAAAGGTTTTGACGTGGGGATTGCTGGACGTGCGGAAGAGCGTTCCCCAGGCCGTGCCAAGTTTAGGCTTTGGTGATTCTGGATGTTCCCAAGGGTCCAGAATTGTCCCTGGGAAAGCTGTCCTTTTTCTCTTTCTCCGGCTGGAAGTAAACATCTGGCAACCGACTGCCGTACGCAGGCGTCCTGGGGGAGACCCCCCCACCCCGGTTTCCTTTGGGACGCACATTGGTGTCTCACAGAAGTGCCCGCATTCCCAATTGGGGGCACACCAGCGTGGAATGTAAGGCTGTTTAGAACGACGTACCTTGAGGCCGTGTGAAGGCCGTACAAACGAGAGCTTTCGAGCGAACAGGGCAGCGCTTCGTCATCGTCGTTGCACGTTCACGGAGCTTAATCAAACGAATGCATTTACTTCCTGTGGCTCAAACGCCAGAGAGGAGTTGGAAGGCATCCGGTGCCCTTTGACAGTTGTTACAACGAACGTGAGTGCACGGTGTCTCGTGAAATAAAGCCCTAGCACTGTTGAGGCCCTCCGTTAACGCACGCTTCTTCGCTCCTATGGCACTCCGAGGTGTTCCTGCCGGGGGAAATCTGGACTTTTGCTTGAGGCCGGGGTGGGGCGAGGGGACTCACAGTTCTTGTGCCGGCGAGCTCCCGAGCGCTCCGGCTGAAGCTCCCAGCAAGGAACTGAGAGCAGCAGGCCTCACACGCGTAAACTCAGACTTCTGCTGTCACGAGTAAACTCAGACTTCTTGTGCGAGGCCTTCCGGCAGCAAAGAGAAGGTGGGCGCGAGCAGTGTACTTCAGGCAGCTTAGGACCCGCCCCTGTCTCGTTTACCACGGAGGGGAATAAGGTTTAGCCAGGGTCGCCCAGCTTCAAACCGGAGCTCCTATAGGGATCCTCAGCGGTTTCTGATTACCTCAAGGAAACACAACGGGAGGAACAGGGCCCTTCCGTGGAGGCCCGTTTGGGCACAGGGACCTCCGCGTGGGAGCTACTGGGTAAGTATGGCAGTCCCTTAGGTAGGCCTCAGTGACCAAGGCTCTCTGGCTCATGCCTAGCTGTGTAAAGAAGTGTGGCAAACGTACGTACTGCTCCTCAGGCTGGGCGCACAGCCTAGCTTTCGCTTCTATGAGAGTGCTGTCCCGAGTCTCTTCCTGGAGCCAGTCGTCAGCACGGTGCCTTTTGGCACTGCGGTTCTCTTTCAGTCAAGGAGGCCGTTCGACTGGCAAAGGGAGTCTGCGCAGCACTGCTTTCGCGAGGCTCTTTGACGACTGGGGCACTCAACCCAGGCAAGCCAGAGAGCAGTACGTTGCCCTTGCTCTGAATGTGAAGAGCTTTCTCCGGGGGCCTGTTTAGGCTAAGGTTCCTCAGAAGCCAGGAGCCGCCGTTCCGGCACGGAGAGAAGTCATCCTGCGAAATTGGCGAACGAGCTCCTATCCTGTGTGCCCCCAGGAGCGTCGCAGAGTTAAGGCACTCCGTGGTGGAGTCTGGCCTCATGGAAACCACTGCACACCCAACTCCCCCGACGTGAAACGCTGGAACTTACCTTGAGGCCTGAGGTCACCTTTCGTTTGGCCGGAGCTGAACATGTAGTGCCGTGGGAGGAGTTTCTAGCAAGGTATTGCCAGCACGGTGTTCCGCTTTGAGAGAACACGCAGCCTCGGCCCACAACGACAATCCTGCCGTGCAGAGACGTCGGGCCGCTAGTGCTGTTCGGGCAGCTTTGAAGCCAAGCGCACGGCGCCTCCAAACGGGGAGAAAGCGAACTCTCCCATCCGCGTCCCACTTTCAAGCTGAATGACGCAGCATGTTTCTCGGGAGGCTCTGCCGAGCTATCTAGTACAAGGGAGAGAGTGCCTGCCTCTGCCGAGAAAGGTTTTGACGTGGGGATTGCTGGACGTGCGGAAGAGCGTTCCCCAGGCCGTGCCAAGTTTAGGCTTTGGTGATTCTGGATGTTCCCAAGGGTCCAGAATTGTCCCTGGGAAAGCTGTCCTTTTTCTCTTTCTCCGGCTGGAAGTAAACATCTGGCAACCGACTGCCGTACGCAGGCGTCCTGGGGGAGACCCCCCCACCCCGGTTTCCTTTGGGACGCACATTGGTGTCTCACAGAAGTGCCCGCATTCCCAATTGGGGGCACACCAGCGTGGAATGTAAGGCTGTTTAGAACGACGTACCTTGAGGCCGTGTGAAGGCCGTACAAACGAGAGCTTTCGAGCGAACAGGGCAGCGCTTCGTCATCGTCGTTGCACGTTCACGGAGCTTAATCAAACGAATGCATTTACTTCCTGTGGCTCAAACGCCAGAGAGGAGTTGGAAGGCATCCGGTGCCCTTTGACAGTTGTTACAACGAACGTGAGTGCACGGTGTCTCGTGAAATAAAGCCCTAGCACTGTTGAGGCCCTCCGTTAACGCACGCTTCTTCGCTCCTATGGCACTCCGAGGTGTTCCTGCCGGGGGAAATCTGGACTTTTGCTTGAGGCCGGGGTGGGGCGAGGGGACTCACAGTTCTTGTGCCGGCGAGCTCCCGAGCGCTCCGGCTGAAGCTCCCAGCAAGGAACTGAGAGCAGCAGGCCTCACACGCGTAAAGTCAGACTTCTGCTGTCACGAGTAAACTCAGACTTCTTGTGGGAGGCCTTCCGGCAGCAAAGAGAAGGTGGGCGCGAGCAGTGTACTTCAGGCAGCTTAGGACCCGCCCCTGTCTCGTTTACCACGGAGGGGAATAAGGTTTAGCCAGGGTCGCCCAGCTTCAAACCGGAGCTCCTATAGGGATCCTCAGCGGTTTCTGATTACCTCAAGGAAACACAACGGGAGGAACAGGGCCCTTCCGTGGAGGCCCGTTTGGGCACAGGGACCTCCGCGTGGGAGCTACTGGGTAAGTATGGCAGTCCCTTAGGTAGGCCTCAGTGACCAAGGCTCTCTGGCTCATGCCTAGCTGTGTAAAGAAGTGTGGCAAACGTACGTACTGCTCCTCAGGCTGGGCGCACAGCCTAGCTTTCGCTTCTATGAGAGTGCTGTCCCGAGTCTCTTCCTGGAGCCAGTCGTCAGCACGGTGCCTTTTGGCACTGCGGTTCTCTTTCAGTCAAGGAGGCCGTTCGACTGGCAAAGGGAGTCTGCGCAGCACTGCTTTCGCGAGGCTCTTTGACGACTGGGGCACTCAACCCAGGCAAGCCAGAGAGCAGTACGTTGCCCTTGCTCTGAATGTGAAGAGCTTTCTCCGGGGGCCTGTTTAGGCTAAGGTTCCTCAGAAGCCAGGAGCCGCCGTTCCGGCACGGAGAGAAGTCATCCTGCGAAATTGGCGAACGAGCTCCTATCCTGTGTGCCCCCAGGAGCGTCGCAGAGTTAAGGCACTCCGTGGTGGAGTCTGGCCTCATGGAAACCACTGCACACCCAACTCCCCCGACGTGAAACGCTGGAACTTACCTTGAGGCCTGAGGTCACCTTTCGTTTGGCCGGAGCTGAACATGTAGTGCCGTGGGAGGAGTTTCTAGCAAGGTATTGCCAGCACGGTGTTCCGCTTTGAGAGAACACGCAGCCTCGGCCCACAACGACAATCCTGCCGTGCAGAGACGTCGGGCCGCTAGTGCTGTTCGGGCAGCTTTGAAGCCAAGCGCACGGCGCCTCCAAACGGGGAGAAAGCGAACTCTCCCATCCGCGTCCCACTTTCAAGCTGAATGACGCAGCATGTTTCTCGGGAGGCTCTGCCGAGCTATCTAGTACAAGGGAGAGAGTGCCTGCCTCTGCCGAGAAAGGTTTTGACGTGGGGATTGCTGGACGTGCGGAAGAGCGTTCCCCAGGCCGTGCCAAGTTTAGGCTTTGGTGATTCTGGATGTTCCCAAGGGTCCAGAATTGTCCCTGGGAAAGCTGTCCTTTTTCTCTTTCTCCGGCTGGAAGTAAACATCTGGCAACCGACTGCCGTACGCAGGCGTCCTGGGGGAGACCCCCCCACCCCGGTTTCCTTTGGGACGCACATTGGTGTCTCACAGAAGTGCCCGCATTCCCAATTGGGGGCACACCAGCGTGGAATGTAAGGCTGTTTAGAACGACGTACCTTGAGGCCGTGTGAAGGCCGTACAAACGAGAGCTTTCGAGCGAACAGGGCAGCGCTTCGTCATCGTCGTTGCACGTTCACGGAGCTTAATCAAACGAATGCATTTACTTCCTGTGGCTCAAACGCCAGAGAGGAGTTGGAAGGCATCCAGTGCCCTTTGACAGTTGTTACAACGAACGTGAGTGCACGGTGTCTCGTGAAATAAAGCCCTAGCACTGTTGAGGCCCTCCGTTAACGCACGCTTCTTCGCTCCTATGGCACTCCGAGGTGTTCCTGCCGGGGGAAATCTGGACTTTTGCTTGAGGCCGGGGTGGGGCGAGGGGACTCACAGTTCTTGTGCCGGCGAGCTCCCGAGCGCTCCGGCTGAAGCTCCCAGCAAGGAACTGAGAGCAGCAGGCCTCACACGCGTAAAGTCAGACTTCTGCTGTCACGAGTAAACTCAGACTTCTTGTGGGAGGCCTTCCGGCAGCAAAGAGAAGGTGGGCGCGAGCAGTGTACTTCAGGCAGCTTAGGACCCGCCCCTGTCTCGTTTACCACGGAGGGGAATAAGGTTTAGCCAGGGTCGCCCAGCTTCAAACCGGAGCTCCTATAGGGATCCTCAGCGGTTTCTGATTACCTCAAGGAAACACAACGGGAGGAACAGGGCCCTTCCGTGGAGGCCCGTTTGGGCACAGGGACCTCCGCGTGGGAGCTACTGGGTAAGTATGGCAGTCCCTTAGGTAGGCCTCAGTGACCAAGGCTCTCTGGCTCATGCCTAGCTGTGTAAAGAAGTGTGGCAAACGTACGTACTGCTCCTCAGGCTGGGCGCACAGCCTAGCTTTCGCTTCTATGAGAGTGCTGTCCCGAGTCTCTTCCTGGAGCCAGTCGTCAGCACGGTGCCTTTTGGCACTGCGGTTCTCTTTCAGTCAAGGAGGCCGTTCGACTGGCAAAGGGAGTCTGCGCAGCACTGCTTTCGCGAGGCTCTTTGACGACTGGGGCACTCAACCCAGGCAAGCCAGAGAGCAGTACGTTGCCCTTGCTCTGAATGTGAAGAGCTTTCTCCGGGGGCCTGTTTAGGCTAAGGTTCCTCAGAAGCCAGGAGCCGCCGTTCCGGCACGGAGAGAAGTCATCCTGCGAAATTGGCGAACGAGCTCCTATCCTGTGTGCCCCCAGGAGCGTCGCAGAGTTAAGGCACTCCGTGGTGGAGTCTGGCCTCATGGAAACCACTGCACACCCAACTCCCCCGACGTGAAACGCTGGAACTTACCTTGAGGCCTGAGGTCACCTTTCGTTTGGCCGGAGCTGAACATGTAGTGCCGTGGGAGGAGTTTCTAGCAAGGTATTGCCAGCACGGTGTTCCGCTTTGAGAGAACACGCAGCCTCGGCCCACAACGACAATCCTGCCGTGCAGAGACGTCGGGCCGCTAGTGCTGTTCGGGCAGCTTTGAAGCCAAGCGCACGGCGCCTCCAAACGGGGAGAAAGCGAACTCTCCCATCCGCGTCCCACTTTCAAGCTGAATGACGCAGCATGTTTCTCGGGAGGCTCTGCCGAGCTATCTAGTACAAGGGAGAGAGTGCCTGCCTCTGCCGAGAAAGGTTTTGACGTGGGGATTGCTGGACGTGCGGAAGAGCGTTCCCCAGGCCGTGCCAAGTTTAGGCTTTGGTGATTCTGGATGTTCCCAAGGGTCCAGAATTATCCCTGGGAAAGCTGTCCTTTTTCTCTTTCTCCGGCTGGAAGTAAACATCTGGCAACCGACTGCCGTACGCAGGCGTCCTGGGGGAGACCCCCCCACCCCGGTTTCCTTTGGGACGCACATTGGTGTCTCACAGAAGTGCCCGCATTCCCAATTGGGGGCACACCAGCGTGGAATGTAAGGCTGTTTAGAACGACGTACCTTGAGGCCGTGTGAAGGCCGTACAAACGAGAGCTTTCGAGCGAACAGGGCAGCGCTTCGTCATCGTCGTTGCACGTTCACGGAGCTTAATCAAACGAATGCATTTACTTCCTGTGGCTCAAACGCCAGAGAGGAGTTGGAAGGCATCCAGTGCCCTTTGACAGTTGTTACAACGAACGTGAGTGCACGGTGTCTCGTGAAATAAAGCCCTAGCACTGTTGAGGCCCTCCGTTAACGCACGCTTCTTCGCTCCTATGGCACTCCGAGGTGTTCCTGCCGGGGGAAATCTGGACTTTTGCTTGAGGCCGGGGTGGGGCGAGGGGACTCACAGTTCTTGTGCCGGCGAGCTCCCGAGCGCTCCGGCTGAAGCTCCCAGCAAGGAACTGAGAGCAGCAGGCCTCACACGCGTAAAGTCAGACTTCTGCTGTCACGAGTAAACTCAGACTTCTTGTGGGAGGCCTTCCGGCAGCAAAGAGAAGGTGGGCGCGAGCAGTGTACTTCAGGCAGCTTAGGACCCGCCCCTGTCTCGTTTACCACGGAGGGGAATAAGGTTTAGCCAGGGTCGCCCAGCTTCAAACCGGAGCTCCTATAGGGATCCTCAGCGGTTTCTGATTACCTCAAGGAAACACAACGGGAGGAACAGGGCCCTTCCGTGGAGGCCCGTTTGGGCACAGGGACCTCCGCGTGGGAGCTACTGGGTAAGTATGGCAGTCCCTTAGGTAGGCCTCAGTGACCAAGGCTCTCTGGCTCATGCCTAGCTGTGTAAAGAAGTGTGGCAAACGTACGTACTGCTCCTCAGGCTGGGCGCACAGCCTAGCTTTCGCTTCTATGAGAGTGCTGTCCCGAGTCTCTTCCTGGAGCCAGTCGTCAGCACGGTGCCTTTTGGCACTGCGGTTCTCTTTCAGTCAAGGAGGCCGTTCGACTGGCAAAGGGAGTCTGCGCAGCACTGCTTTCGCGAGGCTCTTTGACGACTGGGGCACTCAACCCAGGCAAGCCAGAGAGCAGTACGTTGCCCTTGCTCTGAATGTGAAGAGCTTTCTCCGGGGGCCTGTTTAGGCTAAGGTTCCTCAGAAGCCAGGAGCCGCCGTTCCGGCACGGAGAGAAGTCATCCTGCGAAATTGGCGAACGAGCTCCTATCCTGTGTGCCCCCAGGAGCGTCGCAGAGTTAAGGCACTCCGTGGTGGAGTCTGGCCTCATGGAAACCACTGCACACCCAACTCCCCCGACGTGAAACGCTGGAACTTACCTTGAGGCCTGAGGTCACCTTTCGTTTGGCCGGAGCTGAACATGTAGTGCCGTGGGAGGAGTTTCTAGCAAGGTATTGCCAGCACGGTGTTCCGCTTTGAGAGAACACGCAGCCTCGGCCCACAACGACAATCCTGCCGTGCAGAGACGTCGGGCCGCTAGTGCTGTTCGGGCAGCTTTGAAGCCAAGCGCACGGCGCCTCCAAACGGGGAGAAAGCGTACTCTCCCATCCGCGTCCCACTTTCAGGCTGAATGACGCAGCATGTTTCTCGGGAGGCTCTGCCGAGCTATCTAGTACAAGGGAGAGAGTGCCTGCCTCTGCCGAGAAAGGTTTTGACGTGGGGATTGCTGGACGTGCGGAAGAGCGTTCCCCAGGCCGTGCCAAGTTTAGGCTTTGGTGATTCTGGATGTTCCCAAGGGTCCAGAATTGTCCCTGGGAAAGCTGTCCTTTTTCTCTTTCTCCGGCTGGAAGTAAACATCTGGCAACCGACTGCCGTACGCAGGCGTCCTGGGGGAGACCCCCCCACCCCGGTTTCCTTTGGGACGCACATTGGTGTCTCACAGAAGTGCCCGCATTCCCAATTGGGGGCACACCAGCGTGGAATGTAAGGCTGTTTAGAACGACGTACCTTGAGGCCGTGTGAAGGCCGTACAAACGAGAGCTTTCGAGCGAACAGGGCAGCGCTTCGTCATCGTCGTTGCACGTTCACGGAGCTTAATCAAACGAATGCATTTACTTCCTGTGGCTCAAACGCCAGAGAGGAGTTGGAAGGCATCCAGTGCCCTTTGACAGTTGTTACAACGAACGTGAGTGCACGGTGTCTCGTGAAATAAAGCCCTAGCACTGTTGAGGCCCTCCGTTAACGCACGCTTCTTCGCTCCTATGGCACTCCGAGGTGTTCCTGCCGGGGGAAATCTGGACTTTTGCTTGAGGCCGGGGTGGGGCGAGGGGACTCACAGTTCTTGTGCCGGCGAGCTCCCGAGCGCTCCGGCTGAAGCTCCCAGCAAGGAACTGAGAGCAGCAGGCCTCACACGCGTAAAGTCAGACTTCTGCTGTCACGAGTAAACTCAGACTTCTTGTGGGAGGCCTTCCGGCAGCAAAGAGAAGGTGGGCGCGAGCAGTGTACTTCAGGCAGCTTAGGACCCGCCCCTGTCTCGTTTACCACGGAGGGGAATAAGGTTTAGCCAGGGTCGCCCAGCTTCAAACCGGAGCTCCTATAGGGATCCTCAGCGGTTTCTGATTACCTCAAGGAAACACAACGGGAGGAACAGGGCCCTTCCGTGGAGGCCCGTTTGGGCACAGGGACCTCCGCGTGGGAGCTACTGGGTAAGTATGGCAGTCCCTTAGGTAGGCCTCAGTGACCAAGGCTCTGTGGCTCATGCCTAGCTGTGTAAAGAAGTGTGGCAAACGTACGTACTGCTCCTCAGGCTGGGCGCACAGCCTAGCTTTCGCTTCTATGAGAGTGCTGTCCCGAGTCTCTTCCTGGAGCCAGTCGTCAGCACGGTGCCTTTTGGCACTGCGGTTCTCTTTCAGTCAAGGAGGCCGTTCGACTGGCAAAGGGAGTCTGCGCAGCACTGCTTTCGCGAGGCTCTTTGACGACTGGGGCACTCAACCCAGGCAAGCCAGAGAGCAGTACGTTGCCCTTGCTCTGAATGTGAAGAGCTTTCTCCGGGGGCCTGTTTAGGCTAAGGTTCCTCAGAAGCCAGGAGCCGCCGTTCCGGCACGGAGAGAAGTCATCCTGCGAAATTGGCGAACGAGCTCCTATCCTGTGTGCCCCCAGGAGCGTCGCAGAGTTAAGGCACTCCGTGGTGGAGTCTGGCCTCATGGAAACCACTGCACACCCAACTCCCCCGACGTGAAACGCTGGAACTTACCTTGAGGCCTGAGGTCACCTTTCGTTTGGCCGGAGCTGAACATGTAGTGCCGTGGGAGGAGTTTCTAGCAAGGTATTGCCAGCACGGTGTTCCGCTTTGAGAGAACACGCAGCCTCGGCCCACAACGACAATCCTGCCGTGCAGAGACGTCGGGCCGCTAGTGCTGTTCGGGCAGCTTTGAAGCCAAGCGCACGGCGCCTCCAAACGGGGAGAAAGCGAACTCTCCCATCCGCGTCCCACTTTCAAGCTGAATGACGCAGCATGTTTCTCGGGAGGCTCTGCCGAGCTATCTAGTACAAGGGAGAGAGTGCCTGCCTCTGCCGAGAAAGGTTTTGACGTGGGGATTGCTGGACGTGCGGAAGAGCGTTCCCCAGGCCGTGCCAAGTTTAGGCTTTGGTGATTCTGGATGTTCCCAAGGGTCCAGAATTGTCCCTGGGAAAGCTGTCCTTTTTCTCTTTCTCCGGCTGGAAGTAAACATCTGGCAACCGACTGCCGTACGCAGGCGTCCTGGGGGAGACCCCCCCACCCCGGTTTCCTTTGGGACGCACATTGGTGTCTCACAGAAGTGCCCGCATTCCCAATTGGGGGCACACCAGCGTGGAATGTAAGGCTGTTTAGAACGACGTACCTTGAGGCCGTGTGAAGGCCGTACAAACGAGAGCTTTCGAGCGAACAGGGCAGCGCTTCGTCATCGTCGTTGCACGTTCACGGAGCTTAATCAAACGAATGCATTTACTTCCTGTGGCTCAAACGCCAGAGAGGAGTTGGAAGGCATCCAGTGCCCTTTGACAGTTGTTACAACGAACGTGAGTGCACGGTGTCTCGTGAAATAAAGCCCTAGCACTGTTGAGGCCCTCCGTTAACGCACGCTTCTTCGCTCCTATGGCACTCCGAGGTGTTCCTGCCGGGGGAAATCTGGACTTTTGCTTGAGGCCGGGGTGGGGCGAGGGGACTCACAGTTCTTGTGCCGGCGAGCTCCCGAGCGCTCCGGCTGAAGCTCCCAGCAAGGAACTGAGAGCAGCAGGCCTCACACGCGTAAAGTCAGACTTCTGCTGTCACGAGTAAACTCAGACTTCTTGTGGGAGGCCTTCCGGCAGCAAAGAGAAGGTGGGCGCGAGCAGTGTACTTCAGGCAGCTTAGGACCCGCCCCTGTCTCGTTTACCACGGAGGGGAATAAGGTTTAGCCAGGGTCGCCCAGCTTCAAACCGGAGCTCCTATAGGGATCCTCAGCGGTTTCTGATTACCTCAAGGAAACACAACGGGAGGAACAGGGCCCTTCCGTGGAGGCCCGTTTGGGCACAGGGACCTCCGCGTGGGAGCTACTGGGTAAGTATGGCAGTCCCTTAGGTAGGCCTCAGTGACCAAGGCTCTGTGGCTCATGCCTAGCTGTGTAAAGAAGTGTGGCAAACGTACGTACTGCTCCTCAGGCTGGGCGCACAGCCTAGCTTTCGCTTCTATGAGAGTGCTGTCCCGAGTCTCTTCCTGGAGCCAGTCGTCAGCACGGTGCCTTTTGGCACTGCGGTTCTCTTTCAGTCAAGGAGGCCGTTCGACTGGCAAAGGGAGTCTGCGCAGCACTGCTTTCGCGAGGCTCTTTGACGACTGGGGCACTCAACCCAGGCAAGCCAGAGAGCAGTACGTTGCCCTTGCTCTGAATGTGAAGAGCTTTCTCCGGGGGCCTGTTTAGGCTAAGGTTCCTCAGAAGCCAGGAGCCGCCGTTCCGGCACGGAGAGAAGTCATCCTGCGAAATTGGCGAACGAGCTCCTATCCTGTGTGCCCCCAGGAGCGTCGCAGAGTTAAGGCACTCCGTGGTGGAGTCTGGCCTCATGGAAACCACTGCACACCCAACTCCCCCGACGTGAAACGCTGGAACTTACCTTGAGGCCTGAGGTCACCTTTCGTTTGGCCGGAGCTGAACATGTAGTGCCGTGGGAGGAGTTTCTAGCAAGGTATTGCCAGCACGGTGTTCCGCTTTGAGAGAACACGCAGCCTCGGCCCACAACGACAATCCTGCCGTGCAGAGACGTCGGGCCGCTAGTGCTGTTCGGGCAGCTTTGAAGCCAAGCGCACGGCGCCTCCAAACGGGGAGAAAGCGAACTCTCCCATCCGCGTCCCACTTTCAAGCTGAATGACGCAGCATGTTTCTCGGGAGGCTCTGCCGAGCTATCTAGTACAAGGGAGAGAGTGCCTGCCTCTGCCGAGAAAGGTTTTGACGTGGGGATTGCTGGACGTGCGGAAGAGCGTTCCCCAGGCCGTGCCAAGTTTAGGCTTTGGTGATTCTGGATGTTCCCAAGGGTCCAGAATTGTCCCTGGGAAAGCTGTCCTTTTTCTCTTTCTCCGGCTGGAAGTAAACATCTGGCAACCGACTGCCGTACGCAGGCGTCCTGGGGGAGACCCCCCCACCCCGGTTTCCTTTGGGACGCACATTGGTGTCTCACAGAAGTGCCCGCATTCCCAATTGGGGGCACACCAGCGTGGAATGTAAGGCTGTTTAGAACGACGTACCTTGAGGCCGTGTGAAGGCCGTACAAACGAGAGCTTTCGAGCGAACAGGGCAGCGCTTCGTCATCGTCGTTGCACGTTCACGGAGCTTAATCAAACGAATGCATTTACTTCCTGTGGCTCAAACGCCAGAGAGGAGTTGGAAGGCATCCAGTGCCCTTTGACAGTTGTTACAACGAACGTGAGTGCACGGTGTCTCGTGAAATAAAGCCCTAGCACTGTTGAGGCCCTCCGTTAACGCACGCTTCTTCGCTCCTATGGCACTCCGAGGTGTTCCTGCCGGGGGAAATCTGGACTTTTGCTTGAGGCCGGGGTGGGGCGAGGGGACTCACAGTTCTTGTGCCGGCGAGCTCCCGAGCGCTCCGGCTGAAGCTCCCAGCAAGGAACTGAGAGCAGCAGGCCTCACACGCGTAAAGTCAGACTTCTGCTGTCACGAGTAAACTCAGACTTCTTGTGGGAGGCCTTCCGGCAGCAAAGAGAAGGTGGGCGCGAGCAGTGTACTTCAGGCAGCTTAGGACCCGCCCCTGTCTCGTTTACCACGGAGGGGAATAAGGTTTAGCCAGGGTCGCCCAGCTTCAAACCGGAGCTCCTATAGGGATCCTCAGCGGTTTCTGATTACCTCAAGGAAACACAACGGGAGGAACAGGGCCCTTCCGTGGAGGCCCGTTTGGGCACAGGGACCTCCGCGTGGGAGCTACTGGGTAAGTATGGCAGTCCCTTAGGTAGGCCTCAGTGACCAAGGCTCTGTGGCTCATGCCTAGCTGTGTAAAGAAGTGTGGCAAACGTACGTACTGCTCCTCAGGCTGGGCGCACAGCCTAGCTTTCGCTTCTATGAGAGTGCTGTCCCGAGTCTCTTCCTGGAGCCAGTCGTCAGCACGGTGCCTTTTGGCACTGCGGTTCTCTTTCAGTCAAGGAGGCCGTTCGACTGGCAAAGGGAGTCTGCGCAGCACTGCTTTCGCGAGGCTCTTTGACGACTGGGGCACTCAACCCAGGCAAGCCAGAGAGCAGTACGTTGCCCTTGCTCTGAATGTGAAGAGCTTTCTCCAGGGGCCTGTTTAGGCTAAGGTTCCTCAGAAGCCAGGAGCCGCCGTTCCGGCACGGAGAGAAGTCATCCTGCGAAATTGGCGAACGAGCTCCTATCCTGTGTGCCCCCAGGAGCGTCGCAGAGTTAAGGCACTCCGTGGTGGAGTCTGGCCTCATGGAAACCACTGCACACCCAACTCCCCCGACGTGAAACGCTGGAACTTACCTTGA
Source organism: Globicephala melas (assembly GCF_963455315.2). Lineage (NCBI taxonomy): Eukaryota > Metazoa > Chordata > Mammalia > Artiodactyla > Delphinidae > Globicephala > Globicephala melas. The sequence continues at coordinate 167,351 of NW_027207457.1, read as the reverse complement.
GGCCTGAGGTCACCTTTCGTTTGGCCGGAGCTGAACATGTAGTGCCGTGGGAGGAGTTTCTAGCAAGGTATTGCCAGCACGGTGTTCCGCTTTGAGAGAACACGCAGCCTCGGCCCACAACGACAATCCTGCCGTGCAGAGACGTCGGGCCGCTAGTGCTGTTCGGGCAGCTTTGAAGCCAAGCGCACGGCGCCTCCAAACGGGGAGAAAGCGAACTCTCCCATCCGCGTCCCACTTTCAAGCTGAATGACGCAGCATGTTTCTCGGGAGGCTCTGCCGAGCTATCTAGTACAAGGGAGAGAGTGCCTGCCTCTGCCGAGAAAGGTTTTGACGTGGGGATTGCTGGACGTGCGGAAGAGCGTTCCCCAGGCCGTGCCAAGTTTAGGCTTTGGTGATTCTGGATGTTCCCAAGGGTCCAGAATTGTCCCTGGGAAAGCTGTCCTTTTTCTCTTTCTCCGGCTGGAAGTAAACATCTGGCAACCGACTGCCGTACGCAGGCGTCCTGGGGGAGACCCCCCCACCCCGGTTTCCTTTGGGACGCACATTGGTGTCTCACAGAAGTGCCCGCATTCCCAATTGGGGGCACACCAGCGTGGAATGTAAGGCTGTTTAGAACGACGTACCTTGAGGCCGTGTGAAGGCCGTACAAACGAGAGCTTTCGAGCGAACAGGGCAGCGCTTCGTCATCGTCGTTGCACGTTCACGGAGCTTAATCAAACGAATGCATTTACTTCCTGTGGCTCAAACGCCAGAGAGGAGTTGGAAGGCATCCAGTGCCCTTTGACAGTTGTTACAACGAACGTGAGTGCACGGTGTCTCGTGAAATAAAGCCCTAGCACTGTTGAGGCCCTCCGTTAACGCACGCTTCTTCGCTCCTATGGCACTCCGAGGTGTTCCTGCCGGGGGAAATCTGGACTTTTGCTTGAGGCCGGGGTGGGGCGAGGGGACTCACAGTTCTTGTGCCGGCGAGCTCCCGAGCGCTCCGGCTGAAGCTCCCAGCAAGGAACTGAGAGCAGCAGGCCTCACACGCGTAAAGTCAGACTTCTGCTGTCACGAGTAAACTCAGACTTCTTGTGGGAGGCCTTCCGGCAGCAAAGAGAAGGTGGGCGCGAGCAGTGTACTTCAGGCAGCTTAGGACCCGCCCCTGTCTCGTTTACCACGGAGGGGAATAAGGTTTAGCCAGGGTCGCCCAGCTTCAAACCGGAGCTCCTATAGGGATCCTCAGCGGTTTCTGATTACCTCAAGGAAACACAACGGGAGGAACAGGGCCCTTCCGTGGAGGCCCGTTTGGGCACAGGGACCTCCGCGTGGGAGCTACTGGGTAAGTATGGCAGTCCCTTAGGTAGGCCTCAGTGACCAAGGCTCTCTGGCTCATGCCTAGCTGTGTAAAGAAGTGTGGCAAACGTACGTACTGCTCCTCAGGCTGGGCGCACAGCCTAGCTTTCGCTTCTATGAGAGTGCTGTCCCGAGTCTCTTCCTGGAGCCAGTCGTCAGCACGGTGCCTTTTGGCACTGCGGTTCTCTTTCAGTCAAGGAGGCCGTTCGACTGGCAAAGGGAGTCTGCGCAGCACTGCTTTCGCGAGGCTCTTTGACGACTGGGGCACTCAACCCAGGCAAGCCAGAGAGCAGTACGTTGCCCTTGCTCTGAATGTGAAGAGCTTTCTCCGGGGGCCTGTTTAGGCTAAGGTTCCTCAGAAGCCAGGAGCCGCCGTTCCGGCACGGAGAGAAGTCATCCTGCGAAATTGGCGAACGAGCTCCTATCCTGTGTGCCCCCAGGAGCGTCGCAGAGTTAAGGCACTCCGTGGTGGAGTCTGGCCTCATGGAAACCACTGCACACCCAACTCCCCCGACGTGAAACGCTGGAACTTACCTTGAGGCCTGAGGTCACCTTTCGTTTGGCCGGAGCTGAACATGTAGTGCCGTGGGAGGAGTTTCTAGCAAGGTATTGCCAGCACGGTGTTCCGCTTTGAGAGAACACGCAGCCTCGGCCCACAACGACAATCCTGCCGTGCAGAGACGTCGGGCCGCTAGTGCTGTTCGGGCAGCTTTGAAGCCAAGCGCACGGCGCCTCCAAACGGGGAGAAAGCGAACTCTCCCATCCGCGTCCCACTTTCAAGCTGAATGACGCAGCATGTTTCTCGGGAGGCTCTGCCGAGCTATCTAGTACAAGGGAGAGAGTGCCTGCCTCTGCCGAGAAAGGTTTTGACGTGGGGATTGCTGGACGTGCGGAAGAGCGTTCCCCAGGCCGTGCCAAGTTTAGGCTTTGGTGATTCTGGATGTTCCCAAGGGTCCAGAATTGTCCCTGGGAAAGCTGTCCTTTTTCTCTTTCTCCGGCTGGAAGTAAACATCTGGCAACCGACTGCCGTACGCAGGCGTCCTGGGGGAGACCCCCCCACCCCGGTTTCCTTTGGGACGCACATTGGTGTCTCACAGAAGTGCCCGCATTCCCAATTGGGGGCACACCAGCGTGGAATGTAAGGCTGTTTAGAACGACGTACCTTGAGGCCGTGTGAAGGCCGTACAAACGAGAGCTTTCGAGCGAACAGGGCAGCGCTTCGTCATCGTCGTTGCACGTTCACGGAGCTTAATCAAACGAATGCATTTACTTCCTGTGGCTCAAACGCCAGAGAGGAGTTGGAAGGCATCCAGTGCCCTTTGACAGTTGTTACAACGAACGTGAGTGCACGGTGTCTCGTGAAATAAAGCCCTAGCACTGTTGAGGCCCTCCGTTAACGCACGCTTCTTCGCTCCTATGGCACTCCGAGGTGTTCCTGCCGGGGGAAATCTGGACTTTTGCTTGAGGCCGGGGTGGGGCGAGGGGACTCACAGTTCTTGTGCCGGCGAGCTCCCGAGCGCTCCGGCTGAAGCTCCCAGCAAGGAACTGAGAGCAGCAGGCCTCACACGCGTAAAGTCAGACTTCTGCTGTCACGAGTAAACTCAGACTTCTTGTGGGAGGCCTTCCGGCAGCAAAGAGAAGGTGGGCGCGAGCAGTGTACTTCAGGCAGCTTAGGACCCGCCCCTGTCTCGTTTACCACGGAGGGGAATAAGGTTTAGCCAGGGTCGCCCAGCTTCAAACCGGAGCTCCTATAGGGATCCTCAGCGGTTTCTGATTACCTCAAGGAAACACAACGGGAGGAGCAGGGCCCTTCCGTGGAGGCCCGTTTGGGCACAGGGACCTCCGCGTGGGAGCTACTGGGTAAGTATGGCAGTCCCTTAGGTAGGCCTCAGTGACCAAGGCTCTCTGGCTCATGCCTAGCTGTGTAAAGAAGTGTGGCAAACGTACGTACTGCTCCTCAGGCTGGGCGCACAGCCTAGCTTTCGCTTCTATGAGAGTGCTGTCCCGAGTCTCTTCCTGGAGCCAGTCGTCAGCACGGTGCCTTTTGGCACTGCGGTTCTCTTTCAGTCAAGGAGGCCGTTCGACTGGCAAAGGGAGTCTGCGCAGCACTGCTTTCGCGAGGCTCTTTGACGACTGGGGCACTCAACCCAGGCAAGCCAGAGAGCAGTACGTTGCCCTTGCTCTGAATGTGAAGAGCTTTCTCCGGGGGCCTGTTTAGGCTAAGGTTCCTCAGAAGCCAGGAGCCGCCGTTCCGGCACGGAGAGAAGTCATCCTGCGAAATTGGCGAACGAGCTCCTATCCTGTGTGCCCCCAGGAGCGTCGCAGAGTTAAGGCACTCCGTGGTGGAGTCTGGCCTCATGGAAACCACTGCACACCCAACTCCCCCGACGTGAAACGCTGGAACTTACCTTGAGGCCTGAGGTCACCTTTCGTTTGGCCGGAGCTGAACATGTAGTGCCGTGGGAGGAGTTTCTAGCAAGGTATTGCCAGCACGGTGTTCCGCTTTGAGAGAACACGCAGCCTCGGCCCACAACGACAATCCTGCCGTGCAGAGACGTCGGGCCGCTAGTGCTGTTCGGGCAGCTTTGAAGCCAAGCGCACGGCGCCTCCAAACGGGGAGAAAGCGAACTCTCCCATCCGCGTCCCACTTTCAAGCTGAATGACGCAGCATGTTTCTCGGGAGGCTCTGCCGAGCTATCTAGTACAAGGGAGAGAGTGCCTGCCTCTGCCGAGAAAGGTTTTGACGTGGGGATTGCTGGACGTGCGGAAGAGCGTTCCCCAGGCCGTGCCAAGTTTAGGCTTTGGTGATTCTGGATGTTCCCAAGGGTCCAGAATTATCCCTGGGAAAGCTGTCCTTTTTCTCTTTCTCCGGCTGGAAGTAAACATCTGGCAACCGACTGCCGTACGCAGGCGTCCTGGGGGAGACCCCCCCACCCCGGTTTCCTTTGGGACGCACATTGGTGTCTCACAGAAGTGCCCGCATTCCCAATTGGGGGCACACCAGCGTGGAATGTAAGGCTGTTTAGAACGACGTACCTTGAGGCCGTGTGAAGGCCGTACAAACGAGAGCTTTCGAGCGAACAGGGCAGCGCTTCGTCATCGTCGTTGCACGTTCACGGAGCTTAATCAAACGAATGCATTTACTTCCTGTGGCTCAAACGCCAGAGAGGAGTTGGAAGGCATCCAGTGCCCTTTGACAGTTGTTACAACGAACGTGAGTGCACGGTGTCTCGTGAAATAAAGCCCTAGCACTGTTGAGGCCCTCCGTTAACGCACGCTTCTTCGCTCCTATGGCACTCCGAGGTGTTCCTGCCGGGGGAAATCTGGACTTTTGCTTGAGGCCGGGGTGGGGCGAGGGGACTCACAGTTCTTGTGCCGGCGAGCTCCCGAGCGCTCCGGCTGAAGCTCCCAGCAAGGAACTGAGAGCAGCAGGCCTCACACGCGTAAAGTCAGACTTCTGCTGTCACGAGTAAACTCAGACTTCTTGTGGGAGGCCTTCCGGCAGCAAAGAGAAGGTGGGCGCGAGCAGTGTACTTCAGGCAGCTTAGGACCCGCCCCTGTCTCGTTTACCACGGAGGGGAATAAGGTTTAGCCAGGGTCGCCCAGCTTCAAACCGGAGCTCCTATAGGGATCCTCAGCGGTTTCTGATTACCTCAAGGAAACACAACGGGAGGAGCAGGGCCCTTCCGTGGAGGCCCGTTTGGGCACAGGGACCTCCGCGTGGGAGCTACTGGGTAAGTATGGCAGTCCCTTAGGTAGGCCTCAGTGACCAAGGCTCTCTGGCTCATGCCTAGCTGTGTAAAGAAGTGTGGCAAACGTACGTACTGCTCCTCAGGCTGGGCGCACAGCCTAGCTTTCGCTTCTATGAGAGTGCTGTCCCGAGTCTCTTCCTGGAGCCAGTCGTCAGCACGGTGCCTTTTGGCACTGCGGTTCTCTTTCAGTCAAGGAGGCCGTTCGACTGGCAAAGGGAGTCTGCGCAGCACTGCTTTCGCGAGGCTCTTTGACGACTGGGGCACTCAACCCAGGCAAGCCAGAGAGCAGTACGTTGCCCTTGCTCTGAATGTGAAGAGCTTTCTCCGGGGGCCTGTTTAGGCTAAGGTTCCTCAGAAGCCAGGAGCCGCCGTTCCGGCACGGAGAGAAGTCATCCTGCGAAATTGGCGAACGAGCTCCTATCCTGTGTGCCCCCAGGAGCGTCGCAGAGTTAAGGCACTCCGTGGTGGAGTCTGGCCTCATGGAAACCACTGCACACCCAACTCCCCCGACGTGAAACGCTGGAACTTACCTTGAGGCCTGAGGTCACCTTTCGTTTGGCCGGAGCTGAACATGTAGTGCCGTGGGAGGAGTTTCTAGCAAGGTATTGCCAGCACGGTGTTCCGCTTTGAGAGAACACGCAGCCTCGGCCCACAACGACAATCCTGCCGTGCAGAGACGTCGGGCCGCTAGTGCTGTTCGGGCAGCTTTGAAGCCAAGCGCACGGCGCCTCCAAACGGGGAGAAAGCGAACTCTCCCATCCGCGTCCCACTTTCAAGCTGAATGACGCAGCATGTTTCTCGGGAGGCTCTGCCGAGCTATCTAGTACAAGGGAGAGAGTGCCTGCCTCTGCCGAGAAAGGTTTTGACGTGGGGATTGCTGGACGTGCGGAAGAGCGTTCCCCAGGCCGTGCCAAGTTTAGGCTTTGGTGATTCTGGATGTTCCCAAGGGTCCAGAATTGTCCCTGGGAAAGCTGTCCTTTTTCTCTTTCTCCGGCTGGAAGTAAACATCTGGCAACCGACTGCCGTACGCAGGCGTCCTGGGGGAGACCCCCCCACCCCGGTTTCCTTTGGGACGCACATTGGTGTCTCACAGAAGTGCCCGCATTCCCAATTGGGGGCACACCAGCGTGGAATGTAAGGCTGTTTAGAACGACGTACCTTGAGGCCGTGTGAAGGCCGTACAAACGAGAGCTTTCGAGCGAACAGGGCAGCGCTTCGTCATCGTCGTTGCACGTTCACGGAGCTTAATCAAACGAATGCATTTACTTCCTGTGGCTCAAACGCCAGAGAGGAGTTGGAAGGCATCCGGTGCCCTTTGACAGTTGTTACAACGAACGTGAGTGCACGGTGTCTCGTGAAATAAAGCCCTAGCACTGTTGAGGCCCTCCGTTAACGCACGCTTCTTCGCTCCTATGGCACTCCGAGGTGTTCCTGCCGGGGGAAATCTGGACTTTTGCTTGAGGCCGGGGTGGGGCGAGGGGACTCACAGTTCTTGTGCCGGCGAGCTCCCGAGCGCTCCGGCTGAAGCTCCCAGCAAGGAACTGAGAGCAGCAGGCCTCACACGCGTAAAGTCAGACTTCTGCTGTCACGAGTAAACTCAGACTTCTTGTGGGAGGCCTTCCGGCAGCAAAGAGAAGGTGGGCGCGAGCAGTGTACTTCAGGCAGCTTAGGACCCGCCCCTGTCTCGTTTACCACGGAGGGGAATAAGGTTTAGCCAGGGTCGCCCAGCTTCAAACCGGAGCTCCTATAGGGATCCTCAGCGGTTTCTGATTACCTCAAGGAAACACAACGGGAGGAGCAGGGCCCTTCCGTGGAGGCCCGTTTGGGCACAGGGACCTCCGCGTGGGAGCTACTGGGTAAGTATGGCAGTCCCTTAGGTAGGCCTCAGTGACCAAGGCTCTCTGGCTCATGCCTAGCTGTGTAAAGAAGTGTGGCAAACGTACGTACTGCTCCTCAGGCTGGGCGCACAGCCTAGCTTTCGCTTCTATGAGAGTGCTGTCCCGAGTCTCTTCCTGGAGCCAGTCGTCAGCACGGTGCCTTTTGGCACTGCGGTTCTCTTTCAGTCAAGGAGGCCGTTCGACTGGCAAAGGGAGTCTGCGCAGCACTGCTTTCGCGAGGCTCTTTGACGACTGGGGCACTCAACCCAGGCAAGCCAGAGAGCAGTACGTTGCCCTTGCTCTGAATGTGAAGAGCTTTCTCCGGGGGCCTGTTTAGGCTAAGGTTCCTCAGAAGCCAGGAGCCGCCGTTCCGGCACGGAGAGAAGTCATCCTGCGAAATTGGCGAACGAGCTCCTATCCTGTGTGCCCCCAGGAGCGTCGCAGAGTTAAGGCACTCCGTGGTGGAGTCTGGCCTCATGGAAACCACTGCACACCCAACTCCCCCGACGTGAAACGCTGGAACTTACCTTGAGGCCTGAGGTCACCTTTCGTTTGGCCGGAGCTGAACATGTAGTGCCGTGGGAGGAGTTTCTAGCAAGGTATTGCCAGCACGGTGTTCCGCTTTGAGAGAACACGCAGCCTCGGCCCACAACGACAATCCTGCCGTGCAGAGACGTCGGGCCGCTAGTGCTGTTCGGGCAGCTTTGAAGCCAAGCGCACGGCGCCTCCAAACGGGGAGAAAGCGAACTCTCCCATCCGCGTCCCACTTTCAAGCTGAATGACGCAGCATGTTTCTCGGGAGGCTCTGCCGAGCTATCTAGTACAAGGGAGAGAGTGCCTGCCTCTGCCGAGAAAGGTTTTGACGTGGGGATTGCTGGACGTGCGGAAGAGCGTTCCCCAGGCCGTGCCAAGTTTAGGCTTTGGTGATTCTGGATGTTCCCAAGGGTCCAGAATTGTCCCTGGGAAAGCTGTCCTTTTTCTCTTTCTCCGGCTGGAAGTAAACATCTGGCAACCGACTGCCGTACGCAGGCGTCCTGGGGGAGACCCCCCCACCCCGGTTTCCTTTGGGACGCACATTGGTGTCTCACAGAAGTGCCCGCATTCCCAATTGGGGGCACACCAGCGTGGAATGTAAGGCTGTTTAGAACGACGTACCTTGAGGCCGTGTGAAGGCCGTACAAACGAGAGCTTTCGAGCGAACAGGGCAGCGCTTCGTCATCGTCGTTGCACGTTCACGGAGCTTAATCAAACGAATGCATTTACTTCCTGTGGCTCAAACGCCAGAGAGGAGTTGGAAGGCATCCAGTGCCCTTTGACAGTTGTTACAACGAACGTGAGTGCACGGTGTCTCGTGAAATAAAGCCCTAGCACTGTTGAGGCCCTCCGTTAACGCACGCTTCTTCGCTCCTATGGCACTCCGAGGTGTTCCTGCCGGGGGAAATCTGGACTTTTGCTTGAGGCCGGGGTGGGGCGAGGGGACTCACAGTTCTTGTGCCGGCGAGCTCCCGAGCGCTCCGGCTGAAGCTCCCAGCAAGGAACTGAGAGCAGCAGGCCTCACACGCGTAAAGTCAGACTTCTGCTGTCACGAGTAAACTCAGACTTCTTGTGGGAGGCCTTCCGGCAGCAAAGAGAAGGTGGGCGCGAGCAGTGTACTTCAGGCAGCTTAGGACCCGCCCCTGTCTCGTTTACCACGGAGGGGAATAAGGTTTAGCCAGGGTCGCCCAGCTTCAAACCGGAGCTCCTATAGGGATCCTCAGCGGTTTCTGATTACCTCAAGGAAACACAACGGGAGGAACAGGGCCCTTCCGTGGAGGCCCGTTTGGGCACAGGGACCTCCGCGTGGGAGCTACTGGGTAAGTATGGCAGTCCCTTAGGTAGGCCTCAGTGACCAAGGCTCTCTGGCTCATGCCTAGCTGTGTAAAGAAGTGTGGCAAACGTACGTACTGCTCCTCAGGCTGGGCGCACAGCCTAGCTTTCGCTTCTATGAGAGTGCTGTCCCGAGTCTCTTCCTGGAGCCAGTCGTCAGCACGGTGCCTTTTGGCACTGCGGTTCTCTTTCAGTCAAGGAGGCCGTTCGACTGGCAAAGGGAGTCTGCGCAGCACTGCTTTCGCGAGGCTCTTTGACGACTGGGGCACTCAACCCAGGCAAGCCAGAGAGCAGTACGTTGCCCTTGCTCTGAATGTGAAGAGCTTTCTCCGGGGGCCTGTTTAGGCTAAGGTTCCTCAGAAGCCAGGAGCCGCCGTTCCGGCACGGAGAGAAGTCATCCTGCGAAATTGGCGAACGAGCTCCTATCCTGTGTGCCCCCAGGAGCGTCGCAGAGTTAAGGCACTCCGTGGTGGAGTCTGGCCTCATGGAAACCACTGCACACCCAACTCCCCCGACGTGAAACGCTGGAACTTACCTTGAGGCCTGAGGTCACCTTTCGTTTGGCCGGAGCTGAACATGTAGTGCCGTGGGAGGAGTTTCTAGCAAGGTATTGCCAGCACGGTGTTCCGCTTTGAGAGAACACGCAGCCTCGGCCCACAACGACAATCCTGCCGTGCAGAGACGTCGGGCCGCTAGTGCTGTTCGGGCAGCTTTGAAGCCAAGCGCACGGCGCCTCCAAACGGGGAGAAAGCGAACTCTCCCATCCGCGTCCCACTTTCAAGCTGAATGACGCAGCATGTTTCTCGGGAGGCTCTGCCGAGCTATCTAGTACAAGGGAGAGAGTGCCTGCCTCTGCCGAGAAAGGTTTTGACGTGGGGATTGCTGGACGTGCGGAAGAGCGTTCCCCAGGCCGTGCCAAGTTTAGGCTTTGGTGATTCTGGATGTTCCCAAGGGTCCAGAATTGTCCCTGGGAAAGCTGTCCTTTTTCTCTTTCTCCGGCTGGAAGTAAACATCTGGCAACCGACTGCCGTACGCAGGCGTCCTGGGGGAGACCCCCCCACCCCGGTTTCCTTTGGGACGCACATTGGTGTCTCACAGAAGTGCCCGCATTCCCAATTGGGGGCACACCAGCGTGGAATGTAAGGCTGTTTAGAACGACGTACCTTGAGGCCGTGTGAAGGCCGTACAAACGAGAGCTTTCGAGCGAACAGGGCAGCGCTTCGTCATCGTCGTTGCACGTTCACGGAGCTTAATCAAACGAATGCATTTACTTCCTGTGGCTCAAACGCCAGAGAGGAGTTGGAAGGCATCCAGTGCCCTTTGACAGTTGTTACAACGAACGTGAGTGCACGGTGTCTCGTGAAATAAAGCCCTAGCACTGTTGAGGCCCTCCGTTAACGCACGCTTCTTCGCTCCTATGGCACTCCGAGGTGTTCCTGCCGGGGGAAATCTGGACTTTTGCTTGAGGCCGGGGTGGGGCGAGGGGACTCACAGTTCTTGTGCCGGCGAGCTCCCGAGCGCTCCGGCTGAAGCTCCCAGCAAGGAACTGAGAGCAGCAGGCCTCACACGCGTAAAGTCAGACTTCTGCTGTCACGAGTAAACTCAGACTTCTTGTGGGAGGCCTTCCGGCAGCAAAGAGAAGGTGGGCGCGAGCAGTGTACTTCAGGCAGCTTAGGACCCGCCCCTGTCTCGTTTACCACGGAGGGGAATAAGGTTTAGCCAGGGTCGCCCAGCTTCAAACCGGAGCTCCTATAGGGATCCTCAGCGGTTTCTGATTACCTCAAGGAAACACAACGGGAGGAACAGGGCCCTTCCGTGGAGGCCCGTTTGGGCACAGGGACCTCCGCGTGGGAGCTACTGGGTAAGTATGGCAGTCCCTTAGGTAGGCCTCAGTGACCAAGGCTCTCTGGCTCATGCCTAGCTGTGTAAAGAAGTGTGGCAAACGTACGTACTGCTCCTCAGGCTGGGCGCACAGCCTAGCTTTCGCTTCTATGAGAGTGCTGTCCCGAGTCTCTTCCTGGAGCCAGTCGTCAGCACGGTGCCTTTTGGCACTGCGGTTCTCTTTCAGTCAAGGAGGCCGTTCGACTGGCAAAGGGAGTCTGCGCAGCACTGCTTTCGCGAGGCTCTTTGACGACTGGGGCACTCAACCCAGGCAAGCCAGAGAGCAGTACGTTGCCCTTGCTCTGAATGTGAAGAGCTTTCTCCGGGGGCCTGTTTAGGCTAAGGTTCCTCAGAAGCCAGGAGCCGCCGTTCCGGCACGGAGAGAAGTCATCCTGCGAAATTGGCGAACGAGCTCCTATCCTGTGTGCCCCCAGGAGCGTCGCAGAGTTAAGGCACTCCGTGGTGGAGTCTGGCCTCATGGAAACCACTGCACACCCAACTCCCCCGACGTGAAACGCTGGAACTTACCTTGAGGCCTGAGGTCACCTTTCGTTTGGCCGGAGCTGAACATGTAGTGCCGTGGGAGGAGTTTCTAGCAAGGTATTGCCAGCACGGTGTTCCGCTTTGAGAGAACACGCAGCCTCGGCCCACAACGACAATCCTGCCGTGCAGAGACGTCGGGCCGCTAGTGCTGTTCGGGCAGCTTTGAAGCCAAGCGCACGGCGCCTCCAAACGGGGAGAAAGCGAACTCTCCCATCCGCGTCCCACTTTCAGGCTGAATGACGCAGCATGTTTCTCGGGAGGCTCTGCCGAGCTATCTAGTACAAGGGAGAGAGTGCCTGCCTCTGCCGAGAAAGGTTTTGACGTGGGGATTGCTGGACGTGCGGAAGAGCGTTCCCCAGGCCGTGCCAAGTTTAGGCTTTGGTGATTCTGGATGTTCCCAAGGGTCCAGAATTGTCCCTGGGAAAGCTGTCCTTTTTCTCTTTCTCCGGCTGGAAGTAAACATCTGGCAACCGACTGCCGTACGCAGGCGTCCTGGGGGAGACCCCCCCACCCCGGTTTCCTTTGGGACGCACATTGGTGTCTCACAGAAGTGCCCGCATTCCCAATTGGGGGCACACCAGCGTGGAATGTAAGGCTGTTTAGAACGACGTACCTTGAGGCCGTGTGAAGGCCGTACAAACGAGAGCTTTCGAGCGAACAGGGCAGCGCTTCGTCATCGTCGTTGCACGTTCACGGAGCTTAATCAAACGAATGCATTTACTTCCTGTGGCTCAAACGCCAGAGAGGAGTTGGAAGGCATCCAGTGCCCTTTGACAGTTGTTACAACGAACGTGAGTGCACGGTGTCTCGTGAAATAAAGCCCTAGCACTGTTGAGGCCCTCCGTTAACGCACGCTTCTTCGCTCCTATGGCACTCCGAGGTGTTCCTGCCGGGGGAAATCTGGACTTTTGCTTGAGGCCGGGGTGGGGCGAGGGGACTCACAGTTCTTGTGCCGGCGAGCTCCCGAGCGCTCCGGCTGAAGCTCCCAGCAAGGAACTGAGAGCAGCAGGCCTCACACGCGTAAAGTCAGACTTCTGCTGTCACGAGTAAACTCAGACTTCTTGTGGGAGGCCTTCCGGCAGCAAAGAGAAGGTGGGCGCGAGCAGTGTACTTCAGGCAGCTTAGGACCCGCCCCTGTCTCGTTTACCACGGAGGGGAATAAGGTTTAGCCAGGGTCGCCCAGCTTCAAACCGGAGCTCCTATAGGGATCCTCAGCGGTTTCTGATTACCTCAAGGAAACACAACGGGAGGAACAGGGCCCTTCCGTGGAGGCCCGTTTGGGCACAGGGACCTCCGCGTGGGAGCTACTGGGTAAGTATGGCAGTCCCTTAGGTAGGCCTCAGTGACCAAGGCTCTGTGGCTCATGCCTAGCTGTGTAAAGAAGTGTGGCAAACGTACGTACTGCTCCTCAGGCTGGGCGCACAGCCTAGCTTTCGCTTCTATGAGAGTGCTGTCCCGAGTCTCTTCCTGGAGCCAGTCGTCAGCACGGTGCCTTTTGGCACTGCGGTTCTCTTTCAGTCAAGGAGGCCGTTCGACTGGCAAAGGGAGTCTGCGCAGCACTGCTTTCGCGAGGCTCTTTGACGACTGGGGCACTCAACCCAGGCAAGCCAGAGAGCAGTACGTTGCCCTTGCTCTGAATGTGAAGAGCTTTCTCCGGGGGCCTGTTTAGGCTAAGGTTCCTCAGAAGCCAGGAGCCGCCGTTCCGGCACGGAGAGAAGTCATCCTGCGAAATTGGCGAACGAGCTCCTATCCTGTGTGCCCCCAGGAGCGTCGCAGAGTTAAGGCACTCCGTGGTGGAGTCTGGCCTCATGGAAACCACTGCACACCCAACTCCCCCGACGTGAAACGCTGGAACTTACCTTGAGGCCTGAGGTCACCTTTCGTTTGGCCGGAGCTGAACATGTAGTGCCGTGGGAGGAGTTTCTAGCAAGGTATTGCCAGCACGGTGTTCCGCTTTGAGAGAACACGCAGCCTCGGCCCACAACGACAATCCTGCCGTGCAGAGACGTCGGGCCGCTAGTGCTGTTCGGGCAGCTTTGAAGCCAAGCGCACGGCGCCTCCAAACGGGGAGAAAGCGAACTCTCCCATCCGCGTCCCACTTTCAAGCTGAATGACGCAGCATGTTTCTCGGGAGGCTCTGCCGAGCTATCTAGTACAAGGGAGAGAGTGCCTGCCTCTGCCGAGAAAGGTTTTGACGTGGGGATTGCTGGACGTGCGGAAGAGCGTTCCCCAGGCCGTGCCAAGTTTAGGCTTTGGTGATTCTGGATGTTCCCAAGGGTCCAGAATTGTCCCTGGGAAAGCTGTCCTTTTTCTCTTTCTCCGGCTGGAAGTAAACATCTGGCAACCGACTGCCGTACGCAGGCGTCCTGGGGGAGACCCCCCCACCCCGGTTTCCTTTGGGACGCACATTGGTGTCTCACAGAAGTGCCCGCATTCCCAATTGGGGGCACACCAGCGTGGAATGTAAGGCTGTTTAGAACGACGTACCTTGAGGCCGTGTGAAGGCCGTACAAACGAGAGCTTTCGAGCGAACAGGGCAGCGCTTCGTCATCGTCGTTGCACGTTCACGGAGCTTAATCAAACGAATGCATTTACTTCCTGTGGCTCAAACGCCAGAGAGGAGTTGGAAGGCATCCAGTGCCCTTTGACAGTTGTTACAACGAACGTGAGTGCACGGTGTCTCGTGAAATAAAGCCCTAGCACTGTTGAGGCCCTCCGTTAACGCACGCTTCTTCGCTCCTATGGCACTCCGAGGTGTTCCTGCCGGGGGAAATCTGGACTTTTGCTTGAGGCCGGGGTGGGGCGAGGGGACTCACAGTTCTTGTGCCGGCGAGCTCCCGAGCGCTCCGGCTGAAGCTCCCAGCAAGGAACTGAGAGCAGCAGGCCTCACACGCGTAAAGTCAGACTTCTGCTGTCACGAGTAAACTCAGACTTCTTGTGGGAGGCCTTCCGGCAGCAAAGAGAAGGTGGGCGCGAGCAGTGTACTTCAGGCAGCTTAGGACCCGCCCCTGTCTCGTTTACCACGGAGGGGAATAAGGTTTAGCCAGGGTCGCCCAGCTTCAAACCGGAGCTCCTATAGGGATCCTCGGCGGTTTCTGATTACCTCAAGGAAACACAACGGGAGGAACAGGGCCCTTCCGTGGAGGCCCGTTTGGGCACAGGGACCTCCGCGTGGGAGCTACTGGGTAAGTATGGCAGTCCCTTAGGTAGGCCTCAGTGACCAAGGCTCTCTGGCTCATGCCTAGCTGTGTAAAGAAGTGTGGCAAACGTACGTACTGCTCCTCAGGCTGGGCGCACAGCCTAGCTTTCGCTTCTATGAGAGTGCTGTCCCGAGTCTCTTCCTGGAGCCAGTCGTCAGCACGGTGCCTTTTGGCACTGCGGTTCTCTTTCAGTCAAGGAGGCCGTTCGACTGGCAAAGGGAGTCTGCGCAGCACTGCTTTCGCGAGGCTCTTTGACGACTGGGGCACTCAACCCAGGCAAGCCAGAGAGCAGTACGTTGCCCTTGCTCTGAATGTGAAGAGCTTTCTCCGGGGGCCTGTTTAGGCTAAGGTTCCTCAGAAGCCAGGAGCCGCCGTTCCGGCACGGAGAGAAGTCATCCTGCGAAATTGGCGAACGAGCTCCTATCCTGTGTGCCCCCAGGAGCGTCGCAGAGTTAAGGCACTCCGTGGTGGAGTCTGGCCTCATGGAAACCACTGCACACCCAACTCCCCCGACGTGAAACGCTGGAACTTACCTTGAGGCCTGAGGTCACCTTTCGTTTGGCCGGAGCTGAACATGTAGTGCCGTGGGAGGAGTTTCTAGCAAGGTATTGCCAGCACGGTGTTCCGCTTTGAGAGAACACGCAGCCTCGGCCCACAACGACAATCCTGCCGTGCAGAGACGTCGGGCCGCTAGTGCTGTTCGGGCAGCTTTGAAGCCAAGCGCACGGCGCCTCCAAACGGGGAGAAAGCGAACTCTCCCATCCGCGTCCCACTTTCAAGCTGAATGACGCAGCATGTTTCTCGGGAGGCTCTGCCGAGCTATCTAGTACAAGGGAGAGAGTGCCTGCCTCTGCCGAGAAAGGTTTTGACGTGGGGATTGCTGGACGTGCGGAAGAGCGTTCCCCAGGCCGTGCCAAGTTTAGGCTTTGGTGATTCTGGATGTTCCCAAGGGTCCAGAATTGTCCCTGGGAAAGCTGTCCTTTTTCTCTTTCTCCGGCTGGAAGTAAACATCTGGCAACCGACTGCCGTACGCAGGCGTCCTGGGGGAGACCCCCCCACCCCGGTTTCCTTTGGGACGCACATTGGTGTCTCACAGAAGTGCCCGCATTCCCAATTGGGGGCACACCAGCGTGGAATGTAAGGCTGTTTAGAACGACGTACCTTGAGGCCGTGTGAAGGCCGTACAAACGAGAGCTTTCGAGCGAACAGGGCAGCGCTTCGTCATCGTCGTTGCACGTTCACGGAGCTTAATCAAACGAATGCATTTACTTCCTGTGGCTCAAACGCCAGAGAGGAGTTGGAAGGCATCCAGTGCCCTTTGACAGTTGTTACAACGAACGTGAGTGCACGGTGTCTCGTGAAATAAAGCCCTAGCACTGTTGAGGCCCTCCGTTAACGCACGCTTCTTCGCTCCTATGGCACTCCGAGGTGTTCCTGCCGGGGGAAATCTGGACTTTTGCTTGAGGCCGGGGTGGGGCGAGGGGACTCACAGTTCTTGTGCCGGCGAGCTCCCGAGCGCTCCGGCTGAAGCTCCCAGCAAGGAACTGAGAGCAGCAGGCCTCACACGCGTAAAGTCAGACTTCTGCTGTCACGAGTAAACTCAGACTTCTTGTGGGAGGCCTTCCGGCAGCAAAGAGAAGGTGGGCGCGAGCAGTGTACTTCAGGCAGCTTAGGACCCGCCCCTGTCTCGTTTACCACGGAGGGGAATAAGGTTTAGCCAGGGTCGCCCAGCTTCAAACCGGAGCTCCTATAGGGATCCTCAGCGGTTTCTGATTACCTCAAGGAAACACAACGGGAGGAACAGGGCCCTTCCGTGGAGGCCCGTTTGGGCACAGGGACCTCCGCGTGGGAGCTACTGGGTAAGTATGGCAGTCCCTTAGGTAGGCCTCAGTGACCAAGGCTCTCTGGCTCATGCCTAGCTGTGTAAAGAAGTGTGGCAAACGTACGTACTGCTCCTCAGGCTGGGCGCACAGCCTAGCTTTCGCTTCTATGAGAGTGCTGTCCCGAGTCTCTTCCTGGAGCCAGTCGTCAGCACGGTGCCTTTTGGCACTGCGGTTCTCTTTCAGTCAAGGAGGCCGTTCGACTGGCAAAGGGAGTCTGCGCAGCACTGCTTTCGCGAGGCTCTTTGACGACTGGGGCACTCAACCCAGGCAAGCCAGAGAGCAGTACGTTGCCCTTGCTCTGAATGTGAAGAGCTTTCTCCAGGGGCCTGTTTAGGCTAAGGTTCCTCAGAAGCCAGGAGCCGCCGTTCCGGCACGGAGAGAAGTCATCCTGCGAAATTGGCGAACGAGCTCCTATCCTGTGTGCCCCCAGGAGCGTCGCAGAGTTAAGGCACTCCGTGGTGGAGTCTGGCCTCATGGAAACCACTGCACACCCAACTCCCCCGACGTGAAACGCTGGAACTTACCTTGAGGCCTGAGGTCACCTTTCGTTTGGCCGGAGCTGAACATGTAGTGCCGTGGGAGGAGTTTCTAGCAAGGTATTGCCAGCACGGTGTTCCGCTTTGAGAGAACACGCAGCCTCGGCCCACAACGACAATCCTGCCGTGCAGAGACGTCGGGCCGCTAGTGCTGTTCGGGCAGCTTTGAAGCCAAGCGCACGGCGCCTCCAAACGGGGAGAAAGCGAACTCTCCCATCCGCGTCCCACTTTCAAGCTGAATGACGCAGCATGTTTCTCGGGAGGCTCTGCCGAGCTATCTAGTACAAGGGAGAGAGTGCCTGCCTCTGCCGAGAAAGGTTTTGACGTGGGGATTGCTGGACGTGCGGAAGAGCGTTCCCCAGGCCGTGCCAAGTTTAGGCTTTGGTGATTCTGGATGTTCCCAAGGGTCCAGAATTGTCCCTGGGAAAGCTGTCCTTTTTCTCTTTCTCCGGCTGGAAGTAAACATCTGGCAACCGACTGCCGTACGCAGGCGTCCTGGGGGAGACCCCCCCACCCCGGTTTCCTTTGGGACGCACATTGGTGTCTCACAGAAGTGCCCGCATTCCCAATTGGGGGCACACCAGCGTGGAATGTAAGGCTGTTTAGAACGACGTACCTTGAGGCCGTGTGAAGGCCGTACAAACGAGAGCTTTCGAGCGAACAGGGCAGCGCTTCGTCATCGTCGTTGCACGTTCACGGAGCTTAATCAAACGAATGCATTTACTTCCTGTGGCTCAAACGCCAGAGAGGAGTTGGAAGGCATCCAGTGCCCTTTGACAGTTGTTACAACGAACGTGAGTGCACGGTGTCTCGTGAAATAAAGCCCTAGCACTGTTGAGGCCCTCCGTTAACGCACGCTTCTTCGCTCCTATGGCACTCCGAGGTGTTCCTGCCGGGGGAAATCTGGACTTTTGCTTGAGGCCGGGGTGGGGCGAGGGGACTCACAGTTCTTGTGCCGGCGAGCTCCCGAGCGCTCCGGCTGAAGCTCCCAGCAAGGAACTGAGAGCAGCAGGCCTCACACGCGTAAAGTCAGACTTCTGCTGTCACGAGTAAACTCAGACTTCTTGTGGGAGGCCTTCCGGCAGCAAAGAGAAGGTGGGCGCGAGCAGTGTACTTCAGGCAGCTTAGGACCCGCCCCTGTCTCGTTTACCACGGAGGGGAATAAGGTTTAGCCAGGGTCGCCCAGCTTCAAACCGGAGCTCCTATAGGGATCCTCAGCGGTTTCTGATTACCTCAAGGAAACACAACGGGAGGAACAGGGCCCTTCCGTGGAGGCCCGTTTGGGCACAGGGACCTCCGCGTGGGAGCTACTGGGTAAGTATGGCAGTCCCTTAGGTAGGCCTCAGTGACCAAGGCTCTCTGGCTCATGCCTAGCTGTGTAAAGAAGTGTGGCAAACGTACGTACTGCTCCTCAGGCTGGGCGCACAGCCTAGCTTTCGCTTCTATGAGAGTGCTGTCCCGAGTCTCTTCCTGGAGCCAGTCGTCAGCACGGTGCCTTTTGGCACTGCGGTTCTCTTTCAGTCAAGGAGGCCGTTCGACTGGCAAAGGGAGTCTGCGCAGCACTGCTTTCGCGAGGCTCTTTGACGACTGGGGCACTCAACCCAGGCAAGCCAGAGAGCAGTACGTTGCCCTTGCTCTGAATGTGAAGAGCTTTCTCCGGGGGCCTGTTTAGGCTAAGGTTCCTCAGAAGCCAGGAGCCGCCGTTCCGGCACGGAGAGAAGTCATCCTGCGAAATTGGCGAACGAGCTCCTATCCTGTGTGCCCCCAGGAGCGTCGCAGAGTTAAGGCACTCCGTGGTGGAGTCTGGCCTCATGGAAACCACTGCACACCCAACTCCCCCGACGTGAAACGCTGGAACTTACCTTGAGGCCTGAGGTCACCTTTCGTTTGGCCGGAGCTGAACATGTAGTGCCGTGGGAGGAGTTTCTAGCAAGGTATTGCCAGCACGGTGTTCCGCTTTGAGAGAACACGCAGCCTCGGCCCACAACGACAATCCTGCCGTGCAGAGACGTCGGGCCGCTAGTGCTGTTCGGGCAGCTTTGAAGCCAAGCGCACGGCGCCTCCAAACGGGGAGAAAGCGAACTCTCCCATCCGCGTCCCACTTTCAAGCTGAATGACGCAGCATGTTTCTCGGGAGGCTCTGCCGAGCTATCTAGTACAAGGGAGAGAGTGCCTGCCTCTGCCGAGAAAGGTTTTGACGTGGGGATTGCTGGACGTGCGGAAGAGCGTTCCCCAGGCCGTGCCAAGTTTAGGCTTTGGTGATTCTGGATGTTCCCAAGGGTCCAGAATTGTCCCTGGGAAAGCTGTCCTTTTTCTCTTTCTCCGGCTGGAAGTAAACATCTGGCAACCGACTGCCGTACGCAGGCGTCCTGGGGGAGACCCCCCCACCCCGGTTTCCTTTGGGACGCACATTGGTGTCTCACAGAAGTGCCCGCATTCCCAATTGGGGGCACACCAGCGTGGAATGTAAGGCTGTTTAGAACGACGTACCTTGAGGCCGTGTGAAGGCCGTACAAACGAGAGCTTTCGAGCGAACAGGGCAGCGCTTCGTCATCGTCGTTGCACGTTCACGGAGCTTAATCAAACGAATGCATTTACTTCCTGTGGCTCAAACGCCAGAGAGGAGTTGGAAGGCATCCAGTGCCCTTTGACAGTTGTTACAACGAACGTGAGTGCACGGTGTCTCGTGAAATAAAGCCCTAGCACTGTTGAGGCCCTCCGTTAACGCACGCTTCTTCGCTCCTATGGCACTCCGAGGTGTTCCTGCCGGGGGAAATCTGGACTTTTGCTTGAGGCCGGGGTGGGGCGAGGGGACTCACAGTTCTTGTGCCGGCGAGCTCCCGAGCGCTCCGGCTGAAGCTCCCAGCAAGGAACTGAGAGCAGCAGGCCTCACACGCGTAAAGTCAGACTTCTGCTGTCACGAGTAAACTCAGACTTCTTGTGGGAGGCCTTCCGGCAGCAAAGAGAAGGTGGGCGCGAGCAGTGTACTTCAGGCAGCTTAGGACCCGCCCCTGTCTCGTTTACCACGGAGGGGAATAAGGTTTAGCCAGGGTCGCCCAGCTTCAAACCGGAGCTCCTATAGGGATCCTCAGCGGTTTCTGATTACCTCAAGGAAACACAACGGGAGGAGCAGGGCCCTTCCGTGGAGGCCCGTTTGGGCACAGGGACCTCCGCGTGGGAGCTACTGGGTAAGTATGGCAGTCCCTTAGGTAGGCCTCAGTGACCAAGGCTCTCTGGCTCATGCCTAGCTGTGTAAAGAAGTGTGGCAAACGTACGTACTGCTCCTCAGGCTGGGCGCACAGCCTAGCTTTCGCTTCTATGAGAGTGCTGTCCCGAGTCTCTTCCTGGAGCCAGTCGTCAGCACGGTGCCTTTTGGCACTGCGGTTCTCTTTCAGTCAAGGAGGCCGTTCGACTGGCAAAGGGAGTCTGCGCAGCACTGCTTTCGCGAGGCTCTTTGACGACTGGGGCACTCAACCCAGGCAAGCCAGAGAGCAGTACGTTGCCCTTGCTCTGAATGTGAAGAGCTTTCTCCGGGGGCCTGTTTAGGCTAAGGTTCCTCAGAAGCCAGGAGCCGCCGTTCCGGCACGGAGAGAAGTCATCCTGCGAAATTGGCGAACGAGCTCCTATCCTGTGTGCCCCCAGGAGCGTCGCAGAGTTAAGGCACTCCGTGGTGGAGTCTGGCCTCATGGAAACCACTGCACACCCAACTCCCCCGACGTGAAACGCTGGAACTTACCTTGAGGCCTGAGGTCACCTTTCGTTTGGCCGGAGCTGAACATGTAGTGCCGTGGGAGGAGTTTCTAGCAAGGTATTGCCAGCACGGTGTTCCGCTTTGAGAGAACACGCAGCCTCGGCCCACAACGACAATCCTGCCGTGCAGAGACGTCGGGCCGCTAGTGCTGTTCGGGCAGCTTTGAAGCCAAGCGCACGGCGCCTCCAAACGGGGAGAAAGCGAACTCTCCCATCCGCGTCCCACTTTCAAGCTGAATGACGCAGCATGTTTCTCGGGAGGCTCTGCCGAGCTATCTAGTACAAGGGAGAGAGTGCCTGCCTCTGCCGAGAAAGGTTTTGACGTGGGGATTGCTGGACGTGCGGAAGAGCGTTCCCCAGGCCGTGCCAAGTTTAGGCTTTGGTGATTCTGGATGTTCCCAAGGGTCCAGAATTATCCCTGGGAAAGCTGTCCTTTTTCTCTTTCTCCGGCTGGAAGTAAACATCTGGCAACCGACTGCCGTACGCAGGCGTCCTGGGGGAGACCCCCCCACCCCGGTTTCCTTTGGGACGCACATTGGTGTCTCACAGAAGTGCCCGCATTCCCAATTGGGGGCACACCAGCGTGGAATGTAAGGCTGTTTAGAACGACGTACCTTGAGGCCGTGTGAAGGCCGTACAAACGAGAGCTTTCGAGCGAACAGGGCAGCGCTTCGTCATCGTCGTTGCACGTTCACGGAGCTTAATCAAACGAATGCATTTACTTCCTGTGGCTCAAACGCCAGAGAGGAGTTGGAAGGCATCCAGTGCCCTTTGACAGTTGTTACAACGAACGTGAGTGCACGGTGTCTCGTGAAATAAAGCCCTAGCACTGTTGAGGCCCTCCGTTAACGCACGCTTCTTCGCTCCTATGGCACTCCGAGGTGTTCCTGCCGGGGGAAATCTGGACTTTTGCTTGAGGCCGGGGTGGGGCGAGGGGACTCACAGTTCTTGTGCCGGCGAGCTCCCGAGCGCTCCGGCTGAAGCTCCCAGCAAGGAACTGAGAGCAGCAGGCCTCACACGCGTAAAGTCAGACTTCTGCTGTCACGAGTAAACTCAGACTTCTTGTGGGAGGCCTTCCGGCAGCAAAGAGAAGGTGGGCGCGAGCAGTGTACTTCAGGCAGCTTAGGACCCGCCCCTGTCTCGTTTACCACGGAGGGGAATAAGGTTTAGCCAGGGTCGCCCAGCTTCAAACCGGAGCTCCTATAGGGATCCTCGGCGGTTTCTGATTACCTCAAGGAAACACAACGGGAGGAACAGGGCCCTTCCGTGGAGGCCCGTTTGGGCACAGGGACCTCCGCGTGGGAGCTACTGGGTAAGTATGGCAGTCCCTTAGGTAGGCCTCAGTGACCAAGGCTCTCTGGCTCATGCCTAGCTGTGTAAAGAAGTGTGGCAAACGTACGTACTGCTCCTCAGGCTGGGCGCACAGCCTAGCTTTCGCTTCTATGAGAGTGCTGTCCCGAGTCTCTTCCTGGAGCCAGTCGTCAGCACGGTGCCTTTTGGCACTGCGGTTCTCTTTCAGTCAAGGAGGCCGTTCGACTGGCAAAGGGAGTCTGCGCAGCACTGCTTTCGCGAGGCTCTTTGACGACTGGGGCACTCAACCCAGGCAAGCCAGAGAGCAGTACGTTGCCCTTGCTCTGAATGTGAAGAGCTTTCTCCGGGGGCCTGTTTAGGCTAAGGTTCCTCAGAAGCCAGGAGCCGCCGTTCCGGCACGGAGAGAAGTCATCCTGCGAAATTGGCGAACGAGCTCCTATCCTGTGTGCCCCCAGGAGCGTCGCAGAGTTAAGGCACTCCGTGGTGGAGTCTGGCCTCATGGAAACCACTGCACACCCAACTCCCCCGACGTGAAACGCTGGAACTTACCTTGAGGCCTGAGGTCACCTTTCGTTTGGCCGGAGCTGAACATGTAGTGCCGTGGGAGGAGTTTCTAGCAAGGTATTGCCAGCACGGTGTTCCGCTTTGAGAGAACACGCAGCCTCGGCCCACAACGACAATCCTGCCGTGCAGAGACGTCGGGCCGCTAGTGCTGTTCGGGCAGCTTTGAAGCCAAGCGCACGGCGCCTCCAAACGGGGAGAAAGCGAACTCTCCCATCCGCGTCCCACTTTCAAGCTGAATGACGCAGCATGTTTCTCGGGAGGCTCTGCCGAGCTATCTAGTACAAGGGAGAGAGTGCCTGCCTCTGCCGAGAAAGGTTTTGACGTGGGGATTGCTGGACGTGCGGAAGAGCGTTCCCCAGGCCGTGCCAAGTTTAGGCTTTGGTGATTCTGGATGTTCCCAAGGGTCCAGAATTGTCCCTGGGAAAGCTGTCCTTTTTCTCTTTCTCCGGCTGGAAGTAAACATCTGGCAACCGACTGCCGTACGCAGGCGTCCTGGGGGAGACCCCCCCACCCCGGTTTCCTTTGGGACGCACATTGGTGTCTCACAGAAGTGCCCGCATTCCCAATTGGGGGCACACCAGCGTGGAATGTAAGGCTGTTTAGAACGACGTACCTTGAGGCCGTGTGAAGGCCGTACAAACGAGAGCTTTCGAGCGAACAGGGCAGCGCTTCGTCATCGTCGTTGCACGTTCACGGAGCTTAATCAAACGAATGCATTTACTTCCTGTGGCTCAAACGCCAGAGAGGAGTTGGAAGGCATCCAGTGCCCTTTGACAGTTGTTACAACGAACGTGAGTGCACGGTGTCTCGTGAAATAAAGCCCTAGCACTGTTGAGGCCCTCCGTTAACGCACGCTTCTTCGCTCCTATGGCACTCCGAGGTGTTCCTGCCGGGGGAAATCTGGACTTTTGCTTGAGGCCGGGGTGGGGCGAGGGGACTCACAGTTCTTGTGCCGGCGAGCTCCCGAGCGCTCCGGCTGAAGCTCCCAGCAAGGAACTGAGAGCAGCAGGCCTCACACGCGTAAAGTCAGACTTCTGCTGTCACGAGTAAACTCAGACTTCTTGTGGGAGGCCTTCCGGCAGCAAAGAGAAGGTGGGCGCGAGCAGTGTACTTCAGGCAGCTTAGGACCCGCCCCTGTCTCGTTTACCACGGAGGGGAATAAGGTTTAGCCAGGGTCGCCCAGCTTCAAACCGGAGCTCCTATAGGGATCCTCAGCGGTTTCTGATTACCTCAAGGAAACACAACGGGAGGAACAGGGCCCTTCCGTGGAGGCCCGTTTGGGCACAGGGACCTCCGCGTGGGAGCTACTGGGTAAGTATGGCAGTCCCTTAGGTAGGCCTCAGTGACCAAGGCTCTCTGGCTCATGCCTAGCTGTGTAAAGAAGTGTGGCAAACGTACGTACTGCTCCTCAGGCTGGGCGCACAGCCTAGCTTTCGCTTCTATGAGAGTGCTGTCCCGAGTCTCTTCCTGGAGCCAGTCGTCAGCACGGTGCCTTTTGGCACTGCGGTTCTCTTTCAGTCAAGGAGGCCGTTCGACTGGCAAAGGGAGTCTGCGCAGCACTGCTTTCGCGAGGCTCTTTGACGACTGGGGCACTCAACCCAGGCAAGCCAGAGAGCAGTACGTTGCCCTTGCTCTGAATGTGAAGAGCTTTCTCCAGGGGCCTGTTTAGGCTAAGGTTCCTCAGAAGCCAGGAGCCGCCGTTCCGGCACGGAGAGAAGTCATCCTGCGAAATTGGCGAACGAGCTCCTATCCTGTGTGCCCCCAGGAGCGTCGCAGAGTTAAGGCACTCCGTGGTGGAGTCTGGCCTCATGGAAACCACTGCACACCCAACTCCCCCGACGTGAAACGCTGGAACTTACCTTGAGGCCTGAGGTCACCTTTCGTTTGGCCGGAGCTGAACATGTAGTGCCGTGGGAGGAGTTTCTAGCAAGGTATTGCCAGCACGGTGTTCCGCTTTGAGAGAACACGCAGCCTCGGCCCACAACGACAATCCTGCCGTGCAGAGACGTCGGGCCGCTAGTGCTGTTCGGGCAGCTTTGAAGCCAAGCGCACGGCGCCTCCAAACGGGGAGAAAGCGAACTCTCCCATCCGCGTCCCACTTTCAAGCTGAATGACGCAGCATGTTTCTCGGGAGGCTCTGCCGAGCTATCTAGTACAAGGGAGAGAGTGCCTGCCTCTGCCGAGAAAGGTTTTGACGTGGGGATTGCTGGACGTGCGGAAGAGCGTTCCCCAGGCCGTGCCAAGTTTAGGCTTTGGTGATTCTGGATGTTCCCAAGGGTCCAGAATTGTCCCTGGGAAAGCTGTCCTTTTTCTCTTTCTCCGGCTGGAAGTAAACATCTGGCAACCGACTGCCGTACGCAGGCGTCCTGGGGGAGACCCCCCCACCCCGGTTTCCTTTGGGACGCACATTGGTGTCTCACAGAAGTGCCCGCATTCCCAATTGGGGGCACACCAGCGTGGAATGTAAGGCTGTTTAGAACGACGTACCTTGAGGCCGTGTGAAGGCCGTACAAACGAGAGCTTTCGAGCGAACAGGGCAGCGCTTCGTCATCGTCGTTGCACGTTCACGGAGCTTAATCAAACGAATGCATTTACTTCCTGTGGCTCAAACGCCAGAGAGGAGTTGGAAGGCATCCAGTGCCCTTTGACAGTTGTTACAACGAACGTGAGTGCACGGTGTCTCGTGAAATAAAGCCCTAGCACTGTTGAGGCCCTCCGTTAACGCACGCTTCTTCGCTCCTATGGCACTCCGAGGTGTTCCTGCCGGGGGAAATCTGGACTTTTGCTTGAGGCCGGGGTGGGGCGAGGGGACTCACAGTTCTTGTGCCGGCGAGCTCCCGAGCGCTCCGGCTGAAGCTCCCAGCAAGGAACTGAGAGCAGCAGGCCTCACACGCGTAAAGTCAGACTTCTGCTGTCACGAGTAAACTCAGACTTCTTGTGGGAGGCCTTCCGGCAGCAAAGAGAAGGTGGGCGCGAGCAGTGTACTTCAGGCAGCTTAGGACCCGCCCCTGTCTCGTTTACCACGGAGGGGAATAAGGTTTAGCCAGGGTCGCCCAGCTTCAAACCGGAGCTCCTATAGGGATCCTCAGCGGTTTCTGATTACCTCAAGGAAACACAACGGGAGGAACAGGGCCCTTCCGTGGAGGCCCGTTTGGGCACAGGGACCTCCGCGTGGGAGCTACTGGGTAAGTATGGCAGTCCCTTAGGTAGGCCTCAGTGACCAAGGCTCTCTGGCTCATGCCTAGCTGTGTAAAGAAGTGTGGCAAACGTACGTACTGCTCCTCAGGCTGGGCGCACAGCCTAGCTTTCGCTTCTATGAGAGTGCTGTCCCGAGTCTCTTCCTGGAGCCAGTCGTCAGCACGGTGCCTTTTGGCACTGCGGTTCTCTTTCAGTCAAGGAGGCCGTTCGACTGGCAAAGGGAGTCTGCGCAGCACTGCTTTCGCGAGGCTCTTTGACGACTGGGGCACTCAACCCAGGCAAGCCAGAGAGCAGTACGTTGCCCTTGCTCTGAATGTGAAGAGCTTTCTCCGGGGGCCTGTTTAGGCTAAGGTTCCTCAGAAGCCAGGAGCCGCCGTTCCGGCACGGAGAGAAGTCATCCTGCGAAATTGGCGAACGAGCTCCTATCCTGTGTGCCCCCAGGAGCGTCGCAGAGTTAAGGCACTCCGTGGTGGAGTCTGGCCTCATGGAAACCACTGCACACCCAACTCCCCCGACGTGAAACGCTGGAACTTACCTTGAGGCCTGAGGTCACCTTTCGTTTGGCCGGAGCTGAACATGTAGTGCCGTGGGAGGAGTTTCTAGCAAGGTATTGCCAGCACGGTGTTCCGCTTTGAGAGAACACGCAGCCTCGGCCCACAACGACAATCCTGCCGTGCAGAGACGTCGGGCCGCTAGTGCTGTTCGGGCAGCTTTGAAGCCAAGCGCACGGCGCCTCCAAACGGGGAGAAAGCGAACTCTCCCATCCGCGTCCCACTTTCAAGCTGAATGACGCAGCATGTTTCTCGGGAGGCTCTGCCGAGCTATCTAGTACAAGGGAGAGAGTGCCTGCCTCTGCCGAGAAAGGTTTTGACGTGGGGATTGCTGGACGTGCGGAAGAGCGTTCCCCAGGCCGTGCCAAGTTTAGGCTTTGGTGATTCTGGATGTTCCCAAGGGTCCAGAATTGTCCCTGGGAAAGCTGTCCTTTTTCTCTTTCTCCGGCTGGAAGTAAACATCTGGCAACCGACTGCCGTACGCAGGCGTCCTGGGGGAGACCCCCCCACCCCGGTTTCCTTTGGGACGCACATTGGTGTCTCACAGAAGTGCCCGCATTCCCAATTGGGGGCACACCAGCGTGGAATGTAAGGCTGTTTAGAACGACGTACCTTGAGGCCGTGTGAAGGCCGTACAAACGAGAGCTTTCGAGCGAACAGGGCAGCGCTTCGTCATCGTCGTTGCACGTTCACGGAGCTTAATCAAACGAATGCATTTACTTCCTGTGGCTCAAACGCCAGAGAGGAGTTGGAAGGCATCCAGTGCCCTTTGACAGTTGTTACAACGAACGTGAGTGCACGGTGTCTCGTGAAATAAAGCCCTAGCACTGTTGAGGCCCTCCGTTAACGCACGCTTCTTCGCTCCTATGGCACTCCGAGGTGTTCCTGCCGGGGGAAATCTGGACTTTTGCTTGAGGCCGGGGTGGGGCGAGGGGACTCACAGTTCTTGTGCCGGCGAGCTCCCGAGCGCTCCGGCTGAAGCTCCCAGCAAGGAACTGAGAGCAGCAGGCCTCACACGCGTAAAGTCAGACTTCTGCTGTCACGAGTAAACTCAGACTTCTTGTGGGAGGCCTTCCGGCAGCAAAGAGAAGGTGGGCGCGAGCAGTGTACTTCAGGCAGCTTAGGACCCGCCCCTGTCTCGTTTACCACGGAGGGGAATAAGGTTTAGCCAGGGTCGCCCAGCTTCAAACCGGAGCTCCTATAGGGATCCTCAGCGGTTTCTGATTACCTCAAGGAAACACAACGGGAGGAGCAGGGCCCTTCCGTGGAGGCCCGTTTGGGCACAGGGACCTCCGCGTGGGAGCTACTGGGTAAGTATGGCAGTCCCTTAGGTAGGCCTCAGTGACCAAGGCTCTCTGGCTCATGCCTAGCTGTGTAAAGAAGTGTGGCAAACGTACGTACTGCTCCTCAGGCTGGGCGCACAGCCTAGCTTTCGCTTCTATGAGAGTGCTGTCCCGAGTCTCTTCCTGGAGCCAGTCGTCAGCACGGTGCCTTTTGGCACTGCGGTTCTCTTTCAGTCAAGGAGGCCGTTCGACTGGCAAAGGGAGTCTGCGCAGCACTGCTTTCGCGAGGCTCTTTGACGACTGGGGCACTCAACCCAGGCAAGCCAGAGAGCAGTACGTTGCCCTTGCTCTGAATGTGAAGAGCTTTCTCCGGGGGCCTGTTTAGGCTAAGGTTCCTCAGAAGCCAGGAGCCGCCGTTCCGGCACGGAGAGAAGTCATCCTGCGAAATTGGCGAACGAGCTCCTATCCTGTGTGCCCCCAGGAGCGTCGCAGAGTTAAGGCACTCCGTGGTGGAGTCTGGCCTCATGGAAACCACTGCACACCCAACTCCCCCGACGTGAAACGCTGGAACTTACCTTGAGGCCTGAGGTCACCTTTCGTTTGGCCGGAGCTGAACATGTAGTGCCGTGGGAGGAGTTTCTAGCAAGGTATTGCCAGCACGGTGTTCCGCTTTGAGAGAACACGCAGCCTCGGCCCACAACGACAATCCTGCCGTGCAGAGACGTCGGGCCGCTAGTGCTGTTCGGGCAGCTTTGAAGCCAAGCGCACGGCGCCTCCAAACGGGGAGAAAGCGAACTCTCCCATCCGCGTCCCACTTTCAAGCTGAATGACGCAGCATGTTTCTCGGGAGGCTCTGCCGAGCTATCTAGTACAAGGGAGAGAGTGCCTGCCTCTGCCGAGAAAGGTTTTGACGTGGGGATTGCTGGACGTGCGGAAGAGCGTTCCCCAGGCCGTGCCAAGTTTAGGCTTTGGTGATTCTGGATGTTCCCAAGGGTCCAGAATTATCCCTGGGAAAGCTGTCCTTTTTCTCTTTCTCCGGCTGGAAGTAAACATCTGGCAACCGACTGCCGTACGCAGGCGTCCTGGGGGAGACCCCCCCACCCCGGTTTCCTTTGGGACGCACATTGGTGTCTCACAGAAGTGCCCGCATTCCCAATTGGGGGCACACCAGCGTGGAATGTAAGGCTGTTTAGAACGACGTACCTTGAGGCCGTGTGAAGGCCGTACAAACGAGAGCTTTCGAGCGAACAGGGCAGCGCTTCGTCATCGTCGTTGCACGTTCACGGAGCTTAATCAAACGAATGCATTTACTTCCTGTGGCTCAAACGCCAGAGAGGAGTTGGAAGGCATCCAGTGCCCTTTGACAGTTGTTACAACGAACGTGAGTGCACGGTGTCTCGTGAAATAAAGCCCTAGCACTGTTGAGGCCCTCCGTTAACGCACGCTTCTTCGCTCCTATGGCACTCCGAGGTGTTCCTGCCGGGGGAAATCTGGACTTTTGCTTGAGGCCGGGGTGGGGCGAGGGGACTCACAGTTCTTGTGCCGGCGAGCTCCCGAGCGCTCCGGCTGAAGCTCCCAGCAAGGAACTGAGAGCAGCAGGCCTCACACGCGTAAAGTCAGACTTCTGCTGTCACGAGTAAACTCAGACTTCTTGTGGGAGGCCTTCCGGCAGCAAAGAGAAGGTGGGCGCGAGCAGTGTACTTCAGGCAGCTTAGGACCCGCCCCTGTCTCGTTTACCACGGAGGGGAATAAGGTTTAGCCAGGGTCGCCCAGCTTCAAACCGGAGCTCCTATAGGGATCCTCAGCGGTTTCTGATTACCTCAAGGAAACACAACGGGAGGAGCAGGGCCCTTCCGTGGAGGCCCGTTTGGGCACAGGGACCTCCGCGTGGGAGCTACTGGGTAAGTATGGCAGTCCCTTAGGTAGGCCTCAGTGACCAAGGCTCTCTGGCTCATGCCTAGCTGTGTAAAGAAGTGTGGCAAACGTACGTACTGCTCCTCAGGCTGGGCGCACAGCCTAGCTTTCGCTTCTATGAGAGTGCTGTCCCGAGTCTCTTCCTGGAGCCAGTCGTCAGCACGGTGCCTTTTGGCACTGCGGTTCTCTTTCAGTCAAGGAGGCCGTTCGACTGGCAAAGGGAGTCTGCGCAGCACTGCTTTCGCGAGGCTCTTTGACGACTGGGGCACTCAACCCAGGCAAGCCAGAGAGCAGTACGTTGCCCTTGCTCTGAATGTGAAGAGCTTTCTCCGGGGGCCTGTTTAGGCTAAGGTTCCTCAGAAGCCAGGAGCCGCCGTTCCGGCACGGAGAGAAGTCATCCTGCGAAATTGGCGAACGAGCTCCTATCCTGTGTGCCCCCAGGAGCGTCGCAGAGTTAAGGCACTCCGTGGTGGAGTCTGGCCTCATGGAAACCACTGCACACCCAACTCCCCCGACGTGAAACGCTGGAACTTACCTTGAGGCCTGAGGTCACCTTTCGTTTGGCCGGAGCTGAACATGTAGTGCCGTGGGAGGAGTTTCTAGCAAGGTATTGCCAGCACGGTGTTCCGCTTTGAGAGAACACGCAGCCTCGGCCCACAACGACAATCCTGCCGTGCAGAGACGTCGGGCCGCTAGTGCTGTTCGGGCAGCTTTGAAGCCAAGCGCACGGCGCCTCCAAACGGGGAGAAAGCGAACTCTCCCATCCGCGTCCCACTTTCAAGCTGAATGACGCAGCATGTTTCTCGGGAGGCTCTGCCGAGCTATCTAGTACAAGGGAGAGAGTGCCTGCCTCTGCCGAGAAAGGTTTTGACGTGGGGATTGCTGGACGTGCGGAAGAGCGTTCCCCAGGCCGTGCCAAGTTTAGGCTTTGGTGATTCTGGATGTTCCCAAGGGTCCAGAATTATCCCTGGGAAAGCTGTCCTTTTTCTCTTTCTCCGGCTGGAAGTAAACATCTGGCAACCGACTGCCGTACGCAGGCGTCCTGGGGGAGACCCCCCCACCCCGGTTTCCTTTGGGACGCACATTGGTGTCTCACAGAAGTGCCCGCATTCCCAATTGGGGGCACACCAGCGTGGAATGTAAGGCTGTTTAGAACGACGTACCTTGAGGCCGTGTGAAGGCCGTACAAACGAGAGCTTTCGAGCGAACAGGGCAGCGCTTCGTCATCGTCGTTGCACGTTCACGGAGCTTAATCAAACGAATGCATTTACTTCCTGTGGCTCAAACGCCAGAGAGGAGTTGGAAGGCATCCAGTGCCCTTTGACAGTTGTTACAACGAACGTGAGTGCACGGTGTCTCGTGAAATAAAGCCCTAGCACTGTTGAGGCCCTCCGTTAACGCACGCTTCTTCGCTCCTATGGCACTCCGAGGTGTTCCTGCCGGGGGAAATCTGGACTTTTGCTTGAGGCCGGGGTGGGGCGAGGGGACTCACAGTTCTTGTGCCGGCGAGCTCCCGAGCGCTCCGGCTGAAGCTCCCAGCAAGGAACTGAGAGCAGCAGGCCTCACACGCGTAAAGTCAGACTTCTGCTGTCACGAGTAAACTCAGACTTCTTGTGGGAGGCCTTCCGGCAGCAAAGAGAAGGTGGGCGCGAGCAGTGTACTTCAGGCAGCTTAGGACCCGCCCCTGTCTCGTTTACCACGGAGGGGAATAAGGTTTAGCCAGGGTCGCCCAGCTTCAAACCGGAGCTCCTATAGGGATCCTCAGCGGTTTCTGATTACCTCAAGGAAACACAACGGGAGGAGCAGGGCCCTTCCGTGGAGGCCCGTTTGGGCACAGGGACCTCCGCGTGGGAGCTACTGGGTAAGTATGGCAGTCCCTTAGGTAGGCCTCAGTGACCAAGGCTCTCTGGCTCATGCCTAGCTGTGTAAAGAAGTGTGGCAAACGTACGTACTGCTCCTCAGGCTGGGCGCACAGCCTAGCTTTCGCTTCTATGAGAGTGCTGTCCCGAGTCTCTTCCTGGAGCCAGTCGTCAGCACGGTGCCTTTTGGCACTGCGGTTCTCTTTCAGTCAAGGAGGCCGTTCGACTGGCAAAGGGAGTCTGCGCAGCACTGCTTTCGCGAGGCTCTTTGACGACTGGGGCACTCAACCCAGGCAAGCCAGAGAGCAGTACGTTGCCCTTGCTCTGAATGTGAAGAGCTTTCTCCGGGGGCCTGTTTAGGCTAAGGTTCCTCAGAAGCCAGGAGCCGCCGTTCCGGCACGGAGAGAAGTCATCCTGCGAAATTGGCGAACGAGCTCCTATCCTGTGTGCCCCCAGGAGCGTCGCAGAGTTAAGGCACTCCGTGGTGGAGTCTGGCCTCATGGAAACCACTGCACACCCAACTCCCCCGACGTGAAACGCTGGAACTTACCTTGAGGCCTGAGGTCACCTTTCGTTTGGCCGGAGCTGAACATGTAGTGCCGTGGGAGGAGTTTCTAGCAAGGTATTGCCAGCACGGTGTTCCGCTTTGAGAGAACACGCAGCCTCGGCCCACAACGACAATCCTGCCGTGCAGAGACGTCGGGCCGCTAGTGCTGTTCGGGCAGCTTTGAAGCCAAGCGCACGGCGCCTCCAAACGGGGAGAAAGCGAACTCTCCCATCCGCGTCCCACTTTCAAGCTGAATGACGCAGCATGTTTCTCGGGAGGCTCTGCCGAGCTATCTAGTACAAGGGAGAGAGTGCCTGCCTCTGCCGAGAAAGGTTTTGACGTGGGGATTGCTGGACGTGCGGAAGAGCGTTCCCCAGGCCGTGCCAAGTTTAGGCTTTGGTGATTCTGGATGTTCCCAAGGGTCCAGAATTGTCCCTGGGAAAGCTGTCCTTTTTCTCTTTCTCCGGCTGGAAGTAAACATCTGGCAACCGACTGCCGTACGCAGGCGTCCTGGGGGAGACCCCCCCACCCCGGTTTCCTTTGGGACGCACATTGGTGTCTCACAGAAGTGCCCGCATTCCCAATTGGGGGCACACCAGCGTGGAATGTAAGGCTGTTTAGAACGACGTACCTTGAGGCCGTGTGAAGGCCGTACAAACGAGAGCTTTCGAGCGAACAGGGCAGCGCTTCGTCATCGTCGTTGCACGTTCACGGAGCTTAATCAAACGAATGCATTTACTTCCTGTGGCTCAAACGCCAGAGAGGAGTTGGAAGGCATCCAGTGCCCTTTGACAGTTGTTACAACGAACGTGAGTGCACGGTGTCTCGTGAAATAAAGCCCTAGCACTGTTGAGGCCCTCCGTTAACGCACGCTTCTTCGCTCCTATGGCACTCCGAGGTGTTCCTGCCGGGGGAAATCTGGACTTTTGCTTGAGGCCGGGGTGGGGCGAGGGGACTCACAGTTCTTGTGCCGGCGAGCTCCCGAGCGCTCCGGCTGAAGCTCCCAGCAAGGAACTGAGAGCAGCAGGCCTCACACGCGTAAAGTCAGACTTCTGCTGTCACGAGTAAACTCAGACTTCTTGTGGGAGGCCTTCCGGCAGCAAAGAGAAGGTGGGCGCGAGCAGTGTACTTCAGGCAGCTTAGGACCCGCCCCTGTCTCGTTTACCACGGAGGGGAATAAGGTTTAGCCAGGGTCGCCCAGCTTCAAACCGGAGCTCCTATAGGGATCCTCAGCGGTTTCTGATTACCTCAAGGAAACACAACGGGAGGAACAGGGCCCTTCCGTGGAGGCCCGTTTGGGCACAGGGACCTCCGCGTGGGAGCTACTGGGTAAGTATGGCAGTCCCTTAGGTAGGCCTCAGTGACCAAGGCTCTCTGGCTCATGCCTAGCTGTGTAAAGAAGTGTGGCAAACGTACGTACTGCTCCTCAGGCTGGGCGCACAGCCTAGCTTTCGCTTCTATGAGAGTGCTGTCCCGAGTCTCTTCCTGGAGCCAGTCGTCAGCACGGTGCCTTTTGGCACTGCGGTTCTCTTTCAGTCAAGGAGGCCGTTCGACTGGCAAAGGGAGTCTGCGCAGCACTGCTTTCGCGAGGCTCTTTGACGACTGGGGCACTCAACCCAGGCAAGCCAGAGAGCAGTACGTTGCCCTTGCTCTGAATGTGAAGAGCTTTCTCCGGGGGCCTGTTTAGGCTAAGGTTCCTCAGAAGCCAGGAGCCGCCGTTCCGGCACGGAGAGAAGTCATCCTGCGAAATTGGCGAACGAGCTCCTATCCTGTGTGCCCCCAGGAGCGTCGCAGAGTTAAGGCACTCCGTGGTGGAGTCTGGCCTCATGGAAACCACTGCACACCCAACTCCCCCGACGTGAAACGCTGGAACTTACCTTGAGGCCTGAGGTCACCTTTCGTTTGGCCGGAGCTGAACATGTAGTGCCGTGGGAGGAGTTTCTAGCAAGGTATTGCCAGCACGGTGTTCCGCTTTGAGAGAACACGCAGCCTCGGCCCACAACGACAATCCTGCCGTGCAGAGACGTCGGGCCGCTAGTGCTGTTCGGGCAGCTTTGAAGCCAAGCGCACGGCGCCTCCAAACGGGGAGAAAGCGAACTCTCCCATCCGCGTCCCACTTTCAAGCTGAATGACGCAGCATGTTTCTCGGGAGGCTCTGCCGAGCTATCTAGTACAAGGGAGAGAGTGCCTGCCTCTGCCGAGAAAGGTTTTGACGTGGGGATTGCTGGACGTGCGGAAGAGCGTTCCCCAGGCCGTGCCAAGTTTAGGCTTTGGTGATTCTGGATGTTCCCAAGGGTCCAGAATTGTCCCTGGGAAAGCTGTCCTTTTTCTCTTTCTCCGGCTGGAAGTAAACATCTGGCAACCGACTGCCGTACGCAGGCGTCCTGGGGGAGACCCCCCCACCCCGGTTTCCTTTGGGACGCACATTGGTGTCTCACAGAAGTGCCCGCATTCCCAATTGGGGGCACACCAGCGTGGAATGTAAGGCTGTTTAGAACGACGTACCTTGAGGCCGTGTGAAGGCCGTACAAACGAGAGCTTTCGAGCGAACAGGGCAGCGCTTCGTCATCGTCGTTGCACGTTCACGGAGCTTAATCAAACGAATGCATTTACTTCCTGTGGCTCAAACGCCAGAGAGGAGTTGGAAGGCATCCAGTGCCCTTTGACAGTTGTTACAACGAACGTGAGTGCACGGTGTCTCGTGAAATAAAGCCCTAGCACTGTTGAGGCCCTCCGTTAACGCACGCTTCTTCGCTCCTATGGCACTCCGAGGTGTTCCTGCCGGGGGAAATCTGGACTTTTGCTTGAGGCCGGGGTGGGGCGAGGGGACTCACAGTTCTTGTGCCGGCGAGCTCCCGAGCGCTCCGGCTGAAGCTCCCAGCAAGGAACTGAGAGCAGCAGGCCTCACACGCGTAAAGTCAGACTTCTGCTGTCACGAGTAAACTCAGACTTCTTGTGGGAGGCCTTCCGGCAGCAAAGAGAAGGTGGGCGCGAGCAGTGTACTTCAGGCAGCTTAG
This sequence comes from Globicephala melas, assembly GCF_963455315.2. NCBI lineage: Eukaryota > Metazoa > Chordata > Mammalia > Artiodactyla > Delphinidae > Globicephala > Globicephala melas. Next base: position 132,484 of record NW_027207457.1, on the reverse strand, counting down.
GACCCGCCCCTGTCTCGTTTACCACGGAGGGGAATAAGGTTTAGCCAGGGTCGCCCAGCTTCAAACCGGAGCTCCTATAGGGATCCTCAGCGGTTTCTGATTACCTCAAGGAAACACAACGGGAGGAACAGGGCCCTTCCGTGGAGGCCCGTTTGGGCACAGGGACCTCCGCGTGGGAGCTACTGGGTAAGTATGGCAGTCCCTTAGGTAGGCCTCAGTGACCAAGGCTCTCTGGCTCATGCCTAGCTGTGTAAAGAAGTGTGGCAAACGTACGTACTGCTCCTCAGGCTGGGCGCACAGCCTAGCTTTCGCTTCTATGAGAGTGCTGTCCCGAGTCTCTTCCTGGAGCCAGTCGTCAGCACGGTGCCTTTTGGCACTGCGGTTCTCTTTCAGTCAAGGAGGCCGTTCGACTGGCAAAGGGAGTCTGCGCAGCACTGCTTTCGCGAGGCTCTTTGACGACTGGGGCACTCAACCCAGGCAAGCCAGAGAGCAGTACGTTGCCCTTGCTCTGAATGTGAAGAGCTTTCTCCGGGGGCCTGTTTAGGCTAAGGTTCCTCAGAAGCCAGGAGCCGCCGTTCCGGCACGGAGAGAAGTCATCCTGCGAAATTGGCGAACGAGCTCCTATCCTGTGTGCCCCCAGGAGCGTCGCAGAGTTAAGGCACTCCGTGGTGGAGTCTGGCCTCATGGAAACCACTGCACACCCAACTCCCCCGACGTGAAACGCTGGAACTTACCTTGAGGCCTGAGGTCACCTTTCGTTTGGCCGGAGCTGAACATGTAGTGCCGTGGGAGGAGTTTCTAGCAAGGTATTGCCAGCACGGTGTTCCGCTTTGAGAGAACACGCAGCCTCGGCCCACAACGACAATCCTGCCGTGCAGAGACGTCGGGCCGCTAGTGCTGTTCGGGCAGCTTTGAAGCCAAGCGCACGGCGCCTCCAAACGGGGAGAAAGCGAACTCTCCCATCCGCGTCCCACTTTCAAGCTGAATGACGCAGCATGTTTCTCGGGAGGCTCTGCCGAGCTATCTAGTACAAGGGAGAGAGTGCCTGCCTCTGCCGAGAAAGGTTTTGACGTGGGGATTGCTGGACGTGCGGAAGAGCGTTCCCCAGGCCGTGCCAAGTTTAGGCTTTGGTGATTCTGGATGTTCCCAAGGGTCCAGAATTGTCCCTGGGAAAGCTGTCCTTTTTCTCTTTCTCCGGCTGGAAGTAAACATCTGGCAACCGACTGCCGTACGCAGGCGTCCTGGGGGAGACCCCCCCACCCCGGTTTCCTTTGGGACGCACATTGGTGTCTCACAGAAGTGCCCGCATTCCCAATTGGGGGCACACCAGCGTGGAATGTAAGGCTGTTTAGAACGACGTACCTTGAGGCCGTGTGAAGGCCGTACAAACGAGAGCTTTCGAGCGAACAGGGCAGCGCTTCGTCATCGTCGTTGCACGTTCACGGAGCTTAATCAAACGAATGCATTTACTTCCTGTGGCTCAAACGCCAGAGAGGAGTTGGAAGGCATCCAGTGCCCTTTGACAGTTGTTACAACGAACGTGAGTGCACGGTGTCTCGTGAAATAAAGCCCTAGCACTGTTGAGGCCCTCCGTTAACGCACGCTTCTTCGCTCCTATGGCACTCCGAGGTGTTCCTGCCGGGGGAAATCTGGACTTTTGCTTGAGGCCGGGGTGGGGCGAGGGGACTCACAGTTCTTGTGCCGGCGAGCTCCCGAGCGCTCCGGCTGAAGCTCCCAGCAAGGAACTGAGAGCAGCAGGCCTCACACGCGTAAAGTCAGACTTCTGCTGTCACGAGTAAACTCAGACTTCTTGTGGGAGGCCTTCCGGCAGCAAAGAGAAGGTGGGCGCGAGCAGTGTACTTCAGGCAGCTTAGGACCCGCCCCTGTCTCGTTTACCACGGAGGGGAATAAGGTTTAGCCAGGGTCGCCCAGCTTCAAACCGGAGCTCCTATAGGGATCCTCAGCGGTTTCTGATTACCTCAAGGAAACACAACGGGAGGAACAGGGCCCTTCCGTGGAGGCCCGTTTGGGCACAGGGACCTCCGCGTGGGAGCTACTGGGTAAGTATGGCAGTCCCTTAGGTAGGCCTCAGTGACCAAGGCTCTCTGGCTCATGCCTAGCTGTGTAAAGAAGTGTGGCAAACGTACGTACTGCTCCTCAGGCTGGGCGCACAGCCTAGCTTTCGCTTCTATGAGAGTGCTGTCCCGAGTCTCTTCCTGGAGCCAGTCGTCAGCACGGTGCCTTTTGGCACTGCGGTTCTCTTTCAGTCAAGGAGGCCGTTCGACTGGCAAAGGGAGTCTGCGCAGCACTGCTTTCGCGAGGCTCTTTGACGACTGGGGCACTCAACCCAGGCAAGCCAGAGAGCAGTACGTTGCCCTTGCTCTGAATGTGAAGAGCTTTCTCCGGGGGCCTGTTTAGGCTAAGGTTCCTCAGAAGCCAGGAGCCGCCGTTCCGGCACGGAGAGAAGTCATCCTGCGAAATTGGCGAACGAGCTCCTATCCTGTGTGCCCCCAGGAGCGTCGCAGAGTTAAGGCACTCCGTGGTGGAGTCTGGCCTCATGGAAACCACTGCACACCCAACTCCCCCGACGTGAAACGCTGGAACTTACCTTGAGGCCTGAGGTCACCTTTCGTTTGGCCGGAGCTGAACATGTAGTGCCGTGGGAGGAGTTTCTAGCAAGGTATTGCCAGCACGGTGTTCCGCTTTGAGAGAACACGCAGCCTCGGCCCACAACGACAATCCTGCCGTGCAGAGACGTCGGGCCGCTAGTGCTGTTCGGGCAGCTTTGAAGCCAAGCGCACGGCGCCTCCAAACGGGGAGAAAGCGTACTCTCCCATCCGCGTCCCACTTTCAGGCTGAATGACGCAGCATGTTTCTAGGGAGGCTCTGCCGAGCTATCTAGTACAAGGGAGAGAGTGCCTGCCTCTGCCGAGAAAGGTTTTGACGTGGGGATTGCTGGACGTGCGGAAGAGCGTTCCCCAGGCCGTGCCAAGTTTAGGCTTTGGTGATTCTGGATGTTCCCAAGGGTCCAGAATTGTCCCTGGGAAAGCTGTCCTTTTTCTCTTTCTCCGGCTGGAAGTAAACATCTGGCAACCGACTGCCGTACGCAGGCGTCCTGGGGGAGACCCCCCCACCCCGGTTTCCTTTGGGACGCACATTGGTGTCTCACAGAAGTGCCCGCATTCCCAATTGGGGGCACACCAGCGTGGAATGTAAGGCTGTTTAGAACGACGTACCTTGAGGCCGTGTGAAGGCCGTACAAACGAGAGCTTTCGAGCGAACAGGGCAGCGCTTCGTCATCGTCGTTGCACGTTCACGGAGCTTAATCAAACGAATGCATTTACTTCCTGTGGCTCAAACGCCAGAGAGGAGTTGGAAGGCATCCAGTGCCCTTTGACAGTTGTTACAACGAACGTGAGTGCACGGTGTCTCGTGAAATAAAGCCCTAGCACTGTTGAGGCCCTCCGTTAACGCACGCTTCTTCGCTCCTATGGCACTCCGAGGTGTTCCTGCCGGGGGAAATCTGGACTTTTGCTTGAGGCCGGGGTGGGGCGAGGGGACTCACAGTTCTTGTGCCGGCGAGCTCCCGAGCGCTCCGGCTGAAGCTCCCAGCAAGGAACTGAGAGCAGCAGGCCTCACACGCGTAAAGTCAGACTTCTGCTGTCACGAGTAAACTCAGACTTCTTGTGGGAGGCCTTCCGGCAGCAAAGAGAAGGTGGGCGCGAGCAGTGTACTTCAGGCAGCTTAGGACCCGCCCCTGTCTCGTTTACCACGGAGGGGAATAAGGTTTAGCCAGGGTCGCCCAGCTTCAAACCGGAGCTCCTATAGGGATCCTCGGCGGTTTCTGATTACCTCAAGGAAACACAACGGGAGGAACAGGGCCCTTCCGTGGAGGCCCGTTTGGGCACAGGGACCTCCGCGTGGGAGCTACTGGGTAAGTATGGCAGTCCCTTAGGTAGGCCTCAGTGACCAAGGCTCTCTGGCTCATGCCTAGCTGTGTAAAGAAGTGTGGCAAACGTACGTACTGCTCCTCAGGCTGGGCGCACAGCCTAGCTTTCGCTTCTATGAGAGTGCTGTCCCGAGTCTCTTCCTGGAGCCAGTCGTCAGCACGGTGCCTTTTGGCACTGCGGTTCTCTTTCAGTCAAGGAGGCCGTTCGACTGGCAAAGGGAGTCTGCGCAGCACTGCTTTCGCGAGGCTCTTTGACGACTGGGGCACTCAACCCAGGCAAGCCAGAGAGCAGTACGTTGCCCTTGCTCTGAATGTGAAGAGCTTTCTCCAGGGGCCTGTTTAGGCTAAGGTTCCTCAGAAGCCAGGAGCCGCCGTTCCGGCACGGAGAGAAGTCATCCTGCGAAATTGGCGAACGAGCTCCTATCCTGTGTGCCCCCAGGAGCGTCGCAGAGTTAAGGCACTCCGTGGTGGAGTCTGGCCTCATGGAAACCACTGCACACCCAACTCCCCCGACGTGAAACGCTGGAACTTACCTTGAGGCCTGAGGTCACCTTTCGTTTGGCCGGAGCTGAACATGTAGTGCCGTGGGAGGAGTTTCTAGCAAGGTATTGCCAGCACGGTGTTCCGCTTTGAGAGAACACGCAGCCTCGGCCCACAACGACAATCCTGCCGTGCAGAGACGTCGGGCCGCTAGTGCTGTTCGGGCAGCTTTGAAGCCAAGCGCACGGCGCCTCCAAACGGGGAGAAAGCGAACTCTCCCATCCGCGTCCCACTTTCAAGCTGAATGACGCAGCATGTTTCTCGGGAGGCTCTGCCGAGCTATCTAGTACAAGGGAGAGAGTGCCTGCCTCTGCCGAGAAAGGTTTTGACGTGGGGATTGCTGGACGTGCGGAAGAGCGTTCCCCAGGCCGTGCCAAGTTTAGGCTTTGGTGATTCTGGATGTTCCCAAGGGTCCAGAATTGTCCCTGGGAAAGCTGTCCTTTTTCTCTTTCTCCGGCTGGAAGTAAACATCTGGCAACCGACTGCCGTACGCAGGCGTCCTGGGGGAGACCCCCCCACCCCGGTTTCCTTTGGGACGCACATTGGTGTCTCACAGAAGTGCCCGCATTCCCAATTGGGGGCACACCAGCGTGGAATGTAAGGCTGTTTAGAACGACGTACCTTGAGGCCGTGTGAAGGCCGTACAAACGAGAGCTTTCGAGCGAACAGGGCAGCGCTTCGTCATCGTCGTTGCACGTTCACGGAGCTTAATCAAACGAATGCATTTACTTCCTGTGGCTCAAACGCCAGAGAGGAGTTGGAAGGCATCCAGTGCCCTTTGACAGTTGTTACAACGAACGTGAGTGCACGGTGTCTCGTGAAATAAAGCCCTAGCACTGTTGAGGCCCTCCGTTAACGCACGCTTCTTCGCTCCTATGGCACTCCGAGGTGTTCCTGCCGGGGGAAATCTGGACTTTTGCTTGAGGCCGGGGTGGGGCGAGGGGACTCACAGTTCTTGTGCCGGCGAGCTCCCGAGCGCTCCGGCTGAAGCTCCCAGCAAGGAACTGAGAGCAGCAGGCCTCACACGCGTAAAGTCAGACTTCTGCTGTCACGAGTAAACTCAGACTTCTTGTGGGAGGCCTTCCGGCAGCAAAGAGAAGGTGGGCGCGAGCAGTGTACTTCAGGCAGCTTAGGACCCGCCCCTGTCTCGTTTACCACGGAGGGGAATAAGGTTTAGCCAGGGTCGCCCAGCTTCAAACCGGAGCTCCTATAGGGATCCTCAGCGGTTTCTGATTACCTCAAGGAAACACAACGGGAGGAACAGGGCCCTTCCGTGGAGGCCCGTTTGGGCACAGGGACCTCCGCGTGGGAGCTACTGGGTAAGTATGGCAGTCCCTTAGGTAGGCCTCAGTGACCAAGGCTCTCTGGCTCATGCCTAGCTGTGTAAAGAAGTGTGGCAAACGTACGTACTGCTCCTCAGGCTGGGCGCACAGCCTAGCTTTCGCTTCTATGAGAGTGCTGTCCCGAGTCTCTTCCTGGAGCCAGTCGTCAGCACGGTGCCTTTTGGCACTGCGGTTCTCTTTCAGTCAAGGAGGCCGTTCGACTGGCAAAGGGAGTCTGCGCAGCACTGCTTTCGCGAGGCTCTTTGACGACTGGGGCACTCAACCCAGGCAAGCCAGAGAGCAGTACGTTGCCCTTGCTCTGAATGTGAAGAGCTTTCTCCAGGGGCCTGTTTAGGCTAAGGTTCCTCAGAAGCCAGGAGCCGCCGTTCCGGCACGGAGAGAAGTCATCCTGCGAAATTGGCGAACGAGCTCCTATCCTGTGTGCCCCCAGGAGCGTCGCAGAGTTAAGGCACTCCGTGGTGGAGTCTGGCCTCATGGAAACCACTGCACACCCAACTCCCCCGACGTGAAACGCTGGAACTTACCTTGAGGCCTGAGGTCACCTTTCGTTTGGCCGGAGCTGAACATGTAGTGCCGTGGGAGGAGTTTCTAGCAAGGTATTGCCAGCACGGTGTTCCGCTTTGAGAGAACACGCAGCCTCGGCCCACAACGACAATCCTGCCGTGCAGAGACGTCGGGCCGCTAGTGCTGTTCGGGCAGCTTTGAAGCCAAGCGCACGGCGCCTCCAAACGGGGAGAAAGCGAACTCTCCCATCCGCGTCCCACTTTCAAGCTGAATGACGCAGCATGTTTCTCGGGAGGCTCTGCCGAGCTATCTAGTACAAGGGAGAGAGTGCCTGCCTCTGCCGAGAAAGGTTTTGACGTGGGGATTGCTGGACGTGCGGAAGAGCGTTCCCCAGGCCGTGCCAAGTTTAGGCTTTGGTGATTCTGGATGTTCCCAAGGGTCCAGAATTGTCCCTGGGAAAGCTGTCCTTTTTCTCTTTCTCCGGCTGGAAGTAAACATCTGGCAACCGACTGCCGTACGCAGGCGTCCTGGGGGACACCCCCCCACCCCGGTTTCCTTTGGGACGCACATTGGTGTCTCACAGAAGTGCCCGCATTCCCAATTGGGGGCACACCAGCGTGGAATGTAAGGCTGTTTAGAACGACGTACCTTGAGGCCGTGTGAAGGCCGTACAAACGAGAGCTTTCGAGCGAACAGGGCAGCGCTTCGTCATCGTCGTTGCACGTTCACGGAGCTTAATCAAACGAATGCATTTACTTCCTGTGGCTCAAACGCCAGAGAGGAGTTGGAAGGCATCCAGTGCCCTTTGACAGTTGTTACAACGAACGTGAGTGCACGGTGTCTCGTGAAATAAAGCCCTAGCACTGTTGAGGCCCTCCGTTAACGCACGCTTCTTCGCTCCTATGGCACTCCGAGGTGTTCCTGCCGGGGGAAATCTGGACTTTTGCTTGAGGCCGGGGTGGGGCGAGGGGACTCACAGTTCTTGTGCCGGCGAGCTCCCGAGCGCTCCGGCTGAAGCTCCCAGCAAGGAACTGAGAGCAGCAGGCCTCACACGCGTAAAGTCAGACTTCTGCTGTCACGAGTAAACTCAGACTTCTTGTGGGAGGCCTTCCGGCAGCAAAGAGAAGGTGGGCGCGAGCAGTGTACTTCAGGCAGCTTAGGACCCGCCCCTGTCTCGTTTACCACGGAGGGGAATAAGGTTTAGCCAGGGTCGCCCAGCTTCAAACCGGAGCTCCTATAGGGATCCTCAGCGGTTTCTGATTACCTCAAGGAAACACAACGGGAGGAGCAGGGCCCTTCCGTGGAGGCCCGTTTGGGCACAGGGACCTCCGCGTGGGAGCTACTGGGTAAGTATGGCAGTCCCTTAGGTAGGCCTCAGTGACCAAGGCTCTCTGGCTCATGCCTAGCTGTGTAAAGAAGTGTGGCAAACGTACGTACTGCTCCTCAGGCTGGGCGCACAGCCTAGCTTTCGCTTCTATGAGAGTGCTGTCCCGAGTCTCTTCCTGGAGCCAGTCGTCAGCACGGTGCCTTTTGGCACTGCGGTTCTCTTTCAGTCAAGGAGGCCGTTCGACTGGCAAAGGGAGTCTGCGCAGCACTGCTTTCGCGAGGCTCTTTGACGACTGGGGCACTCAACCCAGGCAAGCCAGAGAGCAGTACGTTGCCCTTGCTCTGAATGTGAAGAGCTTTCTCCGGGGGCCTGTTTAGGCTAAGGTTCCTCAGAAGCCAGGAGCCGCCGTTCCGGCACGGAGAGAAGTCATCCTGCGAAATTGGCGAACGAGCTCCTATCCTGTGTGCCCCCAGGAGCGTCGCAGAGTTAAGGCACTCCGTGGTGGAGTCTGGCCTCATGGAAACCACTGCACACCCAACTCCCCCGACGTGAAACGCTGGAACTTACCTTGAGGCCTGAGGTCACCTTTCGTTTGGCCGGAGCTGAACATGTAGTGCCGTGGGAGGAGTTTCTAGCAAGGTATTGCCAGCACGGTGTTCCGCTTTGAGAGAACACGCAGCCTCGGCCCACAACGACAATCCTGCCGTGCAGAGACGTCGGGCCGCTAGTGCTGTTCGGGCAGCTTTGAAGCCAAGCGCACGGCGCCTCCAAACGGGGAGAAAGCGAACTCTCCCATCCGCGTCCCACTTTCAAGCTGAATGACGCAGCATGTTTCTCGGGAGGCTCTGCCGAGCTATCTAGTACAAGGGAGAGAGTGCCTGCCTCTGCCGAGAAAGGTTTTGACGTGGGGATTGCTGGACGTGCGGAAGAGCGTTCCCCAGGCCGTGCCAAGTTTAGGCTTTGGTGATTCTGGATGTTCCCAAGGGTCCAGAATTATCCCTGGGAAAGCTGTCCTTTTTCTCTTTCTCCGGCTGGAAGTAAACATCTGGCAACCGACTGCCGTACGCAGGCGTCCTGGGGGAGACCCCCCCACCCCGGTTTCCTTTGGGACGCACATTGGTGTCTCACAGAAGTGCCCGCATTCCCAATTGGGGGCACACCAGCGTGGAATGTAAGGCTGTTTAGAACGACGTACCTTGAGGCCGTGTGAAGGCCGTACAAACGAGAGCTTTCGAGCGAACAGGGCAGCGCTTCGTCATCGTCGTTGCACGTTCACGGAGCTTAATCAAACGAATGCATTTACTTCCTGTGGCTCAAACGCCAGAGAGGAGTTGGAAGGCATCCAGTGCCCTTTGACAGTTGTTACAACGAACGTGAGTGCACGGTGTCTCGTGAAATAAAGCCCTAGCACTGTTGAGGCCCTCCGTTAACGCACGCTTCTTCGCTCCTATGGCACTCCGAGGTGTTCCTGCCGGGGGAAATCTGGACTTTTGCTTGAGGCCGGGGTGGGGCGAGGGGACTCACAGTTCTTGTGCCGGCGAGCTCCCGAGCGCTCCGGCTGAAGCTCCCAGCAAGGAACTGAGAGCAGCAGGCCTCACACGCGTAAAGTCAGACTTCTGCTGTCACGAGTAAACTCAGACTTCTTGTGGGAGGCCTTCCGGCAGCAAAGAGAAGGTGGGCGCGAGCAGTGTACTTCAGGCAGCTTAGGACCCGCCCCTGTCTCGTTTACCACGGAGGGGAATAAGGTTTAGCCAGGGTCGCCCAGCTTCAAACCGGAGCTCCTATAGGGATCCTCAGCGGTTTCTGATTACCTCAAGGAAACACAACGGGAGGAACAGGGCCCTTCCGTGGAGGCCCGTTTGGGCACAGGGACCTCCGCGTGGGAGCTACTGGGTAAGTATGGCAGTCCCTTAGGTAGGCCTCAGTGACCAAGGCTCTCTGGCTCATGCCTAGCTGTGTAAAGAAGTGTGGCAAACGTACGTACTGCTCCTCAGGCTGGGCGCACAGCCTAGCTTTCGCTTCTATGAGAGTGCTGTCCCGAGTCTCTTCCTGGAGCCAGTCGTCAGCACGGTGCCTTTTGGCACTGCGGTTCTCTTTCAGTCAAGGAGGCCGTTCGACTGGCAAAGGGAGTCTGCGCAGCACTGCTTTCGCGAGGCTCTTTGACGACTGGGGCACTCAACCCAGGCAAGCCAGAGAGCAGTACGTTGCCCTTGCTCTGAATGTGAAGAGCTTTCTCCGGGGGCCTGTTTAGGCTAAGGTTCCTCAGAAGCCAGGAGCCGCCGTTCCGGCACGGAGAGAAGTCATCCTGCGAAATTGGCGAACGAGCTCCTATCCTGTGTGCCCCCAGGAGCGTCGCAGAGTTAAGGCACTCCGTGGTGGAGTCTGGCCTCATGGAAACCACTGCACACCCAACTCCCCCGACGTGAAACGCTGGAACTTACCTTGAGGCCTGAGGTCACCTTTCGTTTGGCCGGAGCTGAACATGTAGTGCCGTGGGAGGAGTTTCTAGCAAGGTATTGCCAGCACGGTGTTCCGCTTTGAGAGAACACGCAGCCTCGGCCCACAACGACAATCCTGCCGTGCAGAGACGTCGGGCCGCTAGTGCTGTTCGGGCAGCTTTGAAGCCAAGCGCACGGCGCCTCCAAACGGGGAGAAAGCGAACTCTCCCATCCGCGTCCCACTTTCAAGCTGAATGACGCAGCATGTTTCTCGGGAGGCTCTGCCGAGCTATCTAGTACAAGGGAGAGAGTGCCTGCCTCTGCCGAGAAAGGTTTTGACGTGGGGATTGCTGGACGTGCGGAAGAGCGTTCCCCAGGCCGTGCCAAGTTTAGGCTTTGGTGATTCTGGATGTTCCCAAGGGTCCAGAATTATCCCTGGGAAAGCTGTCCTTTTTCTCTTTCTCCGGCTGGAAGTAAACATCTGGCAACCGACTGCCGTACGCAGGCGTCCTGGGGGAGACCCCCCCACCCCGGTTTCCTTTGGGACGCACATTGGTGTCTCACAGAAGTGCCCGCATTCCCAATTGGGGGCACACCAGCGTGGAATGTAAGGCTGTTTAGAACGACGTACCTTGAGGCCGTGTGAAGGCCGTACAAACGAGAGCTTTCGAGCGAACAGGGCAGCGCTTCGTCATCGTCGTTGCACGTTCACGGAGCTTAATCAAACGAATGCATTTACTTCCTGTGGCTCAAACGCCAGAGAGGAGTTGGAAGGCATCCAGTGCCCTTTGACAGTTGTTACAACGAACGTGAGTGCACGGTGTCTCGTGAAATAAAGCCCTAGCACTGTTGAGGCCCTCCGTTAACGCACGCTTCTTCGCTCCTATGGCACTCCGAGGTGTTCCTGCCGGGGGAAATCTGGACTTTTGCTTGAGGCCGGGGTGGGGCGAGGGGACTCACAGTTCTTGTGCCGGCGAGCTCCCGAGCGCTCCGGCTGAAGCTCCCAGCAAGGAACTGAGAGCAGCAGGCCTCACACGCGTAAAGTCAGACTTCTGCTGTCACGAGTAAACTCAGACTTCTTGTGGGAGGCCTTCCGGCAGCAAAGAGAAGGTGGGCGCGAGCAGTGTACTTCAGGCAGCTTAGGACCCGCCCCTGTCTCGTTTACCACGGAGGGGAATAAGGTTTAGCCAGGGTCGCCCAGCTTCAAACCGGAGCTCCTATAGGGATCCTCGGCGGTTTCTGATTACCTCAAGGAAACACAACGGGAGGAACAGGGCCCTTCCGTGGAGGCCCGTTTGGGCACAGGGACCTCCGCGTGGGAGCTACTGGGTAAGTATGGCAGTCCCTTAGGTAGGCCTCAGTGACCAAGGCTCTCTGGCTCATGCCTAGCTGTGTAAAGAAGTGTGGCAAACGTACGTACTGCTCCTCAGGCTGGGCGCACAGCCTAGCTTTCGCTTCTATGAGAGTGCTGTCCCGAGTCTCTTCCTGGAGCCAGTCGTCAGCACGGTGCCTTTTGGCACTGCGGTTCTCTTTCAGTCAAGGAGGCCGTTCGACTGGCAAAGGGAGTCTGCGCAGCACTGCTTTCGCGAGGCTCTTTGACGACTGGGGCACTCAACCCAGGCAAGCCAGAGAGCAGTACGTTGCCCTTGCTCTGAATGTGAAGAGCTTTCTCCGGGGGCCTGTTTAGGCTAAGGTTCCTCAGAAGCCAGGAGCCGCCGTTCCGGCACGGAGAGAAGTCATCCTGCGAAATTGGCGAACGAGCTCCTATCCTGTGTGCCCCCAGGAGCGTCGCAGAGTTAAGGCACTCCGTGGTGGAGTCTGGCCTCATGGAAACCACTGCACACCCAACTCCCCCGACGTGAAACGCTGGAACTTACCTTGAGGCCTGAGGTCACCTTTCGTTTGGCCGGAGCTGAACATGTAGTGCCGTGGGAGGAGTTTCTAGCAAGGTATTGCCAGCACGGTGTTCCGCTTTGAGAGAACACGCAGCCTCGGCCCACAACGACAATCCTGCCGTGCAGAGACGTCGGGCCGCTAGTGCTGTTCGGGCAGCTTTGAAGCCAAGCGCACGGCGCCTCCAAACGGGGAGAAAGCGAACTCTCCCATCCGCGTCCCACTTTCAAGCTGAATGACGCAGCATGTTTCTCGGGAGGCTCTGCCGAGCTATCTAGTACAAGGGAGAGAGTGCCTGCCTCTGCCGAGAAAGGTTTTGACGTGGGGATTGCTGGACGTGCGGAAGAGCGTTCCCCAGGCCGTGCCAAGTTTAGGCTTTGGTGATTCTGGATGTTCCCAAGGGTCCAGAATTGTCCCTGGGAAAGCTGTCCGTTTTCTCTTTCTCCGGCTGGAAGTAAACATCTGGCAACCGACTGCCGTACGCAGGCGTCCTGGGGGAGACCCCCCCACCCCGGTTTCCTTTGGGACGCACATTGGTGTCTCACAGAAGTGCCCGCATTCCCAATTGGGGGCACACCAGCGTGGAATGTAAGGCTGTTTAGAACGACGTACCTTGAGGCCGTGTGAAGGCCGTACAAACGAGAGCTTTCGAGCGAACAGGGCAGCGCTTCGTCATCGTCGTTGCACGTTCACGGAGCTTAATCAAACGAATGCATTTACTTCCTGTGGCTCAAACGCCAGAGAGGAGTTGGAAGGCATCCAGTGCCCTTTGACAGTTGTTACAACGAACGTGAGTGCACGGTGTCTCGTGAAATAAAGCCCTAGCACTGTTGAGGCCCTCCGTTAACGCACGCTTCTTCGCTCCTATGGCACTCCGAGGTGTTCCTGACGGGGGAAATCTGGACTTTTGCTTGAGGCCGGGGTGGGGCGAGGGGACTCACAGTTCTTGTGCCGGCGAGCTCCCGAGCGCTCCGGCTGAAGCTCCCAGCAAGGAACTGAGAGCAGCAGGCCTCACACGCGTAAAGTCAGACTTCTGCTGTCACGAGTAAACTCAGACTTCTTGTGGGAGGCCTTCCGGCAGCAAAGAGAAGGTGGGCGCGAGCAGTGTACTTCAGGCAGCTTAGGACCCGCCCCTGTCTCGTTTACCACGGAGGGGAATAAGGTTTAGCCAGGGTCGCCCAGCTTCAAACCGGAGCTCCTATAGGGATCCTCAGCGGTTTCTGATTACCTCAAGGAAACACAACGGGAGGAACAGGGCCCTTCCGTGGAGGCCCGTTTGGGCACAGGGACCTCCGCGTGGGAGCTACTGGGTAAGTATGGCAGTCCCTTAGGTAGGCCTCAGTGACCAAGGCTCTGTGGCTCATGCCTAGCTGTGTAAAGAAGTGTGGCAAACGTACGTACTGCTCCTCAGGCTGGGCGCACAGCCTAGCTTTCGCTTCTATGAGAGTGCTGTCCCGAGTCTCTTCCTGGAGCCAGTCGTCAGCACGGTGCCTTTTGGCACTGCGGTTCTCTTTCAGTCAAGGAGGCCGTTCGACTGGCAAAGGGAGTCTGCGCAGCACTGCTTTCGCGAGGCTCTTTGACGACTGGGGCACTCAACCCAGGCAAGCCAGAGAGCAGTACGTTGCCCTTGCTCTGAATGTGAAGAGCTTTCTCCGGGGGCCTGTTTAGGCTAAGGTTCCTCAGAAGCCAGGAGCCGCCGTTCCGGCACGGAGAGAAGTCATCCTGCGAAATTGGCGAACGAGCTCCTATCCTGTGTGCCCCCAGGAGCGTCGCAGAGTTAAGGCACTCCGTGGTGGAGTCTGGCCTCATGGAAACCACTGCACACCCAACTCCCCCGACGTGAAACGCTGGAACTTACCTTGAGGCCTGAGGTCACCTTTCGTTTGGCCGGAGCTGAACATGTAGTGCCGTGGGAGGAGTTTCTAGCAAGGTATTGCCAGCACGGTGTTCCGCTTTGAGAGAACACGCAGCCTCGGCCCACAACGACAATCCTGCCGTGCAGAGACGTCGGGCCGCTAGTGCTGTTCGGGCAGCTTTGAAGCCAAGCGCACGGCGCCTCCAAACGGGGAGAAAGCGAACTCTCCCATCCGCGTCCCACTTTCAAGCTGAATGACGCAGCATGTTTCTCGGGAGGCTCTGCCGAGCTATCTAGTACAAGGGAGAGAGTGCCTGCCTCTGCCGAGAAAGGTTTTGACGTGGGGATTGCTGGACGTGCGGAAGAGCGTTCCCCAGGCCGTGCCAAGTTTAGGCTTTGGTGATTCTGGATGTTCCCAAGGGTCCAGAATTATCCCTGGGAAAGCTGTCCTTTTTCTCTTTCTCCGGCTGGAAGTAAACATCTGGCAACCGACTGCCGTACGCAGGCGTCCTGGGGGAGACCCCCCCACCCCGGTTTCCTTTGGGACGCACATTGGTGTCTCACAGAAGTGCCCGCATTCCCAATTGGGGGCACACCAGCGTGGAATGTAAGGCTGTTTAGAACGACGTACCTTGAGGCCGTGTGAAGGCCGTACAAACGAGAGCTTTCGAGCGAACAGGGCAGCGCTTCGTCATCGTCGTTGCACGTTCACGGAGCTTAATCAAACGAATGCATTTACTTCCTGTGGCTCAAACGCCAGAGAGGAGTTGGAAGGCATCCAGTGCCCTTTGACAGTTGTTACAACGAACGTGAGTGCACGGTGTCTCGTGAAATAAAGCCCTAGCACTGTTGAGGCCCTCCGTTAACGCACGCTTCTTCGCTCCTATGGCACTCCGAGGTGTTCCTGCCGGGGGAAATCTGGACTTTTGCTTGAGGCCGGGGTGGGGCGAGGGGACTCACAGTTCTTGTGCCGGCGAGCTCCCGAGCGCTCCGGCTGAAGCTCCCAGCAAGGAACTGAGAGCAGCAGGCCTCACACGCGTAAAGTCAGACTTCTGCTGTCACGAGTAAACTCAGACTTCTTGTGGGAGGCCTTCCGGCAGCAAAGAGAAGGTGGGCGCGAGCAGTGTACTTCAGGCAGCTTAGGACCCGCCCCTGTCTCGTTTACCACGGAGGGGAATAAGGTTTAGCCAGGGTCGCCCAGCTTCAAACCGGAGCTCCTATAGGG
This sequence comes from Globicephala melas, assembly GCF_963455315.2. Classification (NCBI taxonomy): domain Eukaryota; kingdom Metazoa; phylum Chordata; class Mammalia; order Artiodactyla; family Delphinidae; genus Globicephala; species Globicephala melas. The sequence goes on along the minus strand of NW_027207457.1, from coordinate 117,410 downwards.
ATCCTCAGCGGTTTCTGATTACCTCAAGGAAACACAACGGGAGGAACAGGGCCCTTCCGTGGAGGCCCGTTTGGGCACAGGGACCTCCGCGTGGGAGCTACTGGGTAAGTATGGCAGTCCCTTAGGTAGGCCTCAGTGACCAAGGCTCTCTGGCTCATGCCTAGCTGTGTAAAGAAGTGTGGCAAACGTACGTACTGCTCCTCAGGCTGGGCGCACAGCCTAGCTTTCGCTTCTATGAGAGTGCTGTCCCGAGTCTCTTCCTGGAGCCAGTCGTCAGCACGGTGCCTTTTGGCACTGCGGTTCTCTTTCAGTCAAGGAGGCCGTTCGACTGGCAAAGGGAGTCTGCGCAGCACTGCTTTCGCGAGGCTCTTTGACGACTGGGGCACTCAACCCAGGCAAGCCAGAGAGCAGTACGTTGCCCTTGCTCTGAATGTGAAGAGCTTTCTCCGGGGGCCTGTTTAGGCTAAGGTTCCTCAGAAGCCAGGAGCCGCCGTTCCGGCACGGAGAGAAGTCATCCTGCGAAATTGGCGAACGAGCTCCTATCCTGTGTGCCCCCAGGAGCGTCGCAGAGTTAAGGCACTCCGTGGTGGAGTCTGGCCTCATGGAAACCACTGCACACCCAACTCCCCCGACGTGAAACGCTGGAACTTACCTTGAGGCCTGAGGTCACCTTTCGTTTGGCCGGAGCTGAACATGTAGTGCCGTGGGAGGAGTTTCTAGCAAGGTATTGCCAGCACGGTGTTCCGCTTTGAGAGAACACGCAGCCTCGGCCCACAACGACAATCCTGCCGTGCAGAGACGTCGGGCCGCTAGTGCTGTTCGGGCAGCTTTGAAGCCAAGCGCACGGCGCCTCCAAACGGGGAGAAAGCGTACTCTCCCATCCGCGCCCCACTTTCAAGCTGAATGACGCAGCATGTTTCTCGGGAGGCTCTGCCGAGCTATCTAGTACAAGGGAGAGAGTGCCTGCCTCTGCCGAGAAAGGTTTTGACGTGGGGATTGCTGGACGTGCGGAAGAGCGTTCCCCAGGCCGTGCCAAGTTTAGGCTTTGGTGATTCTGGATGTTCCCAAGGGTCCAGAATTGTCCCTGGGAAAGCTGTCCTTTTTCTCTTTCTCCGGCTGGAAGTAAACATCTGGCCACCGACTGCCGTACGCAGGCGTCCTGGGTGAGCCCCCCCCTCCCCGGTTTCCTTTGGGACGCACATTGGTGTCTCACAGAAGAGCCCACATTCCCAATTGGGGGCACACCAGCGTGGAATGTAAGGCTGTTTAGAACGGCGTACCTTGAGGCCGTGTGAAGGCCGTACAAACGAGAGCTTTCGAGCGAACAGGGCAGCGCTTCGCCATCGTCGTTGCTCGTTCATGGAGCTTAATCAAACGAATGCATTTACTTCCTGTGGCTCAAACGCCAGAGAGTAGTTGGAAGGCATCCAGTGCCCTTTGACAGTTGTTACAACGAACGTGAGTGCACGGTGTCTCGTGAAATAAAGCCCTAGCACTGTTGAGGCCCTCCGTTAACGCATGCTTCTTCGCTCCTATGGCACTCCGAGGTGTTCCTGCCGGGGGAAATCTGGACTTTTGCTTGAGGCCGGGGTGGGGCGAGGGGACTCACAGTTCTTGTGCCGGCGAGCTCCCGAGCGCTCCTGCTGAAGCTCCCAGCAAGGAACTGAGAGCAGCAGGCCTCACACGCGTAAAGTCAGACTTCTGCTGTCACGAGTAAACTCAGACGTCTTGTGGGAGGCCTTCCGGCAGCAAAGAGAAGGTGGGCGCGAGCAGTGTACTTCAGGCAGCTTAGGACCCGCCCCTGTCTCGTTTACCACGGAGGGGAATAAGGTTTAGCCAGGGTCGCCCAGCTTCAAACCGGAGCTCCTATAGGGATCCTCAGCGGTTTCTGATTACCTCAAGGAAACACAACGGGAGGAGCAGGGCCCTTCCGTGGAGGCCCGTTTGGGCACAGGGACCTCCGCGTGGGAGATACTGGGTAAGTATGGCAGTCCCTTAGGTAGGCCTCAGTGACCAAGGCTCTCTGGCTCATGCCTAGCTGTGTAAAGAAGTGTGGCAAACGTACGTACTGCTCCTCAGGCTGGGCGCACAGCCTAGCTTTCGCTTCTATGAGAGTGCTGTCCCGAGTCTCTTCCTGGAGCCAGTCGTCAGCACGGTGCCTTTTGGCACTGCGGTTCTCTTTCAGTCAAGGAGGCCGTTCGACTGGCAAAGGGAGTCTGCGCAGCACTGCTTTCGCGAGGCTCTTTGACGACTGGGGCACTCAACCCAGGCAAGCCAGAGAGCAGTACGTTGCCCTTGCTCTGAATGTGAAGAGCTTTCTCCAGGGGCCTGTTTAGGCTAAGGTTCCTCTAGAAGCCAGGAGCCGCCGTTCCGGCACGGAGAGAAGTCATCCTGCGAAACTGGCGAACGAGCTCCTATCCTGTGTGCCCCCAGGAGCGTCGCAGAGTTAAGGCACTCCGGGGTGGAGTCTTGCCTCATGGAAACCACTGCACACCCAACTCCCCCGACGTGAAACGCTGGAACTTACCTTGAGGCCTGAGGTCACCTTTCGTTTGGCCGGAGCTGAACATGTAGTGCCGTGGGAGGAGTTTCTAGCAAGGTATTGCCAGCACGGTTTTCCGCTTTGAGAGAACACGCAGCCTCGGCCCACAACGACAATCTTGCCGTGCAGAGACGTCGGGCCGCTAGTGCTGTTCGGGCAGCTTTGAAGTCAAGCGCACGGCGCCTCCAAACGGGGAGAAAGCGTACTCTCCCATCCGCGCCCCACTTTCAAGCTGAATGACGCAGCATGTTTCTCGGGAGGCTCTGCCGAGCTATCTAGTACAAGGGAGAGAGTGCCTGCCTCTGCCGAGAAAGGTTTTGACGTGGGGATTGCTGGACGTACGGAAGAGCGTTCCCCAGGCCGTGCCAAGTTTAGGCTTTGGTGATTCTGGATGTTCCCAAGGGTCCAGAATTGTCCCTGGGAAAGCTGTCCTTTTTCTCTTTCTCCGGCTGGAAGTAAACATCTGGCCACCGACTGCGGTACGCAGGCGTCCTGGGAGAGCCCCCCCCTCCCCGGTTTCCTTTGGGACACACATTGGTGTCTCACAGAAGAGCCCACATTCCCAATTGGGGGCACACCAGCGTGGAATGTAAGGCTGTTTAGAACGGCGTACCTTGAGGCCGTGTGAAGGCCGTACAAACGAGAGCTTTCGAGCGAACAGGGCAGCGCTTCGCCATCGTCGTTGCACGTTCACGGAGCTTAATCAAACGAATGCATTTACTTCCTGTGGCTCAAACGCCAGAGAGGAGTTGGAAGGCATCCAGTGCCCTTTGACAGTTGTTACAACGAACGTGAGTGCACGGTGTCTCGTGAAATAAAGCCCTAGCACTGTTGAGGCCCTCCGTTAACGCATGCTTCTTCGCTCCTATGGCACTCCGAGGTGTTCCTGACGGGGGAAATCTGGACTTTTGCTTGAGGCCGGGGTGGGGCGAGGGGACTCACAGTTCTTGTGCCGGCGAGCTCCCGAGCGCTCCTGCTGAAGCTCCCAGCAAGGAACTGAGAGCAGCAGGCCTCACACGCGTAAACTCAGACTTCTGCTGTCACGAGTAAACTCAGACTTCTTGTGGGAGGCCTTCCGGCAGCAAAGAGAAGGTGGGCGCGAGCAGTGTACTTCAGGCAGCTTAGGACCCGCCCCTGTCTCGTTTACCACGGAGGGGAATAAGGTTTAGCCAGGGTCGCCCAGCTTCAAACCGGAGCTCCTATAGGGATCCTCAGCGGTTTCTGATTACCTCAAGGAAACACAACGGGAGGAGCAGGGCCCTTCCGTGGAGGCCCGTTTGGGCACAGGGACCTCCGCGTGGGAGCTACTGGGTAAGTATGGCAGTCCCTTAGGTAGGCCTCAGTGACCAAGGCTCTCTGGCTCATGCCTAGCTGTGTAAAGAAGTGTGGCAAACGTACGTACTGCTCCTCAGGCTGGGCGCACAGCCTAGCTTTCGCTTCTATGAGAGTGCTGTCCCGAGTCTCTTCCTGGAGCCAGTCGTCAGCACGGTGCCTTTTGGCACTGCGGTTCTCTTTCAGTCAAGGAGGCCGTTCGACTGGCAAAGGGAGTCTGCGCAGCACTGCTTTCGCGAGGCTCTTTGACGACTGGGGCACTCAACCCAGGCAAGCCAGAGAGCAGTACGTTGCCCTTGCTCTGAATGTGAAGAGCTTTCTCCAGGGGCCTGTTTAGGCTAAGGTTCCTCTAGAAGCCAGGAGCCGCCGTTCCGGCACGGAGAGAAGTCATCCTGCGAAACTGGCGAACGAGCTCCTATCCTGTGTGCACCCAGGAGCGTCGCAGAGTTAAGGCACTCCGTGGTGGAGTCTGGCCTCTTGGAAACCACTGCACACCCAACTCCCCCGACGTGAAACGCTGGAACTTACCTTGAGGCCTGAGGTCACCTTTCGTTTGGCCGGAGCTGAACATGTAGTGCCGTGGGAGGAGTTTCTAGCAAGGTATTGCCAGCACGGTTTTCCGCTTTGAGAGAACACGCAGCCTCGGCCCACAACGACAATCCTGCCGTGCAGAGACGTCGGGCCGCTAGTGCTGTTCGGGCAGCTTTGAAGCCAAGCGCACGGCGCCTCCAAACGGGGAGAAAGCGTACTCTCCCATCCGCGCCCCACTTTCAAGCTGAATGACGCAGCATGTTTCTCGGGAGGCTCTGCCGAGGTATCTAGTACAAGGGAGAGAGTGCCTGCCTCTGCCGAGAATGGTTTTGACGTGGGGATTCCTGGACGTGCGGAAGAGCGTTCCCCAGGCCGTGCCAAGTTTAGGCTTTGGTGATTCTGGATGTTCCCAAGGGTCCAGAATTGTCCCTGGGAAAGCTGTCCTTTTTCTCTTTCTCCGGCTGGAAGTAAACATCTGGCCACCGACTGCCGTACGCAGGCGTCCTGGGGGAGCCCCCCCCCCCCGGTTTCCTTTGGGACGCACATTGGTGTCTCACAGAAGAGCCCACATTCCCAATTGGGGGCACACCAGCGTGGAATGTAAGGCTGTTTAGAACGGCGTACCTTGAGGCCGTGTGAAGGCCGTACAAACGAGAGCTTTCGAGCGAACAGGGCAGCGCTTCGCCATCGTCGTTGCACGTTCACGGAGCTTAATCAAACGAATGCATTTACTTCCTGTGGCTCAAACGCCAGATAGGAGTTGGCAGGCATCCAGTGCCCTTTGACAGTTGTTACAACGAACGTGAGTGCACGGTGTCTCGTGAAATAAAGCCCTAGCACTGTTGAGGCCCTCCGTTAACGCATGCTTCTTCGCTCCTATGGCACTCCGAGGTGTTCCTGACGGGGGAAATATGGACTTTTGCTTGAGGCCGGGATGGGGTGAGGGGACTCACAGTTCTTGTGCCGGCGAGCTCCCGAGCGCTCCTGCTGAAGCTCCCAGCAAGGAACTGAGAGCAGCAGGCCTCACACGCGTAAACTCAGACTTCTGCTGTCACGAGTAAACTCAGACTTCTTGTGGGAGGCCTTCCGGCAGCAAAGAGAAGGTGGGCGCGAGAAGTGTACTTCAGGCAGCTTAGGACCCTCCACTGTCTCGTTTACCACGGAGGGGAATAAGGTTTAGCCAGGGTCGCCCAGCTTCAAACCGGAGCTCCTATAGGGATCCTCAGCGGTTTCTGATTACCTCAAGGAAACACAACGGGAGGAACAGGGCCCTTCCGTGGAGGACCGTTTGGGCACAGGAACCTCTGCGTGGGAGCTACTGGGTAAGTATGGCAGTCCCTTAGGTAGGCCTCAGTGACCAAGGCTCTCTGGCTCATGCCTAGCTGTGTAAAGAAGTGTGGCAAACGTACGTACTGCTCCTCAGGCTGGGCGCACAGCCTAGCTTTCACTGCTATGAGAGTGCTGTCCCGAGTCTCTTCCTGCAGCCAGTCGTCAGCACCTTGCCTTTTGGCACTGCGGTTCTCTTTCAGTCAAGGAGGCCGTTCGACTGCCAAAGGGAGTCTGCGCAGCACTGCTTTCGCGAGGCTCTTTGACGACTGGGGCACTCAACCCAGGCAAGCCAGAGAGCAGTACGTTGCCCTTGCTCTGAATGTGAAGAGCTTTCTCCAGGGGCCTGTTTAGGCTAAGTTTCCTCTAGAAGCCAGGAGCCGCCGTTCCGGCACGGAGAGAAGTCATCCTGCGAAACTGGCGAACGAGCTCCTATCCTGTGTGCCCCCAGGAGCGTCGCAGAGTTAAGGCACTCCGTGGTGGAGTCTGGCCTCTTGGAAACCACTGCACACCCAACTCCCCCGACGTGAAACGCTGGAACTTACCTTGAGGCCTGAGGTCACCTTTCGTTTGGCCGGAGCTGAACATGTAGTGCCGTGGGAGGAGTTTCTAGCAAGGTATTGCCAGCACGGTTTTCCGCTTTGAGAGAACACGCAGCCTCGGCCCACAACGACAATCCTGCCGTGCAGAGACGTCGGGCCGCTAGTGTTGTTCAGGCAGCTTTGAAGCCAAGTGCACGGCGCCTCCAAACGGGGAGAAAGCGTACTCTCCCATCCGCGCCCCACTTTCAAGCTGAATGACGCAGCATGTTTCTCGGGAGGCTCTGCCGAGCTATCTAGTACAAGGGAGAGAGTGCCTGCCTCTGCCGAGAAAGGTTTTGACGTGGGGATTGCTGGACGTACGGAAGAGCGTTCCCCAGGCCGTGCCAAGTTTAGGCTTTGGTGATTCTGGATGTTCCCAAGGGTCCAGAATTGTCCCTGGGAAAGCTGTCCTTTTTCTCTTTCTCCGGCTGGAAGTAAACATCTGGCCACCGACTGCCGTACGCAGGCGTCCTGGGGGAGCCCCCCCCTCCCCGGTTTCCTTTGGGACGCACATTGGTGTCTCACAGAAGAGCCCACATTCCCAACTGGGGGCACACCAGCGTGGAATGTAAGGCTGTTTAGAACGGCGTACCTTGAGGCCGTGTGAAGGCCGTACAAACGAGAGCTTTCGAGCGAACAGGGCAGCGCTTCGCCATCGTCGTTGCTCGTTCATGGAGCTTAATCAAACGAATGCATTTACTTCCTGTGGCTCAAACGCCAGAGAGGAGTTGGAAGGCATCCAGTGCCCTTTGACAGTTGTTACAACGAACGTGAGTGCACGGTGTCTCGTGAAATAAAGCCCTAGCACTGTTGAGGCCCTCCGTTAACGCATGCTTCTTCGAGCCTATGGCACTCCGAGGTGTTCCTGACGGGGGAAATCTGGACTTTTCCTTGAGGCCGGGGTGGGGCGAGGGGACTCACAGTTCTTGTGCCGGCGAGCTCCCGAGCGCTCCTGCTGAAGCTCCCAGCAAGGAACTGAGAGCAGCAGGCCTCACACGCGTAAACTCAGACTTCTGCTGTCACGAGTAAACTCAGACGTCTTGTGGGAGGCCTTCCGGCAGCAAAGAGAAGGTGGGCGCGAGCAGTGTACTTCAGGCAGCTTAGGACCCGCCCCTGTCTCGTTTACCACGGAGGGGAATAAGGTTTAGCCAGGGTCGCCCAGCTTCAAACCGGAGCTCCTATAGGGATCCTCAGCGGTTTCTGATTACCTCAAGGAAACACAACGGGAGGAGCAGGACCCTTCCGTGGAGGCCCGTTTGGGCACAGGGACCTCCGCGTGGGAGATACTGGGTAAGTATGGCAGTCCCTTAGGTAGGCCTCAGTAACCAAGGCTCTCTGGCTCATGCCTAGCTGTGTAAAGAAGTGTGGCAAACGTACGTACTGCTCCTCAGGCTGGGCGCACAACCTAGCTTTCGCTTCTATGAGAGTGCTGTCCCGAGTCTCTTCCTGGAGCCAGTCGTCAGCACGGTGCCTTTTGGCACTGCGGTTCTCTTTCAGTCAAGGAGGCCGTTCGACTGGCAAAGGGAGTCTGCGCAGCACTGCTTTCGCGAGGCTCTTTGACGACTGGGGCACTCAACCCAGGCAAGCCAGAGAGCAGTACGTTGCCCTTGCTCTGAATGTGAAGAGCTTTCTCCAGGGGCCTGTTTAAGCTAAGGTTCCTCTAGAAGCCAGGAGCCGCCGTTCCGGCACGGAGAGAAGTCATCCTGCGAAATTGGCGAACGAGCTCCTATCCTGTGTGCCCCCAGGAGCGTCGCAGTGTTAAGGCACTCCGTTGTGGAGTCTGGCCTCATGGAAACCACTGCACACCCAACTCCCCCGACGTGAAACGCTGGAACTTACCTTGAGGCCTGAGGTCACCTTTCGTTTGGCCGGAGCTGAACATGTAGTGCCGTGGGAGGAGTTTCTAGCAAGGTATTGCCAGCACGGTTTTCCGCTTTGAGAGAACACGCAGCCTCGGCCCACAACGACAATCCTGCCGTGCAGAGACGTCGGGCCGCTAGTGCTGTTCGGGCAGCTTTGAAGCCAAGCGCACGGCGCCTCCAAACGGGGAGAAAGCGTACTCTCCCATCCGCGCCCCACTTTCAAGCTGAATGACGCAGCATGTTTCTCGGGAGGCTCTGCCGAGCTATCTAGTACAAGGGAGAGAGTGCCTGCCTCTGCCGAGAAAGGTTTTGACGTGGGGATTGCTGGACGTGCGGAAGAGCGTTCCCCAGGCCGTGCCAAGTTTAGGCTTTGGTGATTCTGGATGTTCCCAAGGGTCCAGAATTGTCCCTGGGAAAGCTGTCCTTTTTCTCTTTCTCCGGCTGGAAGTAAACATCTGGCCACCGACTGCCGTACGCAGGCGTCCTGGGGGAGCCCCCCCCTCCCCGGTTTCCTTTGGGACGCACATTGGTGTCTCACAGAAGAGCCCACATTCCCAATTGGGGGCACACCAGCGTGGAATGTAAGGCTGTTTAGAACGGCGTACCTTGAGGCCGTGTGAAGGCCGTACAAACGAGAGCTTTCGAGCGAACAGGGCAGCGCTTCGCCATCGTCGTTGCTCGTTCACGGAGCTTAATCAAACGAATGCATTTACTTCCTGTGGCTCAAACGCCAGAGAGGAGTTGGAAGGCATCCAGTGCCCTTTGACAGTTGTTACAACGAACGTGAGTGCACGGTGTCTCGTGAAATAAAGCCCTAGCACTGTTGAGGCCCTCCGTTAACGCATGCTTCTTCGCTCCTATGGCACTCCGAGGTGTTCCTGACGGGGGAAATCTGGACTTTTGCTTGAGGCCGGGGTGGGGCGAGGGGACTCACAGTTCTTGTGCCGGCGAGCTCCCGAGCGCTCCTGCTGAAGCTCCCAGCAAGGAACTGAGAGCAGCAGGCCTCACACGCGTAAACTCAGACTTCTGCTGTCACGAGTAAACTCAGACGTCTTGTGGGAGGCCTTCCGGCAGCAAAGAGAAGGTGGGCGCGAGCAGTGTACTTCAGGCAGCTTAGGACCCGCCCCTGTCTCGTTTACCACGGAGGGGAATAAGGTTTAGCCAGGGTCGCCCAGCTTCAAACCAGAGCTCCTATAGGGATCCTCAGCGGTTTCTGATTACCTCAAGGAAACACAACGGGAGGAGCAGGGCCCTTCCGTGGAGGCCCGTTTGGGCACAGGGACCTCCGCGTGGGAGATACTGGGTAAGTATGGCAGTCCCTTAGGTAGGCCTCAGTGACCAAGGCTCTCTGGCTCATGCCTAGCTGTGTAAAGAAGTGTGGCAAACGTACGTACTGCTCCTCAGGCTGGGCGCACAGCCTAGCTTTCGCTTCTATGAGAGTGCTGTCCCGAGTCTCTTCCTGGAGCCAGTCGTCAGCACGGTGCCTTTTGGCACTGCAGTTCTCTTTCAGTCAAGGAGGCCGTTCGACTGGCAAAGGGAGTCTGCGCAGCACTGCTTTCGCGAGGCTCTTTGACGACTGGGGCACTCAACCCAGGCAAGCCAGAGAGCAGTACCTTGCCCTTGCTTGGAATGTGAAGCGCTTTCTCCAGGGTCCTGTTTAGGCTAAGGTTCCTCTAGAAGCCAGGAGCCGCCGTTCCGGCACGGAGAGAAGTCATCCTGCGAAATTGGCGAACGAGCTCCTATCCTGTGTGCCCCCAGGAGCGTCGCAGAGTTAAGGCACTCCGTGGTGGAGTCTGGCCTCATGGAAACCACTGCACACCCAACTCCCCCGACGTGAAACGCTGGAACTTACCTTGAGGCCTGAGGTCACCTTTCGTTTGGCCGGAGCTGAATATGTAGTGCCGTGGGAGGAGTTTCTAGCAAGGTATTGCCAGCACGGTTTTCCGCTTTGAGAGAACACGCAGCCTCGGCCCACAACGACAATCCTGCCGTGCAGAGACGTCGGGCCGCTAGTGCTGTTCGGGCAGCTTTGAAGCCAAGCGCACGGCGCCTCCAAACGGGGAGAAAGCGTACTCTCCCATCCGCGCCCCACTTTCAAGCTGAATGACGCAGCATGTTTCTCGGGAGGCTCTGCCGAGCTATCTAGTACAAGGGAGAGAGTGCCTGCCTCTGCCGAGAAAGGTTTTGACGTGGGGATTGCTGGACGTGCGGAAGAGCGTTCCCCAGGCCGTGCCAAGTTTAGGCTTTGGTGATTCTGGATGTTCCCAAGGGTCCAGAATTGTCCCTGGGAAAGCTGTCCTTTTTCTCTTTCTCCGGCTGGAAGTAAACATCTGGCCACCGACTGCCGTACGCAGGCGTCCTGGGGGAGCCCCCCCCTCCCCGGTTTCCTTTGGGACGCACATTGGTGTCTCACAGAAGAGCCCACATTCCCAATTGGGGGCACACCAGCGTGGAATGTAAGGCTGTTTAGAACGGCGTACCTTGAGGCCGTGTGAAGGCCGTACAAACGAGAGCTTTCGAGCGAACAGGGCAGCGCTTCGCCATCGTCGTTGCACGTTCACGGAGCTTAATCAAATGAATGCATTTACTTCCTGTGCCTCAAACGCCAGAGAGGAGTTGGAAGGCATCCAGTGCCCTTTGACAGTTGTTACAACGAACGTGAGTGCACGGTGTCTCGTGAAATAAAGCCCTAGCACTGTTGAGGCCCTCCGTTAACGCATGCTTCTTCGCTCCTATGGCACTCCGAGGTGTTCCTGACGGGGGAAATCTGGACTTTTGCTTGAGGCCGGGGTGGGGCGAGGGGACTCACAGTTCTTGTGCCGGCGAGCTCCCGAGCGCTCCTGCTGAAGCTCCCAGCAAGGAACTGAGAGCAGCAGGCCTCACACGCGTAAACTCAGACTTCTGCTGTCACGAGTAAACTCAGACGTCTTGTGGGAGGCCTTCCGGCAGCAAAGAGAAGGTGGGCGCGAGCAGTGTACTTCAGGCAGCTTAGGACCCGCCCCTGTCTCGTTTACCACGGAGGGGAATAAGGTTTAGCCAGGGTCGCCCAGCTTCAAACCGGAGCTCCTATAGGGATCCTCAGCGGTTTCTGATTACCTCAAGGAAACACAACGGGAGGAGCAGGGCCCTTCCGTGGAGGCCCGTTTGGGCACAGGGACCTCCGCGTGGGAGATACTGGGTAAGTATGGCAGTCCCTTAGGTAGGCCTCAGTGACCAAGGCTCTCTGGCTCATGCCTAGCTGTGTAAAGAAGTGTGGCAAACGTACGTACTGCTCCTCAGGCTGGGCGCACAGCCTAGCTTTCGCTTCTATGAGAGTGCTGTCCCGAGTCTCTTCCTGGAGCCAGTCGTCAGCACGGTGCCTTTTGGCACTGCGGTTCTCTTTCAGTCAAGGAGGCCGTTCGACTGGCAAAGGGAGTCTGCGCAGCACTGCTTTCGCGAGGCTCTTTGACGACTGGGGCACTCAACCCAGGCAAGCCAGAGAGCAGTACGTTGCCCTTGCTCTGAATGTGAAGAGCTTTCTCCAGGGGCCTGTTTAGGCTAAGGTTCCTCTAGAAGCCAGGAGCCGCCGTTCCGGCACGGAGAGAAGTCATCCTGCGAAACTGGCGAACGAGCTCCTATCCTGTGTGCCCCCAGGAGCATCGCAGAGTTAAGGCACTCCGGGGTGGAGTCTTGCCTCATGGAAACCACTGCACACCCAACTCCCCCGACGTGAAACGCTGGAACTTACCTTGAGGCCTGAGGTCACCTTTCGTTTGGCCGGAGCTGAACATGTAGTGCCGTGGGAGGAGTTTCTAGCAAGGTATTGCCAGCACGGTTTTCCGCTTTGAGAGAACACGCAGCCTCGGCCCACAACGACAATCTTGCCGTGCAGAGACGTCGGGCCGCTAGTGCTGTTCGGGCAGCTTTGAAGCCAAGCGCACGGCGCCTCCAAACGGGGAGAAAGCGTACTCTCCCATCCGCGCCCCACTTTCAAGCTGAATGACGCAGCATGTTTCTCGGGAGGCTCTGCCGAGCTATCTAGTACAAGGGAGAGAGTGCCTGCCTCTGCCGAGAAAGGTTTTGACGTGGGGATTGCTGGACGTACGGAAGAGCGTTCCCCAGGCCGTGCCAAGTTTAGGCTTTGGTGATTCTGGATGTTCCCAAGGGTCCAGAATTGTCCCTGGGAAAGCTGTCCTTTTTCTCTTTCTCCGGCTGGAAGTAAACATCTGGCCACCGACTGCCGTACGCAGGCGTCCTGGGTGAGCCCCCCCCACCCCGGTTTCCTTTGGGACGCACATTGGTGTCTCACAGAAGAGCCCACATTCCCAATTGGGGGCACACCAGCGTGGAATGTAAGGCTGTTTAGAACGGCGTACCTTGAGGCCGTGTGAAGGCCGTACAAACGAGAGCTTTCGAGCGAACAGGGCAGCGCTTCGCCATCGTCGTTGCTCGTTCACGGAGCTTAATCAAACGAATGCATTTACTTCCTGTGGCTCAAACGCCAGAGAGGAGTTGGAAGGCATCCAGTGCCCTTTGACAGTTGTTACAACGAACGTGAGTGCACGGTGTCTCGTGAAATAAAGCCCTAGCACTGTTGAGGCCCTCCGTTAACGCATGCTTCTTCGCTCCTATGGCACTCCGAGGTGTTCCTGACGGGGGAAATCTGGACTTTTGCTTGAGGCCGGGGTGGGGCGAGGGGACTCACAGTTCTTGTGCCGGCGAGCTCCCGAGCGCTCCTGCTGAAGCTCCCAGCAAGGAACTGAGAGCAGCAGGCCTCACACGCGTAAACTCAGACTTCTGCTGTCACGAGTAAACTCAGACGTCTTGTGGGAGGCCTTCCGGCAGCAAAGAGAAGGTGGGCGCCAGCAGTGTACTTCAGGCAGCTTAGGACCCGCCCCTGTCTCGTTTACCACGGAGGGGAATAAGGTTTAGCCAGGGTCGCCCAGCTTCAAACCGGAGCTCCTATAGGGATCCTCAGCGGTTTCTGATTACCTCAAGGAAACACAACGGGAGGAGCAGGGCCCTTCCGTGGAGGCCCGTTTGGGCACAGGGACCTCCGCGTGGGAGATACTGGGTAAGTATGGCAGTCCCTTAGGTAGGCCTCAGTGACCAAGGCTCTCTGGCTCATGCCTAGCTGTGTAAAGAAGTGTGGCAAACGTACGTACTGCTCCTCAGGCTGGGCGCACAGCCTAGCTTTCGCTTCTATGAGAGTGCTGTCCCGAGTCTCTTCCTGGAGCCAGTCGTCAGCACGGTGCCTTTTGGCACTGCGGTTCTCTTTCAGTCAAGGAGGCCGTTCGACTGCCAAAGGGAGTCTGCGCAGCACTGCTTTCGCGAGGCTCTTTGACGACTGGGGCACTCAACCCAGGCAAGCCAGAGAGCAGTACGTTGCCCTTGCTCTGAATGTGAAGAGCTTTCTCCAGGGGCCTGTTTAGGCTAAGGTTCCTCTAGAAGCCAGGAGCCGCCGTTCCGGCACGGAGAGAAGTCATCCTGCGAAACTGGCGAACGAGCTCCTGTCCTGTGTGCCCCCAGGAGCGTCGCAGAGTTAAGGCACTCCGGGGTGGAGTCTGGCCTCATGGAAACCACTGCACACCCAACTCCCCCGACGTGAAACGCTGGAACTTACCTTGAGGCCTCAGGTCACCTTTCGTTTGGCCGGAGCTGAACATGTAGTGCCGTGGGAGGAGTTTCTAGCAAGGTATTGCCAGCACGGTTTTCCGCTTTGAGAGAACACGCAGCCTCGGCCCACAACGACAATCTTGCCGTGCAGAGACGTCGGGCCGCTAGTGCTGTTCGGGCAGCTTTGAAGCCAAGCGCACGGCGCCTCCAAACGGGGAGAAAGCGTACTCTCCCATCCGCGCCCCACTTTCAAGCTGAATGACGCAGCATGTTTCTCGGGAGGCTCTGCCGAGCTATCTAGTACAAGGGAGAGAGTGCCTGCCTCTGCCGAGAAAGGTTTTGACGTGGGGATTGCTGGACGTGCGGAAGAGCGTTCCCCAGGCCGTGCCAAGTTTAGGCTTTGGTGATTCTGGATGTTCCCAAGGGTCCAGAATTGTCCCTGGGAAAGCTGTCTTTTTTCTCTTTCTCCGGCTGGAAGTAAACATCTGGCCACCGACTGCCGTACGCAGGCGTCCTGGGGGAGCCCCCCCCTCCCCGGTTTCCTTTGGGACGCACATTGGTGTCTCACAGAAGAGCCCACATTCCCAATTGGGGGCACACCAGCGTGGAATGTAAGGCTGTTTAGAACGGCGTACCTTGAGGCCGTGTGAAGGCCGTACAAACGAGAGCTTTCGAGCGAACAGGGCAGCGCTTCGCCATCGTCATTGCTCGTTCACGGAGCTTAATCAAACGAATGCATTTACTTCCTGTGGCTCAAACGCCAGAGAGGAGTTGGAAGGCATCCAGTGCCCTTTGACAGTTGTTACAACGAACGTGAGTGCACGGTGTCTCGTGAAATAAAGCCCTAGCACTGTTGAGGCCCTCCGTTAACGCATGCTTCTTCGCTCCTATGGCACTCCGAGGTGTTCCTGACGGGGGAAATCTGGACTTTTGCTTGAGGCCGGGGTGGGGCGAGGGGACTCACAGTTCTTGTGCCGGCGAGCTCCCGAGCGCTCCTGCTGAAGCTCCCAGCAAGGAACTGAGAGCAGCAGGCCTCACACGCGTAAACTCAGACTTCTGCTGTCACGAGTAAACTCAGACGTCTTGTGGGAGGCCTTCTGGCAGCAAAGAGAAGGTGGGCGCCAGCAGTGTACTTCAGGCAGCTTAGGACCCGCCCCTGTCTCGTTTACCACGGAGGGGAATAAGGTTTAGCCAGGGTCGCCCAGCTTCAAACCGGAGCTCCTATAGGGATCCTCAGCGGTTTCTGATTACCTCAAGGAAACACAACGGGAGGAGCAGGGCCCTTCCGTGGAGGCCCGTTTGGGCACAGGGACCTCCGCGTGGGAGATACTGGGTAAGTATGGCAGTCCCTTAGGTAGGCCTCAGTGACCAAGGCTCTCTGGCTCATGCCTAGCTGTGTAAGGAAGTGTGGCAAACGTACGTACTGCTCCTCAGGCTGGGCGCACAGCCTAGCTTTCGCTTCTATGAGAGTGCTGTCCCGAGTCTCTTCCTGGAGCCAGTCGTCAGCACGGTGCCTTTTGGCACTGCGGTTCTCTTTCAGTCAAGGAGGCCGTTCGACTGGCAAAGGGAGTCTGCGCAGCACTGCTTTCGCGAGGCTCTTTGACGACTGGGGCACTCAACCCAGGCAAGCCAGAGAGCAGTACGTTGCCCTTGCTCTGAATGTGAAGAGCTTTCTCCAGGGGCCTGTTTAGGCTAAGGTTCCTCTAGAAGCCAGGAGCCGCCGTTCCGGCACGGAGAGAAGTCATCCTGCGAAATTGGCGAACGAGCTCCTATCCTGTGTGCCCCCAGGAGCGTCGCAGAGTTAAGGCACTCCGGGGTGGAGTCTGGCCTCATGGAAACCACTGCACACCCAACTCCCCCGACGTGAAACGCTGGAACTTACCTTGAGGCCTGAGGTCACCTTTCGTTTGGCCGGAGCTGAACATGTAGTGCCGTGGGAGGAGTTTCTAGCAAGGTATTGACAGCACGGTTTTCCGCTTTGAGAGAACACGCAGCCTCGGCCCACAACGACAATCTTGCCGTGCAGAGACGTCGGGCCGCTAGTGCTGTTCGGGCAGCTTTGAAGCCAAGCGCACGGCGCCTCCAAACGGGGAGAAAGCGTACTCTCCCATCCGCGCCCCACTTTCAAGCTGAATGACGCAGCATGTTTCTCGGGAGGCTCTGCCGAGCTATCTAGTACAAGGGAGAGAGTGCCTGCCTCTGCCGAGAAAGGTTTTGACGTGGGGATTGCTGGACGTGCGGAAGAGCGTTCCCCAGGCCGTGCCAAGTTTAGGCTTTGGTGATTCTGGATGTTCCCAAGGGTCCAGAATTGTCCCTGGGAAAGCTGTCCTTTTTCTCTTTCTCCGGCTGGAAGTAAACATCTGGCCACCGACTGCCGTACGCAGGCGTCCTGGGGGAGCCCCCCCCTCCCCGGTTTCCTTTGGGACGCACATTGGTGTCTCACAGAAGAGCCCACATTCCCAATTGGGGGCACACCAGCGTGGAATGTAAGGCTGTTTAGAACGGCGTACCTTGAGGCCGTGTGAAGGCCGTACAAACGAGAGCTTTCGAGCGAACAGGGCAGCGCTTCGCCATCGTCGTTGCTCGTTCACGGAGCTTAATCAAACGAATGCATTTACTTCCTGTGGCTCAAACGCCAGAGAGGAGTTGGAAGGCATCCAGTGCCCTTTGACAGTTGTTACAACGAACGTGAGTGCACGGTGTCTCGTGAAATAAAGCCCTAGCACTGTTGAGGCCCTCCGTTAACGCATGCTTCTTCGCTCCTATGGCACTCCGAGGTGTTCCTGACGGGGGAAATCTGGACTTTTGCTTGAGGCCGGGGTGGGGCGAGGGGACTCACAGTTCTTGTGCCGGCGAGCTCCCGAGCGCTCCTGCTGAAGCTCCCAGCAAGGAACTGAGAGCAGCAGGCCTCACACGCGTAAACTCAGACTTCTGCTGTCACGAGTAAACTCAGACGTCTTGTGGGAGGCCTTCCGGCAGCAAAGAGAAGGTGGGCGCGAGCAGTGTACTTCAGGCAGCTTAGGACCCGCCCCTGTCTCGTTTACCACGGAGGGGAATAAGGTTTAGCCAGGGTCGCCCAGCTTCAAACCGGAGCTCCTATAGGGATCCTCAGCGGTTTCTGATTACCTCAAGGAAACACAACGGGAGGAGCAGGGCCCTTCCGTGGAGGCCCGTTTGGGCACAGGGACCTCCGCGTGGGAGATACTGGGTAAGTATGGCAGTCCCTTAGGTAGGCCTCAGTGACCAAGGCTCTCTGGCTCATGCCTAGCTGTGTAAAGAAGTGTGGCAAACGTACGTACTGCTCCTCAGGCTGGGCGCACAGCCTAGCTTTCGCTTCTATGAGAGTGCTGTCCCGAGTCTCTTCCTGGAGCCAGTCGTCAGCACGGTGCCTTTTGGCACTGCGGTTCTCTTTCAGTCAAGGAGGCCGTTCGACTGCCAAAGGGAGTCTGCGCAGCACTGCTTTCGCGAGGCTCTTTGACGACTGGGGCACTCAACCCAGGCAAGCCAGAGAGCAGTACGTTGCCCTTGCTCTGAATGTGAAGAGCTTTCTCCAGGGGCCTGTTTAGGCTAAGGTTCCTCTAGAAGCCAGGAGCCGCCGTTCCGGCACGGAGAGAAGTCATCCTGCGAAATTGGCGAACGAGCTCCTATCCTGTGTGCCCCCAGGAGCGTCGCAGAGTTAAGGCACTCCGGGGTGGAGTCTGGCCTCATGGAAACCACTGCACACCCAACTCCCCCGACGTGAAACGCTGGAACTTACCTTGAGGCCTGAGGTCGCCTTTCGTTTGGCCGGAGCTGAACATGTAGTGCCGTGGGAGGAGTTTCTAGCAAGGTATTGCCAGCACGGTTTTCCGCTTTGAGAGAACACGCAGCCTCGGCCCACAACGACAATCCTGCCGTGCAGAGACGTCGGGCCGCTAGTGCTGTTCGGGCAGCTTTGAAGCCAAGCGCACGGCGCCTCCAAACGGGGAGAAAGCGTACTCTCCCATCCGCGCCCCACTTTCAAGCTGAATGACGCAGCATGTTTCTCGGGAGGCTCTGCCGAGCTATCTAGTACAAGGGAGAGAGTGCCTGCCTCTGCCGAGAAAGGTTTTGACGTGGGGATTGCTGGACGTGCGGAAGAGCGTTCCCCAGGCCGTGCCAAGTTTAGGCTTTGGTGATTCTGGATGTTCCCAAGGGTCCAGAATTGTCCCTGGGAAAGCTGTCCTTTTTCTCTTTCTCCGGCTGGAAGTAAACATCTGGCCACCGACTGCCGTACGCAGGCGTCCTGGGGGAGCGCACCCCCGGTTTCCTTCGGGACGCACATTGGTGTCTCACAGAAGAGCCCACATTCCCAATTGGGGCACACCAGCGTGGAATGTAAGGCTGTTTAGAACGGCGTACCTTGAGGCCGTGTGAAGGCCGTACAAACGAGAGCTTTCGAGCGAACAGGGCAGCGCTTCGCCATCGTCGTTGCACGTTCACGGAGCTTAATCAAACGAATGCATTTACTTCCTGTGGCTCAAACGCCAGAGAGGAGTTGGAAGGCATCCAGTGCCCTTTGACAGTTGTTACAACGAACGTGAGTGCACGGTGTCTCGTGAAATAAAGCCCTAGCACTGTTGAGGCCCTCCGTTAACGCATGCTTCTTCGCTCCTATGGCACTCCGAGGTGTTCCTGACGGGGGAAATCTGGACTTTTGCTTGAGGCCGGGGTGGGGCGAGGGGACTCACAGTTCTTGTGCCGGCGAGCTCCCGAGCGCTCCTGCTGAAGCTCCCAGCAAGGAACTGAGAGCAGCAGGCCTCACACGCGTAAACTCAGACTTCTGCTGTCACGAGTAAACTTAGACGTCTTGTGGGAGGCCTTCCGGCAGCAAAGAGAAGGTGGGCGCGAGCAGTGTACTTCAGGCAGCTTAGGACCCGCCCCTGTCTCGTTTACCACGGAGGGGAATAAGGTTTAGCCAGGGTCGCCCAGCTTCAAACCGGAGCTCCTATAGGGATCCTCAGCGGTTTCTGATTACCTCAAGGAAACACAACGGGAGGAGCAGGGCCCTTCCGTGGAGGCCCGTTTGGGCACAGGGACCTCCGCGTGGGAGATACTGGGTAAGTATGGCAGTCCCTTAGGTAGGCCTCAGTGACCAAGGCTCTCTGGCTCATGCCTAGCTGTGTAAAGAAGTGTGGCAAACGTACGTACTGCTCCTCAGGCTGGGCGCACAGCCTAGCTTTCGCTTCTATGAGAGTGCTGTCCCGAGTCTCTTCCTGGAGCCAGTCGTCAGCACGGTGCCTTTTGGCACTGCAGTTCTCTTTCAGTCAAGGAGGCCGTTCGACTGGCAAAGGGAGTCTGCGCAGCACTGCTTTCGCGAGGCTCTTTGACGACTGGGGCACTCAATCCAGGCAAGCCAGAGAGCAGTACCTTGCCCTTGCTTGGAATGTGAAGCGCTTTCTCCAGGGGCCTGTTTAGGCTAAGGTTCCTCTAGAAGCCAGGAGCCGCCGTTCCGGCACGGAGAGAAGTCATCCTGCGAAACTGGCGAACGAGCTCCTCTCCTGTGTGCCCCCAGGAGCGTCGCAGAGTTAAGGCACTCCGTGGTGGAGTCTGGCCTCATGGAAACCACTGCACACCAAACTCCCCCGACGTGAAACGCTGGAACTTACCTTGAGGCCTGAGGTCACCTTTCGTTTGGCCGGAGCTGAACATGTAGTGCCGTGGGAGGAGTTTCTAGCAAGGTATTGCCAGCACGGTTTTCCGCTTTGAGAGAACACGCAGCCTCGGCCCACAACGACAATCCTGCCGTGCAGAGACGTCGGGCCGCTAGTGCTGTTCGGGCAGCTTTGAAGCCAAGCGCACGGCGCCTCCAAACGGGGAGAAAGCGTACTCTCCCATCCGCGTCCCACTTTCAAGCTGAATGACGCAGCATGTTTCTCGGAAGGCTCTGCCGAGCTATCTAGTACAAGGGAGAGAGTGCCTGCCTCTGCCGAGAAAGGTTTTGACGTGGGGATTGCTGGACGTGCGGAAGAGCGTTCCCCAGGCCGTGCCAAGTTTAGGCTTTGGTGATTCTGGATGTTCCCAAGGGTCCAGAATTGTCCCTGGGAAAGCTGTCCTTTTTCTCTTTCTCCGGCTGGAAGTAAACATCTGGCCACCGACTGCCGTACGCAGGCGTCCTGGGGGAGCGCACCCCCGGTTTCCTTCGGGACGCACCTTGGTGTCTCACAGAAGAGCCCACATTCCCAATTGGGGCACACCAGCGTGGAATGTAAGGCTGTTTAGAACGGCGTACCTTGAGGCCGTGTGAAGGCCGTACAAACGAGAGCTTTCGAGCGAACAGGGCAGCGCTTCGCCATCGTCGTTGCACGTTCATGGAGCTTAATCAAACGAATGCATTTACTTCCTGTGGCTCAAACGCCAGAGAGGAGTTGGAAGGCATCCAGTGCCCTTTGACAGTTGTTACAACGAACGTGAGTGCACGGTGTCTCGTGAAATAAAGCCCTAGCACTGTTGAGGCCCTCCGTTAACGCATGCTTCTTCGTTCCTGTGGCACTCCGAGGTGTTCCTGACGGGGGAAATCTGGACTTTTGCTTGAGGCCGGGGTGGGGCGAGGGGACTCACAGTTCTTGTGCCGGCGAGCTCCCGAGCGCTCCTGCTGAAGCTCCCAGCAAGGAACTGAGAGCAGCAGGCCTCACACGCGTAAACTCAGACTTCTGCTGTCACGAGTAAACTCAGACGTCTTGTGGGAGGCCTTCCGGCAGCAAAGAGAAGGTGGGCGCGAGCAGTGTACTTCAGGCAGCTTAGGACCCGCCCCTGTCTCGTTTACCACGGAGGGGAATAAGGTTTAGCCAGGGTCGCCCAGCTTCAAACCGGAGCTCCTATAGGGATCTTCAGCGGTTTCTGATTACCTCAAGGAAACACAACGGGAGGAGCAGGGCCCTTCCGTGGAGGCCCGTTTGGGCACAGGGACCTCTGCGTGGGAGCTACTGGGTAAGTATGGCAGTCCCTTAGGTAGGCCTCAGTGACCAAGGCTCTCTGGCTCATGCCTAGCTGTGTAAAGAAGTGTGGCAAACGTACGTACTGCTCCTCAGGCTGGGCGCACAGCCTAGCTTTCGCTTCTATGAGAGTGCTGTCCCGAGTCTCTTCCTGGAGCCAGTCGTCAGCACGGTGCCTTTTGGCACTGCAGTTCTCTTTCAGTCAAGGAGGCCGTTCGACTGGCAAAGCGAGTCTGCGCAGCACTGCTTTCGCGAGGCTCTTTGACGACTGGGGCACTCAACCCAGGCAAGCCAGAGAGCAGTACGTTGCCCTTGCTCTGAATGTGAAGAGCTTTCTTCAGGGGCCTGTTTAGGCTAAGGTTCCTCTAGAAGCCAGGAGCCGCCGTTCCGGCACGGAGAGAAGTCATCCTGCGAAATTGGCGAATGAGCTCCTATCCTGTGTGCCCCCAGGAGCGTCGCAGAGTTAAGGCACTCCGTGGTGGAGTCTGGCCTCATGGAGACCCCTGCACACCCAACTTCCCCGACGTGAAACGCTGGGACTTACCTTGAGGCCTGAGGTCACCTTTCGTTTGGCCGGAGCTGAACATGTAGTGCCGTGGGAGGAGTTTCTAGCAAGGTATTGCCAGCACGGTTTTCCGCTTTGAGAGAACACGCAGCCTCGGCCCACAACGACAATCCTGCCTTGCAGAGACGTCGGGCCGCTAGTGCTGTTCGGGCAGCTTTGAAGCCAAGCTCACGGCGCCTCCAAACGGGGAGAAAGCGTACTCTCCCATCCGCGTCCCACTTTCAAGCTGAATGACGCAGCATGTTTCTCGGAAGGCTCTGCCGAGCTATCTAGTACAAGGGAGAGAGTGCCTGCCTCTGCCGAGAAAGGTTTTGACGTGGGGATTGCTGGACGTGCGGAAGAGCGTTCCCCAGGCCGTGCCAAGTTTAGGCTTTGGTGATTCTGGATGTTCCCAAGGGTCCAGAATTGTCCCTGGGAAAGCTGTCCTTTTTCTCTTTCTCCGGCTGGAAGTAAACATCTGGCCACCGACTGCCGTACGCAGGCGTCCTGGGGGAGCGCACCCCCGGTTTCCTTCGGGACGCACCTTGGTGTCTCACAGAAGAGCCCACATTCCCAATTGGGACACACCAGCGTGGAATGTAAGGCTGTTTAGAACGGCGTACCTTGAGGCCGTGTGAAGGCCGTACAAACGAGAGCTTTCGAGCGAACAGGGCAGCGCTTCGCCATCGTCGTTGCACGTTCACGGAGCTTAATCAAACGAATGCATTTACTTCCTGCGGCTCAAACGCCAGAGAGGAGTTGGAAGGCATCCAGTGCCCTTTGACAGTTGTTACAACGAACGTGAGTGCACGGTGTCTCGTGAAATAAAGCCCTAGCACTGTTGAGGACCTCCGTTAACGCGTGCTTCTTCGCTCCTATGGCACTCCGAGGTGTTCCTGACGGGGGAAATCTGGACTTTTGCTTGAGGCCGGGGTGGGGCGAGGGGACTCACAGTTCTTGTGCCGGCGAGCTCCCGAGCGCTCCTGCTGAAGCTCCCAGCAAGGAACTGAGAGCAGCAGGCCTCACACGCGTAAACTCAGACTTCTGCTGTCACGAGTAAACTCAGACGTCTTGTGGGAGGCCTTCCGGCAGCAAAGAGAAGGTGGGCGCGAGCAGTGTACTTCAGGCAGCTTAGGACCCGCCACTGTCTCGTTTACCACGGAGGGGAATAAGGTTTAGCCAGGGTCGCCCAGCTTCAAACCGGAGCTCCTATAGGGATCCTCAGCGGTTTCTGATTACCTCAAGGAAACACAACGGGAGGAACAGGGCCCTTCCGTGGAGGCCCGTTTGGGCACAGGGACCTCTGCGTGGGAGCTACTGGGTAAGTATGGCAGTCCCTTACTTAGGCCTCAGTGACCAAGGCTCTCTGGCTCATGCCTAGCTGCGTAAAGAAGTGTGGCAAACGTACGTACTGCTCCTCAGGCTGGGCGCACAGCCTAGCTTTCGCTTCTATGACAGTGCTGTCCCGAGTCTCTTCCTGGAGCCTGTCGTCAGCACGGTGCCTTTTGGCACTGCGGTTCTCTTTCAGTCAAGGAGGCCGTTCGACTGGCAAAGGGAGTCTGCGCAGCACTGCTTTCGCGAGGCTCTTTGACGACTGGGGCACTCAACCCAGGCAAGCCAGAGAGCAGTACGTTGCCCTTGCTCTGAATGTGAAGAGCTTTCTCCAGGGGCCTGTTTAGGCTAAGGTTCCTCTAGAAGCCAGGAGCCGCCGTTCCGGCACGGAGAGAAGTCATCCTGCGAAAGTGGCGAACGAGCTCCTCTCCTGTGTGCCCCCAGGAGCGTCGCAGAGTTAAGGCACTCCGTGGTGGAGTCTGGCCTCATGGAAACCACTGCACACCAAACTCCCCCGACATGAAACGCTGGAACTTACCTTGAGGCCTGAGGTCACCTTTCGTTTGGCCGGAGCTGAACATGTAGTGCCGTGGGAGGAGTTTCTAGCAAGGTATTGCCAGCACGGTTTTCCGCTTTGAGAGAACACGCAGCCTCGGCCCACAACGACAATCCTGCCGTGCAGAGACGTCGGGCCGCTAGTGCTGTTCGGGCAGCTTTGAAGCCAAGCGCACGGCGCCTCCAAACGGGGAGAAAGCGTACTCTCCCATCCGCGTCCCACTTTCAAGCTGAATGACGCAGCATGTTTCTCGGAAGGCTCTGCCGAGCTATCTAGTACAAGGGAGAGAGTGCCTGCCTCTGCCGAGAAAGGTTTTGACGTGGGGATTGCTGGACGTGCGGAAGAGCGTTCCCCAGGCCGTGCCAAGTTTAGGCTTTGGTGATTCTGGATGTTCCCAAGGGTCCAGAATTGTCCCTGGGAAAGCTGTCCTTTTTCTCTTTCTCCGGCTGGAAGTAAACATCTGGCCACCGACTGCCGTACGCAGGCGTCCTGGGGGAGCGCACCCCCGGTTTCCTTCGGGACGCACCTTGGTGTCTCACAGAAGAGCCCACATTCCCAATTGGGGCACACCAGCGTGGAATGTAAGGCTGTTTAGAACGGCGTACCTTGAGGCCGTGTGAAGGCCGTACAAACGAGAGCTTTCGAGCGAACAGGGCAGCGCTTCGCCATCGTCGTTGCACGTTCACGGAGCTTAATCAAACGAATGCATTTACTTCCTGTGGCTCAAACGCCAGAGAGGAGTTGGAAGGCATCCAGTGCCCTTTGACAGTTGTTACAACGAACGTGAGTGCACGGTGTCTCGTGAAATAAAGCCCTAGCACTGTTGAGGCCCTCCGTTAACGCATGCTTCTTCGTTCCTGTGGCACTCCGAGGTGTTCCTGACGGGGGAAATCTGGACTTTTGCTTGAGGCCGGGGTGGGGCGAGGGGACTCACAGTTCTTGTGCCGGCGAGCTCCCGAGCGCTCCTGCTGAAGCTCCCAGCAAGGAACTGAGAGCAGCAGGCCTCACACGCGTAAACTCAGACTTCTGCTGTCACGAGTAAACTCAGACGTCTTGTGGGAGGCCTTCCGGCAGCAAAGAGAAGGTGGGCGCGAGCAGTGTACTTCAGGCAGCTTAGGACCCGCCCCTGTCTCGTTTACCACGGAGGGGAATAAGGTTTAGCCAGGGTCGCCCAGCTTCAAACCGGAGCTCCTATAGGGATCTTCAGCGGTTTCTGATTACCTCAAGGAAACACAACGGGAGGAGCAGGGCCCTTCCGTGGAGGCCCGTTTGGGCACAGGGACCTCTGCGTGGGAGCTACTGGGTAAGTATGGCAGTCCCTTAGGTAGGCCTCAGTGACCAAGGCTCTCTGGCTCATGCCTAGCTGTGTAAAGAAGTGTGGCAAACGTACGTACTGCTCCTCAGGCTGGGCGCACAGCCTAGCTTTCGCTTCTATGAGAGTGCTGTCCCGAGTCTCTTCCTGGAGCCAGTCGTCAGCACGGTGCCTTTTGGCACTGCAGTTCTCTTTCAGTCAAGGAGGCCGTTCGACTGGCAAAGCGAGTCTGCGCAGCACTGCTTTCGCGAGGCTCTTTGACGACTGGGGCACTCAACCCAGGCAAGCCAGAGAGCAGTACGTTGCCCTTGCTCTGAATGTGAAGAGCTTTCTTCAGGGGCCTGTTTAGGCTAAGGTTCCTCTAGAAGCCAGGAGCCGCCGTTCCGGCACGGAGAGAAGTCATCCTGCGAAATTGGCGAATGAGCTCCTATCCTGTGTGCCCCCAGGAGCGTCGCAGAGTTAAGGCACTCCGTGGTGGAGTCTGGCCTCATGGAGACCCCTGCACACCCAACTTCCCCGACGTGAAACGCTGGGACTTACCTTGAGGCCTGAGGTCACCTTTCGTTTGGCCGGAGCTGAACATGTAGTGCCGTGGGAGGAGTTTCTAGCAAGGTATTGCCAGCACGGTTTTCCGCTTTGAGAGAACACGCAGCCTCGGCCCACAACGACAATCCTGCCGTGCAGAGACGTCGGGCCGCTAGTGCTGTTCGGGCAGCTTTGAAGCCAAGCGCACGGCGCCTCCAAACGGGGAGAAAGCGTACTCTCCCATCCGCGCCCCACTTTCAAGCTGAATGACGCAGCATGTTTCTCGGGAGGCTCTGCCGAACTATCTAGTACAAGGGAGAGAGTGCCTGCCTCTGCCGAGAATGGTTTTGACGTGGGGATTCCTGGATGTGCGGAAGCGCGTTCCCCAGGCCGTGCCAAGTTTAGGCTTTGGTGATTCTGGATGTTCCCAAGGGTCCAGAATTGTCCCTGGGAAAGCTGTCCTTTTTCTCTTTCTCCGGCTGGAAGTAAACATCTGGCCACCGACTGCCGTACGCAGGCGTCCTGGGGGAGCCCCCCCCCTCCCCGGTTTCCTTTGGGACGCACATTGGTGTCTCACAGAAGAGCCCACATTCCAATTGGGGGCACACCAGCGTGGAATGTAAGGCTGTTTAGAACGGCGTACCTTGAGGCCGTGTGAAGGCCGTACAAACGAGAGCTTTCGAGCGAACAGGGCAGCGCTTCGCCATCGTCGTTGCACGTTCACGGAGCTTAATCAAACGAATGCATTTACTTCCTGTGGCTCAAACGCCAGAGAGGAGTTGGCAGGCATCCAGTGCCCTTTGACAGTTGTTACAACGAACGTGAGTGCACGGTGTCTCGTGAAATAAAGCCCTAGCACTGTTGAGGCCCTCCGTTAACGCATGCTTCTTCGCTCCTATGGCACTCCGAGGTGTTCCTGACGGGGGAAATCTGGACTTTTGCTTGAGGCCGGGATGGGGTGAGGGGACTCACAGTTCTTGTGCCGGCGAGCTCCCGAGCGCTCCTGCTGAAGCTCCCAGCAAGGAACTGAGAGCAGCAGGCCTCACACGCGTAAACTCAGACTTCTGCTGTCACGAGTAAACTCAGACTTCTTATGGGAGGCCTTCCGGCAGCAAAGAGAAGGTGGGCGCGAGCAGTGTACTTCAGGCAGCTTAGGACCCGCCACTGTCTCGTTTAACACGGAGGGGAATAAGGTTTAGCCAGCGACGCCCATCTTCAAACCGGAGTTCCTATAGGGATCCTCAGCGGTTTCTGATTACCTCAAGGAAACACAACGGGAGGAACAGGGCCCTTCCTTGGAAGACCGTTTGGGCACAGGATCCTCTGCTTGGGAGCTACTGGGTAAGTAGGGCAGTCCCTTAGGTAGGCCTCAGTGACCAAGGCTCTCTGGCTCATGCCTAGCTGTGTAAAGAAGTGTGGCAAACGTACGTACTGCTCCTCAGGCTGGGCGTACAGCCTAGCTTTCGCTTCTATGAGAGTGCTGTCCCGAGTCTCTTCCTGGAGCCAGTCGTCAGCACGGTGCCTTTTGGCACTGCGGTTCTCTTTCAGTCAAGGAGGCCGTTCGACTGGCAAAGGGAGTCTGCGCAGCACTGCTTTCGCGAGGCTCTTTGACGACTGGGGCACTCAACCCAGGCAAGCCAGAGAGCAGTACGTTGCCCTTGCTCTGAATGTGAAGAACTTTCTCCAGGGGCCTGTTTAGGCTAAGGTTCCTCTAGAAGCCAGGAGCCGCCGTTCCGGCACGGAGAGAAGTCATCCTGCGAAATTGGCGAACGAGCTCCTCTCCTGTGTGCCCCCAGGAGCGTCGCAGAGTTAAGGCACTCCGTGGTGGAGTCTGGCCTCATGGAAACCCCTGCACACCCAACTCCCCTGACGTGAAACGCTGGAACTTACCTTGAGGCCTGAGGTCAGATTTCGTTTGGACAGAGCTGAACATGTAGTGCCGTGGGAGGAGTTTCTAGCAAGGTATTGCCAGCACGGTTTTCCGCTTTGAGAGAACACGCAGCCTCGGCCCACAACGACAATCCTGCCGTGCAGAGACGTCGGGCCGCTAGTGCTGTTCGGGCAGCTTTGAAGCCAAGCGCACGGCGCCTCCAAACGGGGAGAAAGCGTACTCTCCCATCCGCGCCCCACTTTCAAGCTGAATGACGCAGCATGTTTCTCGGGAGGCTCTGCCGAACTATCTAGTACAAGGGAGAGAGTGCCTGCCTCTGCCGAGAATGGTTTTGACGTGGGGATTCCTGGATGTGCGGAAGCGCGTTCCCCAGGCCGTGCCAAGTTTAGGCTTTGGTGATTCTGGATGTTCCCAAGGGTCCAGAATTGTCCCTGGGAAAGCTGTCCTTTTTCTCTTTCTCCGGCTGGAAGTAAACATCTGGCCACCGACTGCCGTACGCAGGCGTCCTGGGGGAGCCCCCCCCCTCCCCGGTTTCCTTTGGGACGCACATTGGTGTCTCACAGAAGAGCCCACATTCCAATTGGGGGCACACCAGCGTGGAATGTAAGGCTGTTTAGAACGGCGTACCTTGAGGCCGTGTGAAGGCCGTACAAACGAGAGCTTTCGAGCGAACAGGGCAGCGCTTCGCCATCGTCGTTGCACGTTCACGGAGCTTAATCAAACGAATGCATTTACTTCCTGTGGCTCAAACGCCAGAGAGGAGTTGGCAGGCATCCAGTGCCCTTTGACAGTTGTTACAACGAACGTGAGTGCACGGTGTCTCGTGAAATAAAGCCCTAGCACTGTTGAGGCCCTCCGTTAACGCATGCTTCTTCGCTCCTATGGCACTCCGAGGTGTTCCTGACGGGGGAAATCTGGACTTTTGCTTGAGGCCGGGATGGGGTGAGGGGACTCACAGTTCTTGTGCCGGCGAGCTCCCGAGCGCTCCTGCTGAAGCTCCCAGCAAGGAACTGAGAGCAGCAGGCCTCACACGCGTAAACTCAGACTTCTGCTGTCACGAGTAAACTCAGACTTCTTATGGGAGGCCTTCCGGCAGCAAAGAGAAGGTGGGCGCGAGCAGTGTACTTCAGGCAGCTTAGGACCCGCCACTGTCTCGTTTAACACGGAGGGGAATAAGGTTTAGCCAGCGACGCCCATCTTCAAACCGGAGTTCCTATAGGGATCCTCAGCGGTTTCTGATTACCTCAAGGAAACACAACGGGAGGAACAGGGCCCTTCCTTGGAAGACCGTTTGGGCACAGGATCCTCTGCTTGGGAGCTACTGGGTAAGTAGGGCAGTCCCTTAGGTAGGCCTCAGTGACCAAGGCTCTCTGGCTCATGCCTAGCTGTGTAAAGAAGTGTGGCAAACGTACGTACTGCTCCTCAGGCTGGGCGTACAGCCTAGCTTTCGCTTCTATGAGAGTGCTGTCCCGAGTCTCTTCCTGGAGCCAGTCGTCAGCACGGTGCCTTTTGGCACTGCGGTTCTCTTTCAGTCAAGGAGGCCGTTCGACTGGCAAAGGGAGTCTGCGCAGCACTGCTTTCGCGAGGCTCTTTGACGACTGGGGCACTCAACCCAGGCAAGCCAGAGAGCAGTACGTTGCCCTTGCTCTGAATGTGAAGAACTTTCTCCAGGGGCCTGTTTAGGCTAAGGTTCCTCTAGAAGCCAGGAGCCGCCGTTCCGGCACGGAGAGAAGTCATCCTGCGAAATTGGCGAACGAGCTCCTCTCCTGTGTGCCCCCAGGAGCGTCGCAGAGTTAAGGCACTCCGTGGTGGAGTCTGGCCTCATGGAAACCCCTGCACACCCAACTCCCCTGACGTGAAACGCTGGAACTTACCTTGAGGCCTGAGGTCACATTTCGTTTGGACAGAGCTGAACATGTAGTGCCGTGGGAGGAGTTTCTAGCAAGGTATTGCCAGCACGGTTTTCCGCTTTGAGAGAACACGCAGCCTCGGCCCACAACGACAATCCTGCCGTGCAGAGACGTCGGGCCGCTAGTGCTGTTCGGGCAGCTTTGAAGCCAAGTGCACGGCGCCTCCAAACGGGGAGAAAGCGTACTCTCCCATCCGCGCCCCACTTTCAAGCTGAATGACGCAGCATGTTTCTCGGGAGTCTCTGCCGAGCTATCTAGTACAAGGGAGAGAGTGCCTGCCTCTGCCGAGAAAGGTTTTCACGTGGGGATT
The DNA here is from genome assembly GCF_963455315.2 of Globicephala melas. Classification (NCBI taxonomy): domain Eukaryota; kingdom Metazoa; phylum Chordata; class Mammalia; order Artiodactyla; family Delphinidae; genus Globicephala; species Globicephala melas. The sequence goes on along the minus strand of NW_027207457.1, from coordinate 88,308 downwards.
GCTGGACGTGCGGAAGAGCGTTCCCCAGGCCGTGCCAAGTTTAGGCTTTGGTGATTCTGGATGTTCCCAAGGGTCCAGAATTGTCCCTGGGAAAGCTGTCCTTTTTCTCTTTCTCCGGCTGGAAGTAAACATCTGGCCACCGACTGCCGTACGCAGGCGTCCTGGGGGAGCGCACCCCCGGTTTCCTTCGGGACGCACATTGGTGTCTCACAGAAGAGCCCACATTCCCAATTGGGGCACACCAGCGTGGAATGTAAGGCTGTTTAGAACGGCGTACCTTGAGGCCGTGTGAAGGCCGTACAAACGAGAGCTTTCGAGCGAACAGGGCAGCGCTTCGCCATCGTCGTTGCACGTTCACGGAGCTTAATCAAACGAATGCATTTACTTCCTGTGGCTCAAACGCCAGAGAGGAGTTGGAAGGCATCCAGTGCCCTTTGACAGTTGTTACAACGAACGTGAGTGCACGGTGTCTCGTGAAATAAAGCCCTAGCACTGTTGAGGCCCTCCGTTAACGCATGCTTCTTCGCTCCTATGGCACTCCGAGGTGTTCCTGACGGGGGAAATCTGGACTTTTGCTTGAGGCCGGGGTGGGGCGAGGGGACTCACAGTTCTTGTGCCGGCGAGCTCCCGAGCGCTCCTGCTGAAGCTCCCAGCAAGGAACTGAGAGCAGCAGGCCTCACACGCGTAAACTCAGACTTCTGCTGTCACGAGTAAACTCAGACGTCTTGTGGGAGGCCTTCCGGCAGCAAAGAGAAGGTGGGCGCGAGCAGTGTACTTCAGGCAGCTTAGGACCCGCCCCTGTCTCGTTTACCACGGAGGGGAATAAGGTTTAGCCAGGGTCGCCCAGCTTCAAACCGGAGCTCCTATAGGGATCCTCAGCGGTTTCTGATTACCTCAAGGAAACACAACGGGAGGAGCAGGGCCCTTCCGTGGAGGCCCGTTTGGGCACAGGGACCTCCGCGTGGGAGATACTGGGTAAGTATGGCAGTCCCTTAGGTAGGCCTCAGTGACCAAGGCTCTCTGGCTCATGCCTAGCTGTGTAAAGAAGTGTGGCAAACGTACGTACTGCTCCTCAGGCTGGGCGCACAGCCTAGCTTTCGCTTCTATGAGAGTGCTGTCCCGAGTCTCTTCCTGGAGCCAGTCGTCAGCACGGTGCCTTTTGGCACTGCAGTTCTCTTTCAGTCAAGGAGGCCGTTCGACTGGCAAAGGGATTCTGCGCAGCACTGCTTTCGCGAGGCTCTTTGACGACTGGGGCACTCAATCCAGGCAAGCCAGAGAGCAGTACCTTGCCCTTGCTTGGAATGTGAAGCGCTTTCTCCAGGGGCCTGTTTAGGCTAAGGTTCCTCTAGAAGCCAGGAGCCGCCGTTCCGGCACGGAGAGAAGTCATCCTGCGAAAGTGGCGAACGAGCTCCTCTCCTGTGTGCCCCCAGGAGCGTCGCAGAGTTAAGGCACTCCGTGGTGGAGTCTGGCCTCATGGAAACCACTGCACACCAAACTCCCCCGACGTGAAACGCTGGAACTTACCTTGAGGCCTGAGGTCACCTTTCGTTTGGCCGGAGCTGAACATGTAGTGCCGTGGGAGGAGTTTCTAGCAAGGTATTGCCAGCACGGTTTTCCGCTTTGAGAGAACACGCAGCCTCGGCCCACAACGACAATCCTGCCGTGCAGAGACGTCGGGCCGCTAGTGCTGTTCGGGCAGCTTTGAAGCCAAGCGCACGGCGCCTCCAAACGGGGAGAAAGCGTACTCTCCCATCCGCGTCCCACTTTCAAGCTGAATGACGCAGCATGTTTCTCGGAAGGCTCTGCCGAGCTATCTAGTACAAGGGAGAGAGTGCCTGCCTCTGCCGAGAAAGGTTTTGACGTGGGGATTGCTGGACGTGCGGAAGAGCGTTCCCCAGGCCGTGCCAAGTTTAGGCTTTGGTGATTCTGGATGTTCCCAAGGGTCCAGAATTGTCCCTGGGAAAGCTGTCCTTTTTCTCTTTCTCCGGCTGGAAGTAAACATCTGGCCACCGACTGCCGTACGCAGGCGTCCTGGGGGAGCGCACCCCCGGTTTCCTTCGGGACGCACCTTGGTGTCTCACAGAAGAGCCCACATTCCCAATTGGGGCACACCAGCGTGGAATGTAAGGCTGTTTAGAACGGCGTACCTTGAGGCCGTGTGAAGGCCGTACAAACGAGAGCTTTCGAGCGAACAGGGCAGCGCTTCGCCATCGTCGTTGCACGTTCACGGAGCTTAATCAAACGAATGCATTTACTTCCTGTGGCTCAAACGCCAGAGAGGAGTTGGCAGGCATCCAGTGCCCTTTGACAGTTGTTACAACGAACGTGAGTGCACGGTGTCTCGTGAAATAAAGCCCTAGCACTGTTGAGGCCCTCCGTTAACGCATGCTTCTTCGCTCCTATGGCACTCCGAGGTGTTCCTGACGGGGGAAATCTGGACTTTTGCTTGAGGCCGGGATGGGGTGAGGGGACTCACAGTTCTTGTGCCGGCGAGCTCCCGAGCGCTCCTGCTGAAGCTCCCAGCAAGGAACTGAGAGCAGCAGGCCTCACACGCGTAAACTCAGACTTCTGCTGTCACGAGTAAACTCAGACTTCTTATGGGAGGCCTTCCGGCAGCAAAGAGAAGGTGGGCGCGAGCAGTGTACTTCAGGCAGCTTAGGACCCGCCACTGTCTCGTTTAACACGGAGGGGAATAAGGTTTAGCCAGCGACGCCCATCTTCAAACCGGAGTTCCTATAGGGATCCTCAGCGGTTTCTGATTACCTCAAGGAAACACAACGGGAGGAACAGGGCCCTTCCTTGGAAGACCGTTTGGGCACAGGATCCTCTGCTTGGGAGCTACTGGGTAAGTAGGGCAGTCCCTTAGGTAGGCCTCAGTGACCAAGGCTCTCTGGCTCATGCCTAGCTGTGTAAAGAAGTGTGGCAAACGTACGTACTGCTCCTCAGGCTGGGCGTACAGCCTAGCTTTCGCTTCTATGAGAGTGCTGTCCCGAGTCTCTTCCTGGAGCCAGTCGTCAGCACGGTGCCTTTTGGCACTGCGGTTCTCTTTCAGTCAAGGAGGCCGTTCGACTGGCAAAGGGAGTCTGCGCAGCACTGCTTTCGCGAGGCTCTTTGACGACTGGGGCACTCAACCCAGGCAAGCCAGAGAGCAGTACGTTGCCCTTGCTCTGAATGTGAAGAACTTTCTCCAGGGGCCTGTTTAGGCTAAGGTTCCTCTAGAAGCCAGGAGCCGCCGTTCCGGCACGGAGAGAAGTCATCCTGCGAAATTGGCGAACGAGCTCCTCTCCTGTGTGCCCCCAGGAGCGTCGCAGAGTTAAGGCACTCCGTGGTGGAGTCTGGCCTCATGGAAACCCCTGCACACCCAACTCCCCTGACGTGAAACGCTGGAACTTACCTTGAGGCCTGAGGTCACATTTCGTTTGGACAGAGCTGAACATGTAGTGCCGTGGGAGGAGTTTCTAGCAAGGTATTGCCAGCACGGTTTTCCGCTTTGAGAGAACACGCAGCCTCGGCCCACAACGACAATCCTGCCGTGCAGAGACGTCGGGCCGCTAGTGCTGTTCGGGCAGCTTTGAAGCCAAGCGCACGGCGCCTCCAAACGGGGAGAAAGCGTACTCTCCCATCCGCGCCCCACTTTCAAGCTGAATGACGCAGCATGTTTCTCGGGAGGCTCTGCCGAACTATCTAGTACAAGGGAGAGAGTGCCTGCCTCTGCCGAGAATGGTTTTGACGTGGGGATTCCTGGATGTGCGGAAGCGCGTTCCCCAGGCCGTGCCAAGTTTAGGCTTTGGTGATTCTGGATGTTCCCAAGGGTCCAGAATTGTCCCTGGGAAAGCTGTCCTTTTTCTCTTTCTCCGGCTGGAAGTAAACATCTGGCCACCGACTGCCGTACGCAGGCGTCCTGGGGGAGCCCCCCCCCTCCCCGGTTTCCTTTGGGACGCACATTGGTGTCTCACAGAAGAGCCCACATTCCAATTGGGGGCACACCAGCGTGGAATGTAAGGCTGTTTAGAACGGCGTACCTTGAGGCCGTGTGAAGGCCGTACAAACGAGAGCTTTCGAGCGAACAGGGCAGCGCTTCGCCATCGTCGTTGCACGTTCACGGAGCTTAATCAAACGAATGCATTTACTTCCTGTGGCTCAAACGCCAGAGAGGAGTTGGCAGGCATCCAGTGCCCTTTGACAGTTGTTACAACGAACGTGAGTGCACGGTGTCTCGTGAAATAAAGCCCTAGCACTGTTGAGGCCCTCCGTTAACGCATGCTTCTTCGCTCCTATGGCACTCCGAGGTGTTCCTGACGGGGGAAATCTGGACTTTTGCTTGAGGCCGGGATGGGGTGAGGGGACTCACAGTTCTTGTGCCGGCGAGCTCCCGAGCGCTCCTGCTGAAGCTCCCAGCAAGGAACTGAGAGCAGCAGGCCTCACACGCGTAAACTCAGACTTCTGCTGTCACGAGTAAACTCAGACTTCTTATGGGAGGCCTTCCGGCAGCAAAGAGAAGGTGGGCGCGAGCAGTGTACTTCAGGCAGCTTAGGACCCGCCACTGTCTCGTTTAACACGGAGGGGAATAAGGTTTAGCCAGCGACGCCCATCTTCAAACCGGAGTTCCTATAGGGATGCTCAGCGGTTTCTGATTACCTCAAGGAAACACAACGGGAGGAACAGGGCCCTTCCTTGGAAGACCGTTTGGGCACAGGATCCTCTGCTTGGGAGCTACTGGGTAAGTAGGGCAGTCCCTTAGGTAGGCCTCAGTGACCAAGGCTCTCTGGCTCATGCCTAGCTGTGTAAAGAAGTGTGGCAAACGTACGTACTGCTCCTCAGGCTGGGCGTACAGCCTAGCTTTCGCTTCTATGAGAGTGCTGTCCCGAGTCTCTTCCTGGAGCCAGTCGTCAGCACGGTGCCTTTTGGCACTGCGGTTCTCTTTCAGTCAAGGAGGCCGTTCGACTGGCAAAGGGAGTCTGCGCAGCACTGCTTTCGCGAGGCTCTTTGACGACTGGGGCACTCAACCCAGGCAAGCCAGAGAGCAGTACGTTGCCCTTGCTCTGAATGTGAAGAACTTTCTCCAGGGGCCTGTTTAGGCTAAGGTTCCTCTAGAAGCCAGGAGCCGCCGTTCCGGCACGGAGAGAAGTCATCCTGCGAAATTGGCGAACGAGCTCCTCTCCTGTGTGCCCCCAGGAGCGTCGCAGAGTTAAGGCACTCCGTGGTGGAGTCTGGCCTCATGGAAACCCCTGCACACCCAACTCCCCTGACGTGAAACGCTGGAACTTACCTTGAGGCCTGAGGTCACATTTCGTTTGGACAGAGCTGAACATGTAGTGCCGTGGGAGGAGTTTCTAGCAAGGTATTGCCAGCACGGTTTTCCGCTTTGAGAGAACACGCAGCCTCGGCCCACAACGACAATCCTGCCGTGCAGAGACGTCGGGCCGCTAGTGCTGTTCGGGCAGCTTTGAAGCCAAGTGCACGGCGCCTCCAAACGGGGAGAAAGCGTACTCTCCCATCCGCGCCCCACTTTCAAGCTGAATGACGCAGCATGTTTCTCGGGAGGCTCTGCCGAGCTATCTAGTACAAGGGAGAGAGTGCCTGCCTCTGCCGAGAAAGGTTTTCACGTGGGGATTGCTGGACGTGCGGAAGAGCGTTCCCCAGGCCGTGCCAAGTTTAGGCTTTGGTGATTCTGGATGTTCCCAAGGGTCCAGAATTGTCCCTGGGAAAGCTGTCCTTTTTCTCTTTCTCCGGCTGGAAGTAAACATCTGGCCACCGACTGCCGTACGCAGGCGTCCTGGGGGAGCGCACCCCCGGTTTCCTTCGGGACGCACATTGGTGTCTCACAGAAGAGCCCACATTCCCAATTGGGGCACACCAGCGTGGAATGTAAGGCTGTTTAGAACGGCGTACCTTGAGGCCGTGTGAAGGCCGTACAAACGAGAGCTTTCGAGCGAACAGGGCAGCGCTTCGCCATCGTCGTTGCACGTTCACGGAGCTTAATCAAACGAATGCATTTACTTCCTGTGGCTCAAACGCCAGAGAGGAGTTGGAAGGCATCCAGTGCCCTTTGACAGTTGTTACAACGAACGTGAGTGCACGGTGTCTCGTGAAATAAAGCCCTAGCACTGTTGAGGCCCTCCGTTAACGCATGCTTCTTCGCTCCTATGGCACTCCGAGGTGTTCCTGACGGGGGAAATCTGGACTTTTGCTTGAGGCCGGGGTGGGGCGAGGGGACTCACAGTTCTTGTGCCGGCGAGCTCCCGAGCGCTCCTGCTGAAGCTCCCAGCAAGGAACTGAGAGCAGCAGGCCTCACACGCGTAAACTCAGACTTCTGCTGTCACGAGTAAACTCAGACGTCTTGTGGGAGGCCTTCCGGCAGCAAAGAGAAGGTGGGCGCGAGCAGTGTACTTCAGGCAGCTTAGGACCCGCCCCTGTCTCGTTTACCACGGAGGGGAATAAGGTTTAGCCAGGGTCGCCCAGCTTCAAACCGGAGCTCCTATAGGGATCCTCAGCGGTTTCTGATTACCTCAAGGAAACACAACGGGAGGAGCAGGGCCCTTCCGTGGAGGCCCGTTTGGGCACAGGGACCTCCGCGTGGGAGATACTGGGTAAGTATGGCAGTCCCTTAGGTAGGCCTCAGTGACCAAGGCTCTCTGGCTCATGCCTAGCTGTGTAAAGAAGTGTGGCAAACGTACGTACTGCTCCTCAGGCTGGGCGCACAGCCTAGCTTTCGCTTCTATGAGAGTGCTGTCCCGAGTCTCTTCCTGGAGCCAGTCGTCAGCACGGTGCCTTTTGGCACTGCAGTTCTCTTTCAGTCAAGGAGGCCGTTCGACTGGCAAAGGGAGTCTGCGCAGCACTGCTTTCGCGAGGCTCTTTGACGACTGGGGCACTCAATCCAGGCAAGCCAGAGAGCAGTACCTTGCCCTTGCTTGGAATGTGAAGCGCTTTCTCCAGGGGCCTGTTTAGGCTAAGGTTCCTCTAGAAGCCAGGAGCCGCCGTTCCGGCACGGAGAGAAGTCATCCTGCGAAACTGGCGAACGAGCTCCTCTCCTGTGTGCCCCCAGGAGCGTCGCAGAGTTAAGGCACTCCGTGGTGGAGTCTGGCCTCATGGAAACCACTGCACACCAAACTCCCCCGACGTGAAACGCTGGAACTTACCTTGAGGCCTGAGGTCACCTTTCGTTTGGCCGGAGCTGAACATGTAGTGCCGTGGGAGGAGTTTCTAGCAAGGTATTGCCAGCACGGTTTTCCGCTTTGAGAGAACACGCAGCCTCGGCCCACAACGACAATCCTGCCGTGCAGAGACGTCGGGCCGCTAGTGCTGTTCGGGCAGCTTTGAAGCCAAGCGCACGGCGCCTCCAAACGGGGAGAAAGCGTACTCTCCCATCCGCGTCCCACTTTCAAGCTGAATGACGCAGCATGTTTCTCGGAAGGCTCTGCCGAGCTATCTAGTACAAGGGAGAGAGTGCCTGCCTCTGCCGAGAAAGGTTTTGACGTGGGGATTGCTGGACGTGCGGAAGAGCGTTCCCCAGGCCGTGCCAAGTTTAGGCTTTGGTGATTCTGAATGTTCCCAAGGGTCCAGAATTGTCCCTGGGAAAGCTGTCCTTTTTCTCTTTCTCCGGCTGGAAGTAAACATCTGGCCACCGACTGCCGTACGCAGGCGTCCTGGGGGAGCGCACCCCCGGTTTCCTTCGGGACGCACATTGGTGTCTCACAGAAGAGCCCACATTCCCAATTGGGGCACACCAGCGTGGAATGTAAGGCTGTTTAGAACGGCGTACCTTGAGGCCGTGTGAAGGCCGTACAAACGAGAGCTTTCGAGCGAACAGGGCAGCGCTTCGCCATCGTCGTTGCACGTTCACGGAGCTTAATCAAACGAATGCATTTACTTCCTGTGGCTCAAACGCCAGAGAGGAGTTGGAAGGCATCCAGTGCCCTTTGACAGTTGTTACAACGAACGTGAGTGCACGGTGTCTCGTGAAATAAAGCCCTAGCACTGTTGAGGCCCTCCGTTAACGCATGCTTCTTCGCTCCTGTGGCACTCCGAGGTGTTCCTGACGGGGGAAATCTGGACTTTTGCTTGAGGCCGGGGTGGGGCGAGGGGACTCACAGTTCTTGTGCCGGCGAGCTCCCGAGCGCTCCTGCTGAAGCTCCCAGCAAGGAACTGAGAGCAGCAGGCCTCACACGCGTAAACTCAGACTTCTGCTGTCACGAGTAAACTCAGACGTCTTGTGGGAGGCCTTCCGGCAGCAAAGAGAAGGTGGGCGCGAGCAGTGTACTTCAGGCAGCTTAGGACCCGCCACTGTCTCGTTTACCACGGAGGGGAATAAGGTTTAGCCAGGGTCGCCCAGCTTCAAACCGGAGCTCCTATAGGGATCCTCAGCGGTTTCTGATTACCTCAAGGAAACACAACGGGAGGAGCAGGGCCCTTCCGTGGAGGCCCGTTTGGGCACAGGGACCTCTGCGTGGGAGCTACTGGGTAAGTATGGCAGTCCCTTAGGTAGGCCTCAGTGACCAAGGCTCTCTGGCTCATGCCTAGCTGTGTAAAGAAGTGTGGCAAACGTACGTACTGCTCCTCAGGCTGGGCGCACAGCCTAGCTTTCGCTTCTATGAGAGTGCTGTCCCGAGTCTCTTCCTGGAGCCAGTCGTCAGCACGGTGCCTTTTGGCACTGCAGTTCTCTTTCAGTCAAGGAGGCCGTTCGACTGGCAAAGCGAGTCTGCGCAGCACTGCTTTCGCGAGGCTCTTTGACGACTGGGGCACTCAACCCAGGCAAGCCAGAGAGCAGTACGTTGCCCTTGCTCTGAATGTGAAGAGCTTTCTCCAGGGGCCTGTTTAGGCTAAGGTTCCTCTAGAAGCCAGGAGCCGCCGTTCCGGCACGGAGAGAAGTCATCCTGCGAAAGTGGCGAACGAGCTCCTCTCCTGTGTGCCCCCAGGAGCGTCGCAGAGTTAAGGCACTCCGTGGTGGAGTCTGGCCTCATGGAAACCACTGCACACCAAACTCCCCCGACGTGAAACGCTGGAACTTACCTTGAGGCCTGAGGTCACCTTTCGTTTGGCCGGAGCTGAACATGTAGTGCCGTGGGAGGAGTTTCTAGCAAGGTATTGCCAGCACGGTTTTCCGCTTTGAGAGAACACGCAGCCTCGGCCCACAACGACAATCCTGCCGTGCAGAGACGTCGGGCCGCTAGTGCTGTTCGGGCAGCTTTGAAGCCAAGCGCACGGCGCCTCCAAACGGGGAGAAAGCGTACTCTCCCATCCGCGTCCCACTTTCAAGCTGAATGACGCAGCATGTTTCTCGGAAGGCTCTGCCGAGCTATCTAGTACAAGGGAGAGAGTGCCTGCCTCTGCCGAGAAAGGTTTTGACGTGGGGATTGCTGGACGTGCGGAAGAGCGTTCCCCAGGCCGTGCCAAGTTTAGGCTTTGGTGATTCTGGATGTTCCCAAGGGTCCAGAATTGTCCCTGGGAAAGCTGTCCTTTTTCTCTTTCTCCGGCTGGAAGTAAACATCTGGCCACCGACTGCCGTACGCAGGCGTCCTGGGGGAGCGCACCCCCGGTTTCCTTCGGGACGCACCTTGGTGTCTCACAGAAGAGCCCACATTCCCAATTGGGGCACACCAGCGTGGAATGTAAGGCTGTTTAGAACGGCGTACCTTGAGGCCGTGTGAAGGCCGTACAAACGAGAGCTTTCGAGCGAACAGGGCAGCGCTTCGCCATCGTCGTTGCACGTTCACGGAGCTTAATCAAACGAATGCATTTACTTCCTGTGGCTCAAACGCCAGAGAGGAGTTGGAAGGCATCCAGTGCCCTTTGACAGTTGTTACAACGAACGTGAGTGCACGGTGTCTCGTGAAATAAAGCCCTAGCACTGTTGAGGCCCTCCGTTAACGCATGCTTCTTCGTTCCTGTGGCACTCCGAGGTGTTCCTGACGGGGGAAATCTGGACTTTTGCTTGAGGCCGGGGTGGGGCGAGGGGACTCACAGTTCTTGTGCCGGCGAGCTCCCGAGCGCTCCTGCTGAAGCTCCCAGCAAGGAACTGAGAGCAGCAGGCCTCACACGCGTAAACTCAGACTTCTGCTGTCACGAGTAAACTCAGACGTCTTGTGGGAGGCCTTCCGGCAGCAAAGAGAAGGTGGGCGCGAGCAGTGTACTTCAGGCAGCTTAGGACCCGCCCCTGTCTCGTTTACCACGGAGGGGAATAAGGTTTAGCCAGGGTCGCCCAGCTTCAAACCGGAGCTCCTATAGGGATCCTCAGCGGTTTCTGATTACCTCAAGGAAACACAACGGGAGGAACAGGGCCCTTCCGTGGAGGCCCGTTTGGGCACAGGGACCTCTGCGTGGGAGCTACTGGGTAAGTATGGCAGTCCCTTACTTAGGCCTCAGTGACCAAGGCTCTCTGGCTCATGCCTAGCTGTGTAAAGAAGTGTGGCAAACGTACGTACTGCTCCTCAGGCTGGGCGCACAGCCTAGCTTTCGCTTCTATGACAGTGCTGTCCCGAGTCTCTTCCTGGAGCCTGTCGTCAGCACGGTGCCTTTTGGCACTGCGGTTCTCTTTCAGTCAAGGAGGCCGTTCGACTGGCAAAGGGAGTCTGCGCAGCACTGCTTTCGCGAGGCTCTTTGACGACTGGGGCACTCAACCCAGGCAAGCCAGAGAGCAGTACGTTGCCCTTGCTCTGAATGTGAAGAGCTTTCTCCAGGGGCCTGTTTAGGCTAAGGTTCCTCTAGAAGCCAGGAGCCGCCGTTCCGGAACGGAGAGAAGTCATCCTGCGAAACTGGCGAACGAGCTCCTCTCCTGTGTGCCCCCAGGAGCGTCGCAGAGTTAAGGCACTCCGTGGTGGAGTCTGGCCTCATGGAGACCCCTGCACACCCAACTCCCCCGACGTGAAACGCTGGAACTTACCTTGAGGCCTGAGGTCACCTTTCGTTTGGCCGGAGCTGAACATGTAGTGCCGTGGGAGGAGTTTCTAGCAAGGTATTGCCAGCACGGTGTTCCGCTTTGAGAGAACACGCAGCCTCGGCCCACAACGACAATCCTGCCGTGCAGAGACGTCGGGCCGCTAGTGCTGTTCGGGCAGCTTTGAAGCCAAGCGCACGGCGCCTCCAAACGGGGAGAAAGCGTACTCTCCCATCCGCGTCCCACTTTCAAGCTGAATGACGCAGCATGTTTCTCGGGAGGCTCTGCCGAGCTATCTAGTACAAGGGAGAGAGTGCCTGCCTCTGCCGAGAAAGGTTTTGACGTGGGGATTGCTGGACGTGCGGAAGAGCGTTCCCCAGGCCGTGCCAAGTTTAGGCTTTGGTGATTCTGGATGTTCCCAAGGGTCCAGAATTGTCCCTGGGAAAGCTGTCCTTTTTCTCTTTCTCCGGCTGGAAGTAAACATCTGGCCACCGACTGCCGTACGCAGGCGTCCTGGGGGAGCCCCCCACCCTCCCCGGTTTCCTTTGGGACGCACATTGGTGTCTCACAGAAGAGCCCACATTCCCAATTGGGGGCACACCAGCGTGGAATGTAAGGCTGTTTAGAACGGCGTACCTTGAGGCCGTGTGAAGGCCGTACAAACGAGAGCTTTCGAGCGAACAGGGCAGCGCTTCGCCATCGTCGTTGCTCGTTCACGGAGCTTAATGAAACGAATGCATTTACTTCCTGTGGCTCAAACGCCAGAGAGGAGTTGGCAGGCATCCAGTGCCCTTTGACAGTTGTTACAACGAACGTGAGTGCACGGTGTCTCGTGAAATAAAGCCCTAGCACTGTTGAGGCCCTCCGTTAACGCATGCTTCTTCGCTCCTATGGCACTCCGAGGTGTTCCTGACGGGGGAAATCTGGACTTTTGCTTGAGGCCGGTGTGGGGCGAGGGGACTCACAGTTCTTGTGCCGGCGAGCTCCCGAGCGCTCCTGCTGAAGCTCCCAGCAAGGAACTGAGAGCAGCAGGCCTCACACGCGTAAACTCAGACTTCTGCTGTCACGAGTAAACTCAGACGTCTTGTGGGAGGCCTTCCGGCAGCAAAGAGAAGGTGGGCGCGAGCAGTGTACTTCAGGCAGCTTAGGACCCGCCCCTGTCTCGTTTACCAGGGAGGGGAATAAGGTTTAGCCAGGGTCGCCCAGCTTCAAACCGGAGCTCCTATAGGGATCCTCAGCGGTTTCTGATTACCTCAAGGAAACACAACGGGAGGAACAGGGCCCTTCCGTGGAGGCCCGTTTGGGCACAGGGACCTCCGCTTGGGAGCTACTGGGTAAGTATGGCAGTCCCTTACTTAGGCCTCAGTGACCAAGGCTCTCTGGCTCATGCCTAGCTGTGTAAAGAAGTGTGGCAAACGTACGTACTGCTCCTCAGGCTGGGCGCACAGCCTAGCTTTCGCTTCTATGACAGTGCTGTCCCGAGTCTCTTCCTGGAGCCTGTCGTCAGCACGGTGCCTTTTGGCACTGCGGTTCTCTTTCAGTCAAGGAGGCCGTTCGACTGGCAAAGGGAGTCTGCGCAGCACTGCTTTCGCGAGGCTCTTTGACGACTGGGGCACTCAACCCAGGCAAGCCAGAGAGCAGTACGTTGCCCTTGCTCTGAATGTGAAGAGCTTTCTCCAGGGGCCTGTTTAGGCTAAGGTTCCTCTAGAAGCCAGGAGCCGCCGTTCCGGCACGGAGAGAAGTCATCCTGCGAAACTGGCGAACGAGCTCCTCTCCTGTGTGCCCCCAGGAGCGTCGCAGAGTTAAGGCACTCCGTGGTGGAGTCTGGCCTCATGGAAACCCCTGCACACCCAACTCCCCCGACGTGAAACGCTGGAACTTACCTTGAGGCCTGAGGTAACCTTTCGTTTGGCCGGAGCTGAACATGTAGTGCCGTGGGAGGAGTTTCTAGCAAGGTATTGCCAGCACGGTTTTCCGCTTTGAGAGAACACGCAGCCTCGGCCCACAACGACAATCCTGCCGTGCAGAGACGTCGGGCCGCTAGTGCTGTTCGGGCAGCTTTGAAGCCAAGCGCACGGCGCCTCCAAACGGGGAGAAAGCGTACTCTCCCATCCGCGTCCCACTTTCAAGCTGAATGACGCAGCATGTTTCTCGGGAGGCTCTGCCGAGCTATCTAGTACAAGGGAGAGAGTGCCTGCCTCTGCCGAGAAAGGTTTTGACGTGGGGATTGCTGGACGTGCGGAAGAGCGTTCCCCAGGCCGTGCCAAGTTTAGGCTTTGGTGATTCTGGATGTTCCCAAGGGTCCAGAATTGTCCCTGGGAAAGCTGTCCTTTTTCTCTTTCTCCGGCTGGAAGTAAACATCTGGCCACCGACTGCCGTACGCAGGCGTCCTGGGGGAGCCCCCCACCCTCCCCGGTTTCCTTTGGGACGCACATTGGTGTCTCACAGAAGAGTCCACATTCCCAATTGGGGGCACACCAGCGTGGAATGTAAGGCTGTTTAGAACGGCGTACCTTGAGGCCGTGTGAAGGCCGTACAAACGAGAGCTTTCGAGCGAACAGGGCAGCGCTTCGCCATCGTCGTTGCTCGTTCACGGAGCTTAATCAAACGAATGCATTTACTTCCTGTGGCTCAAACGCCAGAGAGGAGTTGGAAGGCATCCAGTGCCCTTTGACAGTTGTTACAACGAACGTGAGTGCACGGTGTCTCGTGAAATAAAGCCCTAGCACTGTTGAGGCCCTCCGTTAACGCATGCTTCTTCGCTCCTATGGCACTCCGAGGTGTTCCTGATGGGGGAAATCTGGACTTTTGCTTGAGGCCGGGGTGGGGCGAGGGGACTCACAGTTCTTGTGCCGGCGAGCTCCCGAGCGCTCCTGCTGAAGCTCCCAGCAAGGAACTGAGAGCAGCAGGCCTCACACGCGTAAACTCAGACTTCTGCTGTCACGGGTAAACTCAGACGTCTTGTGGGAGGCCTTCCGGCAGCAAAGAGAAGGTGGGCGCGAGCAGTGTACTTCAGGCAGCTTAGGACCCGCCACTGTCTCGTTTACCACGGAGGGGAATAAGGTTTAGCCAGGGTCGCCCAGCTTCAAACCGGAGCTCCTATAGGGATCCTCAGCGGTTTCTGATTACCTCAAGGAAACACAACGGGAGGAACAGGGCCCTTCCGTGGAGGCCCGTTTGGGCACAGGGACCTCCGCTTGGGAGCTACTGGGTAAGTATGGCAGTCCCTTACTTAGGCCTCAGTGACCAAGGCTCTCTGGCTCATGCCTAGCTGTGTAAAGAAGTGTGGCAAACGTACGTACTGCTCCTCAGGCTGGGCGCACAGCCTAGCTTTCGCTTCTATGACAGTGCTGTCCCGAGTCTCTTCCTGGAGCCTGTCGTCAGCATGGTGCCTTTTGGCACTGCGGTTCTCTTTCAGTCAAGGAGGCCGTTCGACTGGCAAAGGGAGTCTGCGCAGCACTGCTTTCGCGAGGCTCTTTGACGACTGGGGCACTCAACCCAGGCAAGCCAGAGAGCAGTACGTTGCCCTTGCTCTGAATGTGAAGAGCTTTCTCCAGGGGCCTGTTTAGGCTAAGGTTCCTCTAGAAGCCAGGAGCCGCCGTTCCGGCACGGAGAGAAGTCATCCTGCGAAACTGGCGAACGAGATCCTCTCCTGTGTGCCCCCAGGAGCGTCGCAGAGTTAAGGCACTCCGTGGTGGAGTCTGGCCTCATGGAAACCCCTGCACACCCAACTCCCCCGACGTGAAACGCTGGAACTTACCTTGAGGCCTGAGGTCACCTTTCGTTTGGCCGGAGCTGAACATGTAGTGCCGTGGGAGGAGTTTCTAGCAAGGTATTGCCAGCACGGTTTTCCGCTTTGAGAGAACACGCAGCCTCGGCCCACAACGACAATCCTGCCGTGCAGAGACGTCGGGCCGCTAGTGCTGTTCGGGCAGCTTTGAAGCCAAGCGCACGGCGCCTCCAAACGGGGAGAAAGCGTACTCTCCCATCCGCGTCCCACTTTCAAGCTGAATGACGCAGCATGTTTCTCGGGAGGCTCTGTCGAGCTATCTAGTACAAGGGAGAGAGTGCCTGCCTCTGCCGAGAAAGGTTTTGACGTGGGGATTGCTGGACGTGCGGAAGAGCGTTCCCCAGGCCGTGCCAAGTTTAGGCTTTGGTGATTCTGGATGTTCCCAAGGGTCCAGAATTGTCCCTGGGAAAGCTGTCCTTTTTCTCTTTCTCCGGCTGGAAGTAAACATCTGGCCACCGACTGCCGTACGCAGGCGTCCTGGGGGAGCGCACCCCCGGTTTCCTTCGGGACGCACATTGGTGTCTCACAGAAGAGCCCACATTCCCAATTGGGGCACACCAGCGTGGAATGTAAGGCTGTTTAGAACGGCGTACCTTGAGGCCGTGTGAAGGCCGTACAAACGAGAGCTTTCGAGCGAACAGGGCAGCGCTTCGCCATCGTCGTTGCACGTTCACGGAGCTTAATCAAACGAATGCATTTACTTCCTGTGGCTCAAACGCCAGAGAGGAGTTGGAAGGCATCCAGTGCCCTTTGACAGTTGTTACAACGAACGTGAGTGCACGGTGTCTCGTGAAATAAAGCCCTAGCACTGTTGAGGCCCTCGTTAACGCATGCTTCTTCGCTCCTGTGGCACTCCGAGGTGTTCCTGACGGGGGAAATCTGGACTTTTGCTTGAGGCCGGGGTGGGGCGAGGGGACTCACAGTTCTTGTGCCGGCGAGCTCCCGAGCGCTCCTGCTGAAGCTCCCAGCAAGGAACTGAGAGCAGCAGGCCTCACACGCGTAAACTCAGACTTCTGCTGTCACGAGTAAACTCAGACGTCTTGTGGGAGGCCTTCCGGCAGCAAAGAGAAGGTGGGCGCGAGCAGTGTACTTCAGGCAGCTTAGGACCCGCCACTGTCTCGTTTACCACGGAGGGGAATAAGGTTTAGCCAGGGTCGCCCAGCTTCAAACCGGAGCTCCTATAGGGATCCTCAGCGGTTTCTGATTACCTCAAGGAAACACAACGGGAGGAGCAGGGCCCTTCCGTGGAGGCCCGTTTGGGCACAGGGACCTCTGCGTGGGAGCTACTGGGTAAGTATGGCAGTCCCTTAGGTAGGCCTCAGTGACCAAGGCTCTCTGGCTCATGCCTAGCTGTGTAAAGAAGTGTGGCAAACGTACGTACTGCTCCTCAGGCTGGGCGCACAGCCTAGCTTTCGCTTCTATGAGAGTGCTGTCCCGAGTCTCTTCCTGGAGCCAGTCGTCAGCACGGTGCCTTTTGGCACTGCAGTTCTCTTTCAGTCAAGGAGGCCGTTCGACTGGCAAAGCGAGTCTGCGCAGCACTGCTTTCGCGAGGCTCTTTGACGACTGGGGCACTCAACCCAGGCAAGCCAGAGAGCAGTACGTTGCCCTTGCTCTGAATGTGAAGAGCTTTCTCCAGGGGCCTGTTTAGGCTAAGGTTCCTCTAGAAGCCAGGAGCCGCCGTTCCGGCACGGAGAGAAGTCATCCTGCGAAATTGGCGAACGAGCTCCTCTCCTGTGTGCCCCCAGGAGCGTCGCAGAGTTAAGGCACTCCGTGGTGGAGTCTGGCCTCATGGAGACCCCTGCACACCCAACTCCCCCGACGTGAAACGCTGGAACTTACCTTGAGGCCTGAGGTCACCTTTCGTTTGGCCGGAGCTGAACATGTAGTGCCGTGGGAGGAGTTTCTAGCAAGGTATTGCCAGCACGGTTTTCCGCTTTGAGAGAACACGCAGCCTCGGCCCACAACGACAATCCTGCCGTGCAGAGACGTCGGGCCGCTAGTGCTGTTCGGGCAGCTTTGAAGCCAAGCGCACGGCGCCTCCAAACGGGGAGAAAGCGTACTCTCCCATCCGCGTCCCACTTTCAAGCTGAATGACGCAGCATGTTTCTCGGGAGGCTCTGCCGAGCTATCTAGTACAAGGGAGAGAGTGCCTGCCTCTGCCGAGAAAGGTTTTGACGTGGGGATTGCTGGACGTGCGGAAGAGCGTTCCCCAGGCCGTGCCAAGTTTAGGCTTTGGTGATTCTGGATGTTCCCAAGGGTCCAGAATTGTCCCTGGGAAAGCTGTCCTTTTTCTCTTTCTCCGGCTGGAAGTAAACATCTGGCCACCGACTGCCGTACGCAGGCGTCCTGGGGGAGCCCCCCACCCTCCCCGGTTTCCTTTGGGACGCACATTGGTGTCTCACAGAAGAGTCCACATTCCCAATTGGGGGCACACCAGCGTGGAATGTAAGGCTGTTTAGAACGGCGTACCTTGAGGCCGTGTGAAGGCCGTACAAACGAGAGCTTTCGAGCGAACAGGGCAGCGCTTCGCCATCGTCGTTGCTCGTTCACGGAGCTTAATCAAACGAATGCATTTACTTCCTGTGGCTCAAACGCCAGAGAGGAGTTGGAAGGCATCCAGTGCCCTTTGACAGTTGTTACAACGAACGTGAGTGCACGGTGTCTCGTGAAATAAAGCCCTAGCACTGTTGAGGCCCTCCGTTAACGCATGCTTCTTCGCTCCTATGGCACTCCGAGGTGTTCCTGACGGGGGAAATCTGGACTTTTGCTTGAGGCCGGGGTGGGGCGAGGGGACTCACAGTTCTTGTGCCGGCGAGCTCCCGAGCGCTCCTGCTGAAGCTCCCAGCAAGGAACTGAGAGCAGCAGGCCTCACACGCGTAAACTCAGACTTCTGCTGTCACGGGTAAACTCAGACGTCTTGTGGGAGGCCTTCCGGCAGCAAAGAGAAGGTGGGCGCGAGCAGTGTACTTCAGGCAGCTTAGGACCCGCCACTGTCTCGTTTACCACGGAGGGGAATAAGGTTTAGCCAGGGTCGCCCAGCTTCAAACCGGAGCTCCTATAGGGATCCTCAGCGGTTTCTGATTACCTCAAGGAAACACAACGGGAGGAACAGGGCCCTTCCGTGGAGGCCCGTTTGGGCACAGGGACCTCCGCTTGGGAGCTACTGGGTAAGTATGGCAGTCCCTTACTTAGGCCTCAGTGACCAAGGCTCTCTGGCTCATGCCTAGCTGTGTAAAGAAGTGTGGCAAACGTACGTACTGCTCCTCAGGCTGGGCGCACAGCCTAGCTTTCGCTTCTATGACAGTGCTGTCCCGAGTCTCTTCCTGGAGCCTGTCGTCAGCATGGTGCCTTTTGGCACTGCGGTTCTCTTTCAGTCAAGGAGGCCGTTCGACTGGCAAAGGGAGTCTGCGCAGCACTGCTTTCGCGAGGCTCTTTGACGACTGGGGCACTCAACCCAGGCAAGCCAGAGAGCAGTACGTTGCCCTTGCTCTGAATGTGAAGAGCTTTCTCCAGGGGCCTGTTTAGGCTAAGGTTCCTCTAGAAGCCAGGAGCCGCCGTTCCGGCACGGAGAGAAGTCATCCTGCGAAACTGGCGAACGAGATCCTCTCCTGTGTGCCCCCAGGAGCGTCGCAGAGTTAAGGCACTCCGTGGTGGAGTCTGGCCTCATGGAAACCCCTGCACACCCAACTCCCCCGACGTGAAACGCTGGAACTTACCTTGAGGCCTGAGGTCACCTTTCGTTTGGCCGGAGCTGAACATGTAGTGCCGTGGGAGGAGTTTCTAGCAAGGTATTGCCAGCACGGTTTTCCGCTTTGAGAGAACACGCAGCCTCGGCCCACAACGACAATCCTGCCGTGCAGAGACGTCGGGCCGCTAGTGCTGTTCGGGCAGCTTTGAAGCCAAGCGCACGGCGCCTCCAAACGGGGAGAAAGCGTACTCTCCCATCCGCGTCCCACTTTCAAGCTGAATGACGCAGCATGTTTCTCGGGAGGCTCTGTCGAGCTATCTAGTACAAGGGAGAGAGTGCCTGCCTCTGCCGAGAAAGGTTTTGACGTGGGGATTGCTGGACGTGCGGAAGAGCGTTCCCCAGGCCGTGCCAAGTTTAGGCTTTGGTGATTCTGGATGTTCCCAAGGGTCCAGAATTGTCCCTGGGAAAGCTGTCCTTTTTCTCTTTCTCCGGCTGGAAGTAAACATCTGGCCACCGACTGCCGTACGCAGGCGTCCTGGGGGAGCGCACCCCCGGTTTCCTTCGGGACGCACATTGGTGTCTCACAGAAGAGCCCACATTCCCAATTGGGGCACACCAGCGTGGAATGTAAGGCTGTTTAGAACGGCGTACCTTGAGGCCGTGTGAAGGCCGTACAAACGAGAGCTTTCGAGCGAACAGGGCAGCGCTTCGCCATCGTCGTTGCACGTTCACGGAGCTTAATCAAACGAATGCATTTACTTCCTGTGGCTCAAACGCCAGAGAGGAGTTGGAAGGCATCCAGTGCCCTTTGACAGTTGTTACAACGAACGTGAGTGCACGGTGTCTCGTGAAATAAAGCCCTAGCACTGTTGAGGCCCTCGTTAACGCATGCTTCTTCGCTCCTGTGGCACTCCGAGGTGTTCCTGACGGGGGAAATCTGGACTTTTGCTTGAGGCCGGGGTGGGGCGAGGGGACTCACAGTTCTTGTGCCGGCGAGCTCCCGAGCGCTCCTGCTGAAGCTCCCAGCAAGGAACTGAGAGCAGCAGGCCTCACACGCGTAAACTCAGACTTCTGCTGTCACGAGTAAACTCAGACGTCTTGTGGGAGGCCTTCCGGCAGCAAAGAGAAGGTGGGCGCGAGCAGTGTACTTCAGGCAGCTTAGGACCCGCCACTGTCTCGTTTACCACGGAGGGGAATAAGGTTTAGCCAGGGTCGCCCAGCTTCAAACCGGAGCTCCTATAGGGATCCTCAGCGGTTTCTGATTACCTCAAGGAAACACAACGGGAGGAGCAGGGCCCTTCCGTGGAGGCCCGTTTGGGCACAGGGACCTCTGCGTGGGAGCTACTGGGTAAGTATGGCAGTCCCTTAGGTAGGCCTCAGTGACCAAGGCTCTCTGGCTCATGCCTAGCTGTGTAAAGAAGTGTGGCAAACGTACGTACTGCTCCTCAGGCTGGGCGCACAGCCTAGCTTTCGCTTCTATGAGAGTGCTGTCCCGAGTCTCTTCCTGGAGCCAGTCGTCAGCACGGTGCCTTTTGGCACTGCAGTTCTCTTTCAGTCAAGGAGGCCGTTCGACTGGCAAAGCGAGTCTGCGCAGCACTGCTTTCGCGAGGCTCTTTGACGACTGGGGCACTCAACCCAGGCAAGCCAGAGAGCAGTACGTTGCCCTTGCTCTGAATGTGAAGAGCTTTCTCCAGGGGCCTGTTTAGGCTAAGGTTCCTCTAGAAGCCAGGAGCCGCCGTTCCGGCACGGAGAGAAGTCATCCTGCGAAATTGGCGAACGAGCTCCTCTCCTGTGTGCCCCCAGGAGCGTCGCAGAGTTAAGGCACTCCGTGGTGGAGTCTGGCCTCATGGAGACCCCTGCACACCCAACTCCCCCGACGTGAAACGCTGGGACTTACCTTGAGGCCTGAGGTCACCTTTCGTTTGGCCGGAGCTGAACATGTAGTGCCGTGGGAGGAGTTTCTAGCAAGGTATTGCCAGCACGGTTTTCCGCTTTGAGAGAACACGCAGCCTCGGCCCACAACGACAATCCTGCCGTGCAGAGACGTCGGGCCGCTAGTGCTGTTCGGGCAGCTTTGAAGCCAAGCTCACGGCGCCTCCAAACGGGGAGAAAGCGTACTCTCCCATCCGCGTCCCACTTTCAAGCTGAATGACGCAGCATGTTTCTCGGAAGGCTCTGCCGAGCTATCTAGTACAAGGGAGAGAGTGCCTGCCTCTGCCGAGAAAGGTTTTGACGTGGGGATTGCTGGACGTGCGGAAGAGCGTTCCCCAGGCCGTGCCAAGTTTAGGCTTTGGTGATTCTGGATGTTCCCAAGGGTCCAGAATTGTCCCTGGGAAAGCTGTCCTTTTTCTCTTTCTCCGGCTGGAAGTAAACATCTGGCCACCGACTGCCGTACGCAGGCGTCCTGGGGGAGCCCCCCACCCTCCCCGGTTTCCTTTGGGACGCACATTGGTGTCTCACAGAAGAGCCCACATTCCCAATTGGGGGCACACCAGCGTGGAATGTAAGGCTGTTTAGAACGGCGTACCTTGAGGCCGTGTGAAGGCCGTACAAACGAGAGCTTTCGAGCGAACAGGGCAGCGCTTCGCCATCGTCGTTGCTCGTTCACGGAGCTTAATCAAACGAATGCATTTACTTCCTGTGGCTCAAACGCCAGAGAGGAGTTGGCAGGCATCCAGTGCCCTTTGACAGTTGTTACAACGAACGTGAGTGCACGGTGTCTCGTGAAATAAAGCCCTAGCACTGTTGAGGCCCTCCGTTAACGCATGCTTCTTCGCTCCTATGGCACTCCGAGGTGTTCCTGACGGGGGAAATCTGGACTTTTGCTTGAGGCCGGGGTGGGGCGAGGGGACTCACAGTTCTTGTGCCGGCGAGCTCCCGAGCGCTCCTGCTGAAGCTCCCAGCAAGGAACTGAGAGCAGCAGGCCTCACACGCGTAAACTCAGACTTCTGCTGTCACGGGTAAACTCAGACGTCTTGTGGGAGGCCTTCCGGCAGCAAAGAGAAGGTGGGCGCGAGCAGTGTACTTCAGGCAGCTTAGGACCCGCCACTGTCTCGTTTACCACGGAGGGGAATAAGGTTTAGCCAGGGTCGCCCAGCTTCAAACCGGAGCTCCTATAGGGATCCTCAGCGGTTTCTGATTACCTCAAGGAAACACAACGGGAGGAACAGGGCCCTTCCGTGGAGGCCCGTTTGGGCACAGGGACCTCCGCTTGGGAGCTACTGGGTAAGTATGGCAGTCCCTTACTTAGGCCTCAGTGACCAAGGCTCTCTGGCTCATGCCTAGCTGTGTAAAGAAGTGTGGCAAACGTACGTACTGCTCCTCAGGCTGGGCGCACAGCCTAGCTTTCGCTTCTATGACAGTGCTGTCCCGAGTCTCTTCCTGGGGCCTGTCGTCAGCACGGTGCCTTTTGGCACTGCGGTTCTCTTTCAGTCAAGGAGGCCGTTCGACTGGCAAAGGGAGTCTGCGCAGCACTGCTTTCGCGAGGCTCTTTGACGACTGGGGCACTCAACCCAGGCAAGCCAGAGAGCAGTACGTTGCCCTTGCTCTGAATGTGAAGAGCTTTCTCCAGGGGCCTGTTTAGGCTAAGGTTCCTCTAGAAGCCAGGAGCCGCCGTTCCGGCACGGAGAGAAGTCATCCTGCGAAACTGGCGAACGAGATCCTCTCCTGTGTGCCCCCAGGAGCGTCGCAGAGTTAAGGCACTCCGTGGTGGAGTCTGGCCTCATGGAAACCCTGCACACCCAACTCCCCCGACATGAAACGCTGGAACTTACCTTGAGGCCTGAGGTCACCTTTCGTTTGGCCGGAGCTGAACATGTAGTGCCGTGGGAGGAGTTTCTAGCAAGGTATTGCCAGCACGGTTTTCCGCTTTGAGAGAACACGCAGCCTCGGCCCACAACGACAATCCTGCCGTGCAGAGACGTCGGGCCGCTAGTGCTGTTCGGGCAGCTTTGAAGCCAAGCGCACGGCGCCTCCAAACGGGGAGAAAGCGTACTCTCCCATCCGCGTCCCACTTTCAAGCTGAATGACGCAGCATGTTTCTCGGGAGGCTCTGTCGAGCTATCTAGTACAAGGGAGAGAGTGCCTGCCTCTGCCGAGAAAGGTTTTGACGTGGGGATTGCTGGACGTGCGGAAGAGCGTTCCCCAGGCCGTGCCAAGTTTAGGCTTTGGTGATTCTGGATGTTCCCAAGGGTCCAGAATTGTCCCTGGGAAAGCTGTCCTTTTTCTCTTTCTCCGGCTGGAAGTAAACATCTGGCCACCGACTGCCGTACGCAGGCGTCCTGGGGGAGCGCACCCCCGGTTTCCTTCGGGACGCACATTGGTGTCTCACAGAAGAGCCCACATTCCCAATTGGGGCACACCAGCGTGGAATGTAAGGCTGTTTAGAACGGCGTACCTTGAGGCCGTGTGAAGGCCGTACAAACGAGAGCTTTCGAGCGAACAGGGCAGCGCTTCGCCATCGTCGTTGCACGTTCACGGAGCTTAATCAAACGAATGCATTTACTTCCTGTGGCTCAAACGCCAGAGAGGAGTTGGAAGGCATCCAGTGCCCTTTGACAGTTGTTACAACGAACGTGAGTGCACGGTGTCTCGTGAAATAAAGCCCTAGCACTGTTGAGGCCCTCCGTTAACGCATGCTTCTTCGCTCCTGTGGCACTCCGAGGTGTTCCTGACGGGGGAAATCTGGACTTTTGCTTGAGGCCGGGGTGGGGTGAGGGGACTCACAGTTCTTGTGCCGGCGAGCTCCCGAGCGCTCCTGCTGAAGCTCCCAGCAAGGAACTGAGAGCAGCAGGCCTCACACGCGTAAACTCAGACTTCTGCTGTCACGAGTAAACTCAGACGTCTTGTGGGAGGCCTTCCGGCAGCAAAGAGAAGGTGGGCGCGAGCAGTGTACTTCAGGCAGCTTAGGACCCGCCACTGTCTCGTTTACCACGGAGGGGAATAAGGTTTAGCCAGGGTCGCCCAGCTTCAAACCGGAGCTCCTATAGGGATCCTCAGCGGTTTCTGATTACCTCAAGGAAACACAACGGGAGGAGCAGGGCCCTTCCGTGGAGGCCCGTTTGGGCACAGGGACCTCTGCGTGGGAGCTACTGGGTAAGTATGGCAGTCCCTTAGGTAGGCCTCAGTGACCAAGGCTCTCTGGCTCATGCCTAGCTGTGTAAAGAAGTGTGGCAAACGTACGTACTGCTCCTCAGGCTGGGCGCACAGCCTAGCTTTCGCTTCTATGAGAGTGCTGTCCCGAGTCTCTTCCTGGAGCCAGTCGTCAGCACGGTGCCTTTTGGCACTGCAGTTCTCTTTCAGTCAAGGAGGCCGTTCGACTGGCAAAGGGAGTCTGCGCAGCACTGCTTTCGCGAGGCTCTTTGACGACTGGGGCACTCAACCCAGGCAAGCCAGAGAGCAGTACGTTGCCCTTGCTCTGAATGTGAAGAGCTTTCTCCAGGGGCCTGTTTAGGCTAAGGTTCCTCTAGAAGCCAGGAGCCGCCGTTCCGGCACGGAGAGAAGTCATCCTGCGAAACTGGCGAACGAGCTCCTCTCCTGTGTGCCCCCAGGAGCGTCGCAGAGTTAAGGCACTCCGTGGTGGAGTCTGGCCTCATGGAGACCCCTGCACACCCAACTCCCCCGACGTGAAACGCTGGGACTTACCTTGAGGCCTGAGGTCACCTTTCGTTTGGCCGGAGCTGAACATGTAGTGCCGTGGGAGGAGTTTCTAGCAAGGTATTGCCAGCACGGTTTTCCGCTTTGAGAGAACACGCAGCCTCGGCCCACAACGACAATCCTGCCGTGCAGAGACGTCGGGCCGCTAGTGCTGTTCGGGCAGCTTTGAAGCCAAGCTCACGGCGCCTCCAAACGGGGAGAAAGCGTACTCTCCCATCCGCGTCCCACTTTCAAGCTGAATGACGCAGCATGTTTCTCGGAAGGCTCTGCCGAGCTATCTAGTACAAGGGAGAGAGTGCCTGCCTCTGCCGAGAAAGGTTTTGACGTGGGGATTGCTGGACGTGCGGAAGAGCGTTCCCCAGGCCGTGCCAAGTTTAGGCTTTGGTGATTCTGGATGTTCCCAAGGGTCCAGAATTGTCCCTGGGAAAGCTGTCCTTTTTCTCTTTCTCCGGCTGGAAGTAAACATCTGGCCACCGACTGCCGTACGCAGGCGTCCTGGGGGAGCCCCCCACCCTCCCCGGTTTCCTTTGGGACGCACATTGGTGTCTCACAGAAGAGCCCACATTCCCAATTGGGGGCACACCAGCGTGGAATGTAAGGCTGTTTAGAACGGCGTACCTTGAGGCCGTGTGAAGGCCGTACAAACGAGAGCTTTCGAGCGAACAGGGCAGCGCTTCGCCATCGTCGTTGCTCGTTCACGGAGCTTAATCAAACGAATGCATTTACTTCCTGTGGCTCAAACGCCAGAGAGGAGTTGGCAGGCATCCAGTGCCCTTTGACAGTTGTTACAACGAACGTGAGTGCACGGTGTCTCGTGAAATAAAGCCCTAGCACTGTTGAGGCCCTCCGTTAACGCATGCTTCTTCGCTCCTATGGCACTCCGAGGTGTTCCTGACGGGGGAAATCTGGACTTTTGCTTGAGGCCGGGGTGGGGCGAGGGGACTCACAGTTCTTGTGCCGGCGAGCTCCCGAGCGCTCCTGCTGAAGCTCCCAGCAAGGAACTGAGAGCAGCAGGCCTCACACGCGTAAACTCAGACTTCTGCTGTCACGGGTAAACTCAGACGTCTTGTGGGAGGCCTTCCGGCAGCAAAGAGAAGGTGGGCGCGAGCAGTGTACTTCAGGCAGCTTAGGACCCGCCACTGTCTCGTTTACCACGGAGGGGAATAAGGTTTAGCCAGGGTCGCCCAGCTTCAAACCGGAGCTCCTATAGGGATCCTCAGCGGTTTCTGATTACCTCAAGGAAACACAACGGGAGGAACAGGGCCCTTCCGTGGAGGCCCGTTTGGGCACAGGGACCTCCGCTTGGGAGCTACTGGGTAAGTATGGCAGTCCCTTACTTAGGCCTCAGTGACCAAGGCTCTCTGGCTCATGCCTAGCTGTGTAAAGAAGTGTGGCAAACGTACGTACTGCTCCTCAGGCTGGGCGCACAGCCTAGCTTTCGCTTCTATGACAGTGCTGTCCCGAGTCTCTTCCTGGGGCCTGTCGTCAGCACGGTGCCTTTTGGCACTGCGGTTCTCTTTCAGTCAAGGAGGCCGTTCGACTGGCAAAGGGAGTCTGCGCAGCACTGCTTTCGCGAGGCTCTTTGACGACTGGGGCACTCAACCCAGGCAAGCCAGAGAGCAGTACGTTGCCCTTGCTCTGAATGTGAAGAGCTTTCTCCAGGGGCCTGTTTAGGCTAAGGTTCCTCTAGAAGCCAGGAGCCGCCGTTCCGGCACGGAGAGAAGTCATCCTGCGAAACTGGCGAACGAGATCCTCTCCTGTGTGCCCCCAGGAGCGTCGCAGAGTTAAGGCACTCCGTGGTGGAGTCTGGCCTCATGGAAACCCTGCACACCCAACTCCCCCGACATGAAACGCTGGAACTTACCTTGAGGCCTGAGGTCACCTTTCGTTTGGCCGGAGCTGAACATGTAGTGCCGTGGGAGGAGTTTCTAGCAAGGTATTGCCAGCACGGTTTTCCGCTTTGAGAGAACACGCAGCCTCGGCCCACAACGACAATCCTGCCGTGCAGAGACGTCGGGCCGCTAGTGCTGTTCGGGCAGCTTTGAAGCCAAGCGCACGGCGCCTCCAAACGGGGAGAAAGCGTACTCTCCCATCCGCGTCCCACTTTCAAGCTGAATGACGCAGCATGTTTCTCGGGAGGCTCTGTCGAGCTATCTAGTACAAGGGAGAGAGTGCCTGCCTCTGCCGAGAAAGGTTTTGACGTGGGGATTGCTGGACGTGCGGAAGAGCGTTCCCCAGGCCGTGCCAAGTTTAGGCTTTGGTGATTCTGGATGTTCCCAAGGGTCCAGAATTGTCCCTGGGAAAGCTGTCCTTTTTCTCTTTCTCCGGCTGGAAGTAAACATCTGGCCACCGACTGCCGTACGCAGGCGTCCTGGGGGAGCGCACCCCCGGTTTCCTTCGGGACGCACATTGGTGTCTCACAGAAGAGCCCACATTCCCAATTGGGGCACACCAGCGTGGAATGTAAGGCTGTTTAGAACGGCGTACCTTGAGGCCGTGTGAAGGCCGTACAAACGAGAGCTTTCGAGCGAACAGGGCAGCGCTTCGCCATCGTCGTTGCACGTTCACGGAGCTTAATCAAACGAATGCATTTACTTCCTGTGGCTCAAACGCCAGAGAGGAGTTGGAAGGCATCCAGTGCCCTTTGACAGTTGTTACAACGAACGTGAGTGCACGGTGTCTCGTGAAATAAAGCCCTAGCACTGTTGAGGCCCTCCGTTAACGCATGCTTCTTCGCTCCTGTGGCACTCCGAGGTGTTCCTGACGGGGGAAATCTGGACTTTTGCTTGAGGCCGGGGTGGGGTGAGGGGACTCACAGTTCTTGTGCCGGCGAGCTCCCGAGCGCTCCTGCTGAAGCTCCCAGCAAGGAACTGAGAGCAGCAGGCCTCACACGCGTAAACTCAGACTTCTGCTGTCACGAGTAAACTCAGACGTCTTGTGGGAGGCCTTCCGGCAGCAAAGAGAAGGTGGGCGCGAGCAGTGTACTTCAGGCAGCTTAGGACCCGCCACTGTCTCGTTTACCACGGAGGGGAATAAGGTTTAGCCAGGGTCGCCCAGCTTCAAACCGGAGCTCCTATAGGGATCCTCAGCGGTTTCTGATTACCTCAAGGAAACACAACGGGAGGAGCAGGGCCCTTCCGTGGAGGCCCGTTTGGGCACAGGGACCTCTGCGTGGGAGCTACTGGGTAAGTATGGCAGTCCCTTAGGTAGGCCTCAGTGACCAAGGCTCTCTGGCTCATGCCTAGCTGTGTAAAGAAGTGTGGCAAACGTACGTACTGCTCCTCAGGCTGGGCGCACAGCCTAGCTTTCGCTTCTATGAGAGTGCTGTCCCGAGTCTCTTCCTGGAGCCAGTCGTCAGCACGGTGCCTTTTGGCACTGCAGTTCTCTTTCAGTCAAGGAGGCCGTTCGACTGGCAAAGGGAGTCTGCGCAGCACTGCTTTCGCGAGGCTCTTTGACGACTGGGGCACTCAACCCAGGCAAGCCAGAGAGCAGTACGTTGCCCTTGCTCTGAATGTGAAGAGCTTTCTCCAGGGGCCTGTTTAGGCTAAGGTTCCTCTAGAAGCCAGGAGCCGCCGTTCCGGCACGGAGAGAAGTCATCCTGCGAAACTGGCGAACGAGCTCCTCTCCTGTGTGCCCCCAGGAGCGTCGCAGAGTTAAGGCACTCCGTGGTGGAGTCTGGCCTCATGGAGACCCCTGCACACCCAACTCCCCCGACGTGAAACGCTGGGACTTACCTTGAGGCCTGAGGTCACCTTTCGTTTGGCCGGAGCTGAACATGTAGTGCCGTGGGAGGAGTTTCTAGCAAGGTATTGCCAGCACGGTTTTCCGCTTTGAGAGAACACGCAGCCTCGGCCCACAACGACAATCCTGCCGTGCAGAGACGTCGGGCCGCTAGTGCTGTTCGGGCAGCTTTGAAGCCAAGCTCACGGCGCCTCCAAACGGGGAGAAAGCGTACTCTCCCATCCGCGTCCCACTTTCAAGCTGAATGACGCAGCATGTTTCTCGGAAGGCTCTGCCGAGCTATCTAGTACAAGGGAGAGAGTGCCTGCCTCTGCCGAGAAAGGTTTTGACGTGGGGATTGCTGGACGTGCGGAAGAGCGTTCCCCAGGCCGTGCCAAGTTTAGGCTTTGGTGATTCTGGATGTTCCCAAGGGTCCAGAATTGTCCCTGGGAAAGCTGTCCTTTTTCTCTTTCTCCGGCTGGAAGTAAACATCTGGCCACCGACTGCCGTACGCAGGCGTCCTGGGGGAGCGCACCCCCGGTTTCCTTCGGGACGCACCTTGGTGTCTCACAGAAGAGCCCACATTCCCAATTGGGGCACACCAGCGTGGAATGTAAGGCTGTTTAGAACGGCGTACCTTGAGGCCGTGTGAAGGCCGTACAAACGAGAGCTTTCGAGCGAACAGGGCAGCGCTTCGCCATCGTCGTTGCACGTTCACGGAGCTTAATCAAACGAATGCATTTACTTCCTGTGGCTCAAACGCCAGAGAGGAGTTGGAAGGCATCCAGTGCCCTTTGACAGTTGTTACAACGAACGTGAGTGCACGGTGTCTCGTGAAATAAAGCCCTAGCACTGTTGAGGCCCTCCGTTAACGCGTGCTTCTTCGCTCCTATGGCACTCCGAGGTGTTCCTGACGGGGGAAATCTGGACTTTTGCTTGAGGCCGGGGTGGGGCGAGGGGACTCACAGTTCTTGTGCCGGCGAGCTCCCGAGCGCTCCTGCTGAAGCTCCCAGCAAGGAACTGAGAGCAGCAGGCCTCACACGCGTAAACTCAGACTTCTGCTGTCACGAGTAAACTCAGACGTCTTGTGGGAGGCCTTCCGGCAGCAAAGAGAAGGTGGGCGCGAGCAGTGTACTTCAGGCAGCTTAGGACCCGCCACTGTCTCGTTTACCACGGAGGGGAATAAGGTTTAGCCAGGGTCGCCCAGCTTCAAACCGGAGCTCCTATAGGGATCCTCAGCGGTTTCTGATTACCTCAAGGAAACACAACGGGAGGAACAGGGCCCTTCCGTGGAGGCCCGTTTGGGCACAGGGACCTCCGCTTGGGAGCTACTGGGTAAGTATGGCAGTCCCTTACTTAGGCCTCAGTGACCAAGGCTCTCTGGCTCATGCCTAGCTGTGTAAAGAAGTGTGGCAAACGTACGTACTGCTCCTCAGGCTGGGCGCACAGCCTAGCTTTCGCTTCTATGACAGTGCTGTCCCGAGTCTCTTCCTGGAGCCTGTCGTCAGCACGGTGCCTTTTGGCACTGCGGTTCTCTTTCAGTCAAGGAGGCCGTTCGACTGGCAAAGGGAGTCTGCGCAGCACTGCTTTCGCGAGGCTCTTTGACGACTGGGGCACTCAACCCAGGCAAGCCAGAGAGCAGTACGTTGCCCTTGCTCTGAATGTGAAGAGCTTTCTCCAGGGGCCTGTTTAGGCTAAGGTTCCTCTAGAAGCCAGGAGCCGCCGTTCCGGCACGGAGAGAAGTCATCCTGCGAAACTGGCGAACGAGCTCCTCTCCTGTGTGCCCCCAGGAGCGTCGCAGAGTTAAGGCACTCCGTGGTGGAGTCTGGCCTCATGGAGACCCCTGCACACCCAACTCCCCCGACGTGAAACGCTGGAACTTACCTTGAGGCCTGAGGTCACCTTTCGTTTGGCCGGAGCTGAACATGTAGTGCCGTGGGAGGAGTTTCTAGCAAGGTATTGCCAGCACGGTTTTCCGCTTTGAGAGAACACGCAGCCTCGGCCCACAACGACAATCCTGCCGTGCAGAGACGTCGGGCCGCTAGTGCTGTTCGGGCAGCTTTGAAGCCAAGCTCACGGCGCCTCCAAACGGGGAGAAAGCGTACTCTCCCATCCGCGTCCCACTTTCAAGCTGAATGACGCAGCATGTTTCTCGGAAGGCTCTGCCGAGCTATCTAGTACAAGGGAGAGAGTGCCTGCCTCTGCCGAGAAAGGTTTTGACGTGGGGATTGCTGGACGTGCGGAAGAGCGTTCCCCAGGCCGTGCCAAGTTTAGGCTTTGGTGATTCTGGATGTTCCCAAGGGTCCAGAATTGTCCCTGGGAAAGCTGTCCTTTTTCTCTTTCTCCGGCTGGAAGTAAACATCTGGCCACCGACTGCCGTACGCAGGCGTCCTGGGGGAGCCCCCCACCCTCCCCGGTTTCCTTTGGGACGCACCTTGGTGTCTCACAGAAGAGCCCACATTCCCAATTGGGGGCACACCAGCGTGGAATGTAAGGCTGTTTAGAACGGCGTACCTTGAGGCCGTGTGAAGGCCGTACAAACGAGAGCTTTCGAGCGAACAGGGCAGCGCTTCGCCATCGTCGTTGCTCGTTCACGGAGCTTAATCAAACGAATGCATTTACTTCCTGTGGCTCAAACGCCAGAGAGGAGTTGGCAGGCATCCAGTGCCCTTTGACAGTTGTTACAACGAACGTGAGTGCACGGTGTCTCGTGAAATAAAGCCCTAGCACTGTTGAGGCCCTCCGTTAACGCATGCTTCTTCGCTCCTATGGCACTCCGAGGTGTTCCTGACGGGGGAAATCTGGACTTTTGCTTGAGGCCGGGGTGGGGCGAGGGGACTCACAGTTCTTGTGCCGGCGAGCTCCCGAGCGCTCCTGCTGAAGCTCCCAGCAAGGAACTGAGAGCAGCAGGCCTCACACGCGTAAACTCAGACTTCTGCTGTCACGGGTAAACTCAGACGTCTTGTGGGAGGCCTTCCGGCAGCAAAGAGAAGGTGGGCGCGAGCAGTGTACTTCAGGCAGCTTAGGACCCGCCACTGTCTCGTTTACCACGGAGGGGAATAAGGTTTAGCCAGGGTCGCCCAGCTTCAAACCGGAGCTCCTATAGGGATCCTCAGCGGTTTCTGATTACCTCAAGGAAACACAACGGGAGGAACAGGGCCCTTCCGTGGAGGCCCGTTTGGGCACAGGGACCTCCGCTTGGGAGCTACTGGGTAAGTATGGCAGTCCCTTACTTAGGCCTCAGTGACCAAGGATCTCTGGCTCATGCCTAGCTGTGTAAAGAAGTGTGGCAAACGTACGTACTGCTCCTCAGGCTGGGCGCACAGCCTAGCTTTCGCTTCTATGACAGTGCTGTCCCGAGTCTCTTCCTGGAGCCTGTCGTCAGCACGGTGCCTTTTGGCACTGCGGTTCTCTTTCAGTCAAGGAGGCCGTTCGACTGGCAAAGGGAGTCTGCGCAGCACTGCTTTCGCGAGGCTCTTTGACGACTGGGGCACTCAACCCAGGCAAGCCAGAGAGCAGTACGTTGCCCTTGCTCTGAATGTGAAGAGCTTTCTCCAGGGGCCTGTTTAGGCTAAGGTTCCTCTAGAAGCCAGGAGCCGCCGTTCCGGCACGGAGAGAAGTCATCCTGCGAAACTGGCGAACGAGCTCCTCTCCTGTGTGCCCCCAGGAGCGTCGCAGAGTTAAGGCACTCCGTGGTGGAGTCTGGCCTCATGGAGACCCCTGCACACCCAACTCCCCCGACGTGAAACGCTGGAACTTACCTTGAGGCCTGAGGTCACCTTTCGTTTGGCCGGAGCTGAACATGTAGTGCCGTGGGAGGAGTTTCTAGCAAGGTATTGCCAGCACGGTGTTCCGCTTTGAGAGAACACGCAGCCTCGGCCCACAACGACAATCCTGCCGTGCAGAGACGTCGGGCCGCTAGTGCTGTTCGGGCAGCTTTGAAGCCAAGCGCACGGCGCCTCCAAACGGGGAGAAAGCGTACTCTCCCATCCGCGTCCCGCTTTCAAGCTGAATGACGCAGCATGTTTCTCGGGAGGCTCTGCCGAGCTATCTAGTACAAGGGAGAGAGTGCCTGCCTCTGCCGAGAAAGGTTTTGACGTGGGGATTGCTGGACGTGCGGAAGAGCGTTCCCCAGGCCGTGCCAAGTTTAGGCTTTGGTGATTCTGGATGTTCCCAAGGGTCCAGAATTGTCCCTGGGAAAGCTGTCCTTTTTCTCTTTCTCCGGCTGGAAGTAAACATCTGGCCACCGACTGCCGTACGCAGGCGTCCTGGGGGAGCCCCCCCCTCCCCGGTTTCCTTTGGGACGCACCTTGGTGTCTCACAGAAGAGCCCACATTCCCAATTGGGGGCACACCAGCGTGGAATGTAAGGCTGTTTAGAACGGCGTACCTTGAGGCCGTGTGAAGGCCGTACAAACGAGAGCTTTCGAGCGAACAGGGCAGCGCTTCGCCATCGTCGTTGCACGTTCACGGAGCTTAATCAAACGAATGCATTTACTTCCTGTGGCTCAAACGCCAGAGAGGAGTTGGAAGGCATCCAGTGCCCTTTGACAGTTGTTACAACGAACGTGAGTGCACGGTGTCTCGTGAAATAAAGCCCTAGCACTGTTGAGGCCCTCCGTTAACGCATGCTTCTTCGCTCCTATGGCACTCCGAGGTGTTCCTGACGGGGGAAATCTGGACTTTTGCTTGAGGCCGGGGTGGGGCGAGGGGACTCACAGTTCTTGTGCCGGCGAGCTCCCGAGCGCTCCTGCTGAAGCTCCCAGCAAGGAACTGAGAGCAGCAGGCCTCACACGCGTAAACTCAGACTTCTGCTGTCACGAGTAAACTCAGACGTCTTGTGGGAGGCCTTCCGGCAGCAAAGAGAAGGTGGGCGCGAGCAGTGTACTTCAGGCAGCTTAGGACCCGCCACTGTCTCGTTTACCACGGAGGGGAATAAGGTTTAGCCAGGGTCGCCCAGCTTCAAACCGGAGCTCCTATAGGGATCCTCAGCGGTTTCTGATTACCTCAAGGAAACACAACGGGAGGAACAGGGCCCTTCCGTGGAGGCCCGTTTGGGCACAGGGACCTCCGCTTGGGAGCTACTGGGTAAGTATGGCAGTCCCTTACTTAGGCCTCAGTGACCAAGGCTCTCTGGCTCATGCCTAGCTGTGTAAAGAAGTGTGGCAAACGTACGTACTGCTCCTCAGGCTGGGCGCACAGCCTAGCTTTCGCTTCTATGACAGTGCTGTCCCGAGTCTCTTCCTGGAGCCTGTCGTCAGCACGGTGCCTTTTGGCACTGCGGTTCTCTTTCAGTCAAGGAGGCCGTTCGACTGGCAAAGGGAGTCTGCGCAGCACTGCTTTCGCGAGGCTCTTTGACGACTGGGGCACTCAACCCAGGCAAGCCAGAGAGCAGTACGTTGCCCTTGCTCTGAATGTGAAGAGCTTTCTCCAGGGGCCTGTTTAGGCTAAGGTTCCTCTAGAAGCCAGGAGCCGCCGTTCCGGCACGGAGAGAAGTCATCCTGCGAAACTGGCGAACGAGCTCCTCTCCTGTGTGCCCCCAGGAGCGTCGCAGAGTTAAGGCACTCCGTGGTGGAGTCTGGCCTCATGGAGACCCCTGCACACCCAACTCCCCCGACGTGAAACGCTGGAACTTACCTTGAGGCCTGAGGTCACCTTTCGTTTGGCCGGAGCTGAACATGTAGTGCCGTGGGAGGAGTTTCTAGCAAGGTATTGCCAGCACGGTGTTCCGCTTTGAGAGAACACGCAGCCTCGGCCCACAACGACAATCCTGCCGTGCAGAGACGTCGGGCCGCTAGTGCTGTTCGGGCAGCTTTGAAGCCAAGCGCACGGCGCCTCCAAACGGGGAGAAAGCGTACTCTCCCATCCGCGTCCCACTTTCAAGCTGAATGACGCAGCATGTTTCTCGGGAGGCTCTGCCGAGCTATCTAGTACAAGGGAGAGAGTGCCTGCCTCTGCCGAGAAAGGTTTTGACGTGGGGATTGCTGGACGTGCGGAAGAGCGTTCCCCAGGCCGTGCCAAGTGTAGGCTTTGGTGATTCTGGATGTTCCCAAGGGTCCAGAATTGTCCCTGGGAAAGCTGTCCTTTTTCTCTTTCTCCGGCTGGAAGTAAACATCTGGCCACCGACTGCCGTACGCAGGCGTCCTGGGGGAGCGCACCCCCGGTTTCCTTCGGGACGCACCTTGGTGTCTCACAGAAGAGCCCACATTCCCAATTGGGGCACACCAGCGTGGAATGTAAGGCTGTTTAGAACGGCGTACCTTGAGGCCGTGTGAAGGCCGTACAAACGAGAGCTTTCGAGCGAACAGGGCAGCGCTTCGCCATCGTCGTTGCACGTTCACGGAGCTTAATCAAACGAATGCATTTACTTCCTGTGGCTCAAACGCCAGAGAGGAGTTGGAAGGCATCCAGTGCCCTTTGACAGTTGTTACAACGAACGTGAGTGCACGGTGTCTCGTGAAATAAAGCCCTAGCACTGTTGAGGCCCTCCGTTAACGCGTGCTTCTTCGCTCCTATGGCACTCCGAGGTGTTCCTGACGGGGGAAATCTGGACTTTTGCTTGAGGCCGGGGTGGGGCGAGGGGACTCACAGTTCTTGTGCCGGCGAGCTCCCGAGCGCTCCTGCTGAAGCTCCCAGCAAGGAACTGAGAGCAGCAGGCCTCACACGCGTAAACTCAGACTTCTGCTGTCACGAGTAAACTCAGACGTCTTGTGGGAGGCCTTCCGGCAGCAAAGAGAAGGTGGGCGCGAGCAGTGTACTTCAGGCAGCTTAGGACCCGCCACTGTCTCGTTTACCACGGAGGGGAATAAGGTTTAGCCAGGGTCGCCCAGCTTCAAACCGGAGCTCCTATAGGGATCCTCAGCGGTTTCTGATTACCTCAAGGAAACACAACGGGAGGAACAGGGCCCTTCCGTGGAGGCCCGTTTGGGCACAGGGACCTCCGCTTGGGAGCTACTGGGTAAGTATGGCAGTCCCTTACTTAGGCCTCAGTGACCAAGGCTCTCTGGCTCATGCCTAGCTGTGTAAAGAAGTGTGGCAAACGTACGTACTGCTCCTCAGGCTGGGCGCACAGCCTAGCTTTCGCTTCTATGACAGTGCTGTCGCGAGTCTCTTCCTGGAGCCTGTCGTCAGCACGGTGCCTTTTGGCACTGCGGTTCTCTTTCAGTCAAGGAGGCCGTTCGACTGGCAAAGGGAGTCTGCGCAGCACTGCTTTCGCGAGGCTCTTTGACGACTGGGGCACTCAACCCAGGCAAGCCAGAGAGCAGTACGTTGCCCTTGCTCTGAATGTGAAGAGCTTTCTCCAGGGGCCTGTTTAGGCTAAGGTTCCTCTAGAAGCCAGGAGCCGCCGTTCCGGCACGGAGAGAAGTCATCCTGCGAAACTGGCGAACGAGCTCCTCTCCTGTGTGCCCCCAGGAGCGTCGCAGAGTTAAGGCACTCCGTGGTGGAGTCTGGCCTCATGGAGACCCCTGCACACCCAACTCCCCCGACGTGAAACGCTGGAACTTACCTTGAGGCCTGAGGTCACCTTTCGTTTGGCCGGAGCTGAACATGTAGTGCCGTGGGAGGAGTTTCTAGCAAGGTATTGCCAGCACGGTGTTCCGCTTTGAGAGAACACGCAGCCTCGGCCCACAACGACAATCCTGCCGTGCAGAGACGTCGGGCCGCTAGTGCTGTTCGGGCAGCTTTGAAGCCAAGCGCACGGCGCCTCCAAACGGGGAGAAAGCGTACTCTCCCATCCGCGTCCCACTTTCAAGCTGAATGACGCAGCATGTTTCTCGGGAGGCTCTGCCGAGCTATCTAGTACAAGGGAGAGAGTGCCTGCCTCTGCCGAGAAAGGTTTTGACGTGGGGATTGCTGGACGTGCGGAAGAGCGTTCCCCAGGCCGTGCCAAGTTTAGGCTTTGGTGATTCTGGATGTTCCCAAGGGTCCAGAATTGTCCCTGGGAAAGCTGTCCTTTTTCTCTTTCTCCGGCTGGAAGTAAACATCTGGCCACCGACTGCCGTACGCAGGCGTCCTGGGGGAGACCCCCCCTCCCCGGTTTCCTTTGGGACGCACCTTGGTGTCTCACAGAAGAGCCCACATTCCCAATTGGGGGCACACCAGCGTGGAATGTAAGGCTGTTTAGAACGGCGTACCTTGAGGCCGTGTGAAGGCCGTACAAACGAGAGCTTTCGAGCGAACAGGGCAGCGCTTCGCCATCGTCGTTGCACGTTCACGGAGCTTAATCAAACGAATGCATTTACTGCCTGTGGCTCAAACGCCAGAGAGGAGTTGGAAGGCATCCAGTGCCCTTTGACAGTTGTTACAACGAACGTGAGTGCACGGTGTCTCGTGAAATAAAGCCCTAGCACTGTTGAGGCCCTCCGTTAACGCATGCTTCTTCGCTCCTATGGCACTCCGAGGTGTTCCTGACGGGGGAAATCTGGACTTTTGCTTGAGGCCGGGGTGGGGCGAGGGGACTCACAGTTCTTGTGCCGGCGAGCTCCCGAGCGCTCCTGCTGAAGCTCCCAGCAAGGAACTGAGAGCAGCAGGCCTCACACGCGTAAACTCAGACTTCTGCTGTCACGAGTAAACTCAGACGTCTTGTGGGAGGCCTTCCGGCAGCAAAGAGAAGGTGGGCGCGAGCAGTGTACTTCAGGCAGCTTAGGACCCGCCACTGTCTCGTTTACCACGGAGGGGAATAAGGTTTAGCCAGGGTCGCCCAGCTTCAAACCGGAGCTCCTATAGGGATCCTCAGCGGTTTCTGATTACCTCAAGGAAACACAACGGGAGGAGCAGGGCCCTTCCGTGGAGGCCCGTTTGGGCACAGGGACCTCTGCGTGGGAGCTACTGGATAAGTATGGCCGTCCCTTAGGTAGGCCTCAGTGACCAAGGCTCTCTGGCTCATGCCTAGCTGTGTAAAGAAGTGTGGCAAACGTACGTACTGCTCCTCAGGCTGGGCGCACAGCCTAGCTTTCGCTTCTATGAGAGTGCTGTCCCGAGTCTCTTCCTGGAGCCAGTCGTCAGCACGGTGCCTTTTGGCACTGCAGTTCTCTTTCAGTCAAGGAGGCCGTTCGACTGGCAAAGCGAGTCTGCGCAGCACTGCTTTCGCGAGGCTCTTTGACGACTGGGGCACTCAACCCAGGCAAGCCAGAGAGCAGTACGTTGCCCTTGCTCTGAATGTGAAGAGCTTTCTCCAGGGGCCTGTTTAGGCTAAGGTTCCTCTAGAAGCCAGGAGCCGCCGTTCCGGCACGGAGAGAAGTCATCCTGCGAAATTGGCGAACGAGCTCCTCTCCTGTGTGCCCCCAGGAGCGTCGCAGAGTTAAGGCACTCCGTGGTGGAGTCTGGCCTCATGGAGACCCCTGCACACCCAACTCCCCCGACGTGAAACGCTGGGACTTACCTTGAGGCCTGAGGTCACCTTTCGTTTGGCCGGAGCTGAACATGTAGTGCCGTGGGAGGAGTTTCTAGCAAGGTATTGCCAGCACGGTTTTCCGCTTTGAGAGAACACGCAGCCTCGGCCCACAACGACAATCCTGCCGTGCAGAGACGTCGGGCCGCTAGTGCTGTTCGGGCAGCTTTGAAGCCAAGCTCACGGCGCCTCCAAACGGGGAGAAAGCGTACTCTCCCATCCGCGTCCCACTTTCAAGCTGAATGACGCAGCATGTTTCTCGGAAGGCTCTGCCGAGCTATCTAGTACAAGGGAGAGAGTGCCTGCCTCTGCCGAGAAAGGTTTTGACGTGGGGATTGCTGGACGTGCGGAAGAGCGTTCCCCAGGCCGTGCCAAGTTTAGGCTTTGGTGATTCTGGATGTTCCCAAGGGTCCAGAATTGTCCCTGGGAAAGCTGTCCTTTTTCTCTTTCTCCGGCTGGAAGTAAACATCTGGCCACCGACTGCCGTACGCAGGCGTCCTGGGGGAGCGCACCCCCGGTTTCCTTCGGGACGCACCTTGGTGTCTCACAGAAGAGCCCACATTCCCAATTGGGGCACACCAGCGTGGAATGTAAGGCTGTTTAGAACGGCGTACCTTGAGGCCGTGTGAAGGCCGTACAAACGAGAGCTTTCGAGCGAACAGGGCAGCGCTTCGCCATCGTCGTTGCACGTTCACGGAGCTTAATCAAACGAATGCATTTACTTCCTGTGGCTCAAACGCCAGAGAGGAGTTGGAAGGCATCCAGTGCCCTTTGACAGTTGTTACAACGAACGTGAGTGCACGGTGTCTCGTGAAATAAAGCCCTAGCACTGTTGAGGCCCTCCGTTAACGCGTGCTTCTTCGCTCCTATGGCACTCCGAGGTGTTCCTGACGGGGGAAATCTGGACTTTTGCTTGAGGCCGGGGTGGGGCGAGGGGACTCACAGTTCTTGTGCCGGCGAGCTCCCGAGCGCTCCTGCTGAAGCTCCCAGCAAGGAACTGAGAGCAGCAGGCCTCACACGCGTAAACTCAGACTTCTGCTGTCACGAGTAAACTCAGACGTCTTGTGGGAGGCCTTCCGGCAGCAAAGAGAAGGTGGGCGCGAGCAGTGTACTTCAGGCAGCTTAGGACCCGCCACTGTCTCGTTTACCACGGAGGGGAATAAGGTTTAGCCAGGGTCGCCCAGCTTCAAACCGGAGCTCCTATAGGGATCCTCAGCGGTTTCTGATTACCTCAAGGAAACACAACGGGAGGAACAGGGCCCTTCCGTGGAGGCCCGTTTGGGCACAGGGACCTCCGCTTGGGAGCTACTGGGTAAGTATGGCAGTCCCTTACTTAGGCCTCAGTGACCAAGGATCTCTGGCTCATGCCTAGCTGTGTAAAGAAGTGTGGCAAACGTACGTACTGCTCCTCAGGCTGGGCGCACAGCCTAGCTTTCGCTTCTATGACAGTGCTGTCCCGAGTCTCTTCCTGGAGCCTGTCGTCAGCACGGTGCCTTTTGGCACTGCGGTTCTCTTTCAGTCAAGGAGGCCGTTCGACTGGCAAAGGGAGTCTGCGCAGCACTGCTTTCGCGAGGCTCTTTGACGACTGGGGCACTCAACCCAGGCAAGCCAGAGAGCAGTACGTTGCCCTTGCTCTGAATGTGAAGAGCTTTCTCCAGGGGCCTGTTTAGGCTAAGGTTCCTCTAGAAGCCAGGAGCCGCCGTTCCGGCACGGAGAGAAGTCATCCTGCGAAACTGGCGAACGAGCTCCTCTCCTGTGTGCCCCCAGGAGCGTCGCAGAGTTAAGGCACTCCGTGGTGGAGTCTGGCCTCATGGAGACCCCTGCACACCCAACTCCCCCGACGTGAAACGCTGGAACTTACCTTGAGGCCTGAGGTCACCTTTCGTTTGGCCGGAGCTGAACATGTAGTGCCGTGGGAGGAGTTTCTAGCAAGGTATTGCCAGCACGGTGTTCCGCTTTGAGAGAACACGCAGCCTCGGCCCACAACGACAATCCTGCCGTGCAGAGACGTCGGGCCGCTAGTGCTGTTCGGGCAGCTTTGAAGCCAAGCGCACGGCGCCTCCAAACGGGGAGAAAGCGTACTCTCCCATCCGCGTCCCGCTTTCAAGCTGAATGACGCAGCATGTTTCTCGGGAGGCTCTGCCGAGCTATCTAGTACAAGGGAGAGAGTGCCTGCCTCTGCCGAGAAAGGTTTTGACGTGGGGATTGCTGGACGTGCGGAAGAGCGTTCCCCAGGCCGTGCCAAGTTTAGGCTTTGGTGATTCTGGATGTTCCCAAGGGTCCAGAATTGTCCCTGGGAAAGCTGTCCTTTTTCTCTTTCTCCGGCTGGAAGTAAACATCTGGCCACCGACTGCCGTACGCAGGCGTCCTGGGGGAGCCCCCCCCTCCCCGGTTTCCTTTGGGACGCACCTTGGTGTCTCACAGAAGAGCCCACATTCCCAATTGGGGGCACACCAGCGTGGAATGTAAGGCTGTTTAGAACGGCGTACCTTGAGGCCGTGTGAAGGCCGTACAAACGAGAGCTTTCGAGCGAACAGGGCAGCGCTTCGCCATCGTCGTTGCACGTTCACGGAGCTTAATCAAACGAATGCATTTACTTCCTGTGGCTCAAACGCCAGAGAGGAGTTGGAAGGCATCCAGTGCCCTTTGACAGTTGTTACAACGAACGTGAGTGCACGGTGTCTCGTGAAATAAAGCCCTAGCACTGTTGAGGCCCTCCGTTAACGCATGCTTCTTCGCTCCTATGGCACTCCGAGGTGTTCCTGACGGGGGAAATCTGGACTTTTGCTTGAGGCCGGGGTGGGGCGAGGGGACTCACAGTTCTTGTGCCGGCGAGCTCCCGAGCGCTCCTGCTGAAGCTCCCAGCAAGGAACTGAGAGCAGCAGGCCTCACACGCGTAAACTCAGACTTCTGCTGTCACGAGTAAACTCAGACGTCTTGTGGGAGGCCTTCCGGCAGCAAAGAGAAGGTGGGCGCGAGCAGTGTACTTCAGGCAGCTTAGGACCCGCCACTGTCTCGTTTACCACGGAGGGGAATAAGGTTTAGCCAGGGTCGCCCAGCTTCAAACCGGAGCTCCTATAGGGATCCTCAGCGGTTTCTGATTACCTCAAGGAAACACAACGGGAGGAGCAGGGCCCTTCCGTGGAGGCCCGTTTGGGCACAGGGACCTCTGCGTGGGAGCTACTGGGTAAGTATGGCAGTCCCTTAGGTAGGCCTCAGTGACCAAGGCTCTCTGGCTCATGCCTAGCTGTGTAAAGAAGTGTGGCAAACGTACGTACTGCTCCTCAGGCTGGGCGCACAGCCTAGCTTTCGCTTCTATGAGAGTGCTGTCCCGAGTCTCTTCCTGGAGCCAGTCGTCAGCACGGTGCCTTTTGGCACTGCGGTTCTCTTTCAGTCAAGGAGGCCGTTCGACTGGCAAAGGGAGTCTGCGCAGCACTGCTTTCGCGAGGCTCTTTGACGACTGGGGCACTCAACCCAGGCAAGCCAGAGAGCAGTACGTTGCCCTTGCTCTGAATGTGAAGAGCTTTCTCCAGGGGCCTGTTTAGGCTAAGGTTCCTCTAGAAGCCAGGAGCCGCCGTTCCGGCACGGAGAGAAGTCATCCTGCGAAACTGGCGAACGAGCTCCTCTCCTGTGTGCCCCCAGGAGCGTCGCAGAGTTAAGGCACTCCGTGGTGGAGTCTGGCCTCATGGAGACCCCTGCACACCCAACTCCCCCGACGTGAAACGCTGGGACTTACCTTGAGGCCTGAGGTCACCTTTCGTTTGGCCGGAGCTGAACATGTAGTGCCGTGGGAGGAGTTTCTAGCAAGGTATTGCCAGCACGGTGTTCCGCTTTGAGAGAACACGCAGCCTCGGCCCACAACGACAATCCTGCCGTGCAGAGACGTCGGGCCGCTAGTGCTGTTCGGGCAGCTTTGAAGCCAAGCGCACGGCGCCTCCAAACGGGGAGAAAGCGTACTCTCCCATCCGCGTCCCACTTTCAAGCTGAATGACGCAGCATGTTTCTCGGGAGGCTCTGCCGAGCTATCTAGTACAAGGGAGAGAGTGCCTGCCTCTGCCGAGAAAGGTTTTGACGTGGGGATTGCTGGACGTGCGGAAGAGCGTTCCCCAGGCCGTGCCAAGTTTAGGCTTTGGTGATTCTGGATGTTCCCAAGGGTCCAGAATTGTCCCTGGGAAAGCTGTCCTTTTTCTCTTTCTCCGGCTGGAAGTAAACATCTGGCCACCGACTGCCGTACGCAGGCGTCCTGGGGGAGACCCCCCCTCCCCGGTTTCCTTTGGGACGCACCTTGGTGTCTCACAGAAGAGCCCACATTCCCAATTGGGGGCACACCAGCGTGGAATGTAAGGCTGTTTAGAACGGCGTACCTTGAGGCCGTGTGAAGGCCGTACAAACGAGAGCTTTCGAGCGAACAGGGCAGCGCTTCGCCATCGTCGTTGCACGTTCACGGAGCTTAATCAAACGAATGCATTTACTGCCTGTGGCTCAAACGCCAGAGAGGAGTTGGAAGGCATCCAGTGCCCTTTGACAGTTGTTACAACGAACGTGAGTGCACGGTGTCTCGTGAAATAAAGCCCTAGCACTGTTGAGGCCCTCCGTTAACGCATGCTTCTTCGCTCCTATGGCACTCCGAGGTGTTCCTGACGGGGGAAATCTGGACTTTTGCTTGAGGCCGGGGTGGGGCGAGGGGACTCACAGTTCTTGTGCCGGCGAGCTCCCGAGCGCTCCTGCTGAAGCTCCCAGCAAGGAACTGAGAGCAGCAGGCCTCACACGCGTAAACTCAGACTTCTGCTGTCACGAGTAAACTCAGACGTCTTGTGGGAGGCCTTCCGGCAGCAAAGAGAAGGTGGGCGCGAGCAGTGTACTTCAGGCAGCTTAGGACCCGCCACTGTCTCGTTTACCACGGAGGGGAATAAGGTTTAGCCAGGGTCGCCCAGCTTCAAACCGGAGCTCCTATAGGGATCCTCAGCGGTTTCTGATTACCTCAAGGAAACACAACGGGAGGAGCAGGGCCCTTCCGTGGAGGCCCGTTTGGGCACAGGGACCTCTGCGTGGGAGCTACTGGATAAGTATGGCCGTCCCTTAGGTAGGCCTCAGTGACCAAGGCTCTCTGGCTCATGCCTAGCTGTGTAAAGAAGTGTGGCAAACGTACGTACTGCTCCTCAGGCTGGGCGCACAGCCTAGCTTTCGCTTCTATGAGAGTGCTGTCCCGAGTCTCTTCCTGGAGCCAGTCGTCAGCACGGTGCCTTTTGGCACTGCAGTTCTCTTTCAGTCAAGGAGGCCGTTCGACTGGCAAAGCGAGTCTGCGCAGCACTGCTTTCGCGAGGCTCTTTGACGACTGGGGCACTCAACCCAGGCAAGCCAGAGAGCAGTACGTTGCCCTTGCTCTGAATGTGAAGAGCTTTCTCCAGGGGCCTGTTTAGGCTAAGGTTCCTCTAGAAGCCAGGAGCCGCCGTTCCGGCACGGAGAGAAGTCATCCTGCGAAATTGGCGAACGAGCTCCTCTCCTGTGTGCCCCCAGGAGCGTCGCAGAGTTAAGGCACTCCGTGGTGGAGTCTGGCCTCATGGAGACCCCTGCACACCCAACTCCCCCGACGTGAAACGCTGGGACTTACCTTGAGGCCTGAGGTCACCTTTCGTTTGGCCGGAGCTGAACATGTAGTGCCGTGGGAGGAGTTTCTAGCAAGGTATTGCCAGCACGGTTTTCCGCTTTGAGAGAACACGCAGCCTCGGCCCACAACGACAATCCTGCCGTGCAGAGACGTCGGGCCGCTAGTGCTGTTCGGGCAGCTTTGAAGCCAAGCTCACGGCGCCTCCAAACGGGGAGAAAGCGTACTCTCCCATCCGCGTCCCACTTTCAAGCTGAATGACGCAGCATGTTTCTCGGAAGGCTCTGCCGAGCTATCTAGTACAAGGGAGAGAGTGCCTGCCTCTGCCGAGAAAGGTTTTGACGTGGGGATTGCTGGACGTGCGGAAGAGCGTTCCCCAGGC
Source organism: Globicephala melas (assembly GCF_963455315.2). Taxonomy (NCBI): domain Eukaryota; kingdom Metazoa; phylum Chordata; class Mammalia; order Artiodactyla; family Delphinidae; genus Globicephala; species Globicephala melas. The sequence continues at coordinate 45,205 of NW_027207457.1, read as the reverse complement.
CGTGCCAAGTTTAGGCTTTGGTGATTCTGGATGTTCCCAAGGGTCCAGAATTGTCCCTGGGAAAGCTGTCCTTTTTCTCTTTCTCCGGCTGGAAGTAAACATCTGGCCACCGACTGCCGTACGCAGGCGTCCTGGGGGAGCGCACCCCCGGTTTCCTTCGGGACGCACCTTGGTGTCTCACAGAAGAGCCCACATTCCCAATTGGGGCACACCAGCGTGGAATGTAAGGCTGTTTAGAACGGCGTACCTTGAGGCCGTGTGAAGGCCGTACAAACGAGAGCTTTCGAGCGAACAGGGCAGCGCTTCGCCATCGTCGTTGCACGTTCACGGAGCTTAATCAAACGAATGCATTTACTTCCTGTGGCTCAAACGCCAGAGAGGAGTTGGAAGGCATCCAGTGCCCTTTGACAGTTGTTACAACGAACGTGAGTGCACGGTGTCTCGTGAAATAAAGCCCTAGCACTGTTGAGGCCCTCCGTTAACGCGTGCTTCTTCGCTCCTATGGCACTCCGAGGTGTTCCTGACGGGGGAAATCTGGACTTTTGCTTGAGGCCGGGGTGGGGCGAGGGGACTCACAGTTCTTGTGCCGGCGAGCTCCCGAGCGCTCCTGCTGAAGCTCCCAGCAAGGAACTGAGAGCAGCAGGCCTCACACGCGTAAACTCAGACTTCTGCTGTCACGAGTAAACTCAGACGTCTTGTGGGAGGCCTTCCGGCAGCAAAGAGAAGGTGGGCGCGAGCAGTGTACTTCAGGCAGCTTAGGACCCGCCACTGTCTCGTTTACCACGGAGGGGAATAAGGTTTAGCCAGGGTCGCCCAGCTTCAAACCGGAGCTCCTATAGGGATCCTCAGCGGTTTCTGATTACCTCAAGGAAACACAACGGGAGGAACAGGGCCCTTCCGTGGAGGCCCGTTTGGGCACAGGGACCTCCGCTTGGGAGCTACTGGGTAAGTATGGCAGTCCCTTACTTAGGCCTCAGTGACCAAGGATCTCTGGCTCATGCCTAGCTGTGTAAAGAAGTGTGGCAAACGTACGTACTGCTCCTCAGGCTGGGCGCACAGCCTAGCTTTCGCTTCTATGACAGTGCTGTCCCGAGTCTCTTCCTGGAGCCTGTCGTCAGCACGGTGCCTTTTGGCACTGCGGTTCTCTTTCAGTCAAGGAGGCCGTTCGACTGGCAAAGGGAGTCTGCGCAGCACTGCTTTCGCGAGGCTCTTTGACGACTGGGGCACTCAACCCAGGCAAGCCAGAGAGCAGTACGTTGCCCTTGCTCTGAATGTGAAGAGCTTTCTCCAGGGGCCTGTTTAGGCTAAGGTTCCTCTAGAAGCCAGGAGCCGCCGTTCCGGCACGGAGAGAAGTCATCCTGCGAAACTGGCGAACGAGCTCCTCTCCTGTGTGCCCCCAGGAGCGTCGCAGAGTTAAGGCACTCCGTGGTGGAGTCTGGCCTCATGGAGACCCCTGCACACCCAACTCCCCCGACGTGAAACGCTGGAACTTACCTTGAGGCCTGAGGTCACCTTTCGTTTGGCCGGAGCTGAACATGTAGTGCCGTGGGAGGAGTTTCTAGCAAGGTATTGCCAGCACGGTGTTCCGCTTTGAGAGAACACGCAGCCTCGGCCCACAACGACAATCCTGCCGTGCAGAGACGTCGGGCCGCTAGTGCTGTTCGGGCAGCTTTGAAGCCAAGCGCACGGCGCCTCCAAACGGGGAGAAAGCGTACTCTCCCATCCGCGTCCCGCTTTCAAGCTGAATGACGCAGCATGTTTCTCGGGAGGCTCTGCCGAGCTATCTAGTACAAGGGAGAGAGTGCCTGCCTCTGCCGAGAAAGGTTTTGACGTGGGGATTGCTGGACGTGCGGAAGAGCGTTCCCCAGGCCGTGCCAAGTTTAGGCTTTGGTGATTCTGGATGTTCCCAAGGGTCCAGAATTGTCCCTGGGAAAGCTGTCCTTTTTCTCTTTCTCCGGCTGGAAGTAAACATCTGGCCACCGACTGCCGTACGCAGGCGTCCTGGGGGAGCCCCCCCCTCCCCGGTTTCCTTTGGGACGCACCTTGGTGTCTCACAGAAGAGCCCACATTCCCAATTGGGGGCACACCAGCGTGGAATGTAAGGCTGTTTAGAACGGCGTACCTTGAGGCCGTGTGAAGGCCGTACAAACGAGAGCTTTCGAGCGAACAGGGCAGCGCTTCGCCATCGTCGTTGCACGTTCACGGAGCTTAATCAAACGAATGCATTTACTTCCTGTGGCTCAAACGCCAGAGAGGAGTTGGAAGGCATCCAGTGCCCTTTGACAGTTGTTACAACGAACGTGAGTGCACGGTGTCTCGTGAAATAAAGCCCTAGCACTGTTGAGGCCCTCCGTTAACGCATGCTTCTTCGCTCCTATGGCACTCCGAGGTGTTCCTGACGGGGGAAATCTGGACTTTTGCTTGAGGCCGGGGTGGGGCGAGGGGACTCACAGTTCTTGTGCCGGCGAGCTCCCGAGCGCTCCTGCTGAAGCTCCCAGCAAGGAACTGAGAGCAGCAGGCCTCACACGCGTAAACTCAGACTTCTGCTGTCACGAGTAAACTCAGACGTCTTGTGGGAGGCCTTCCGGCAGCAAAGAGAAGGTGGGCGCGAGCAGTGTACTTCAGGCAGCTTAGGACCCGCCACTGTCTCGTTTACCACGGAGGGGAATAAGGTTTAGCCAGGGTCGCCCAGCTTCAAACCGGAGCTCCTATAGGGATCCTCAGCGGTTTCTGATTACCTCAAGGAAACACAACGGGAGGAGCAGGGCCCTTCCGTGGAGGCCCGTTTGGGCACAGGGACCTCTGCGTGGGAGCTACTGGGTAAGTATGGCAGTCCCTTAGGTAGGCCTCAGTGACCAAGGCTCTCTGGCTCATGCCTAGCTGTGTAAAGAAGTGTGGCAAACGTACGTACTGCTCCTCAGGCTGGGCGCACAGCCTAGCTTTCGCTTCTATGAGAGTGCTGTCCCGAGTCTCTTCCTGGAGCCAGTCGTCAGCACGGTGCCTTTTGGCACTGCAGTTCTCTTTCAGTCAAGGAGGCCGTTCGACTGGCAAAGGGAGTCTGCGCAGCACTGCTTTCGCGAGGCTCTTTGACGACTGGGGCACTCAACCCAGGCAAGCCAGAGAGCAGTACGTTGCCCTTGCTCTGAATGTGAAGAGCTTTCTCCAGGGGCCTGTTTAGGCTAAGGTTCCTCTAGAAGCCAGGAGCCGCCGTTCCGGCACGGAGAGAAGTCATCCTGCGAAACTGGCGAACGAGCTCCTCTCCTGTGTGCCCCCAGGAGCGTCGCAGAGTTAAGGCACTCCGTGGTGGAGTCTGGCCTCATGGAGACCCCTGCACACCCAACTCCCCCGACGTGAAACGCTGGGACTTACCTTGAGGCCTGAGGTCACCTTTCGTTTGGCCGGAGCTGAACATGTAGTGCCGTGGGAGGAGTTTCTAGCAAGGTATTGCCAGCACGGTGTTCCGCTTTGAGAGAACACGCAGCCTCGGCCCACAACGACAATCCTGCCGTGCAGAGACGTCGGGCCGCTAGTGCTGTTCGGGCAGCTTTGAAGCCAAGCGCACGGCGCCTCCAAACGGGGAGAAAGCGTACTCTCCCATCCGCGTCCCGCTTTCAAGCTGAATGACGCAGCATGTTTCTCGGGAGGCTCTGCCGAGCTATCTAGTACAAGGGAGAGAGTGCCTGCCTCTGCCGAGAAAGGTTTTGACGTGGGGATTGCTGGACGTGCGGAAGAGCGTTCCCCAGGCCGTGCCAAGTTTAGGCTTTGGTGATTCTGGATGTTCCCAAGGGTCCAGAATTATCCCTGGGAAAGCTGTCCTTTTTCTCTTTCTCCGGCTGGAAGTAAACATCTGGCCACCGACTGCCGTACGCAGGCGTCCTGGGGGAGCCCCCCCCCTCCCCGGTTTCCTTTGGGACGCACCTTGGTGTCTCACAGAAGAGCCCACATTCCCAATTGGGGGCACACCAGCGTGGAATGTAAGGCTGTTTAGAACGGCGTACCTTGAGGCCGTGTGAAGGCCGTACAAACGAGAGCTTTCGAGCGAACAGGGCAGCGCTTCGCCATCGTCGTTGCACGTTCACGGAGCTTAATCAAACGAATGCATTTACTGCCTGTGGCTCAAACGCCAGAGAGGAGTTGGAAGGCATCCAGTGCCCTTTGACAGTTGTTACAACGAACGTGAGTGCACGGTGTCTCGTGAAATAAAGCCCTAGCACTGTTGAGGCCCTCCGTTAACGCATGCTTCTTCGCTCCTATGGCACTCCGAGGTGTTCCTGCCGGGGGAAATCTGGACTTTTGCTTGAGGCCGGGGTGGGGCGAGGGGACTCACAGTTCTTGTGCCGGCGAGCTCCCGAGCGCTCCTGCTGAAGCTCCCAGCAAGGAACTGAGAGCAGCAGGCCTCACACGCGTAAACTCAGACTTCTGCTGTCACGAGTAAACTCAGACGTCTTGTGGGAGGCCTTCCGGCAGCAAAGAGAAGGTGGGCGCGAGCAGTGTACTTCAGGCAGCTTAGGACCCGCCCCTGTCTCGTTTACCACGGAGGGGAATAAGGTTTAGCCAGGGTCGCCCAGCTTCAAACCGGAGCTCCTATAGGGATCCTCAGCGGTTTCTGATTACCTCAAGGAAACACAACGGGAGGAGCAGGGCCCTTCCGTGGAGGCCCGTTTGGGCACAGGGACCTCTGCGTGGGAGCTACTGGGTAAGTATGGCAGTCCCTTAGGTAGGCCTCAGTGACCAAGGCTCTCTGGCTCATGCCTAGCTGTGTAAAGAAGTGTGGCAAACGTACGTACTGCTCCTCAGGCTGGGCGCACAGCCTAGCTTTCGCTTCTATGAGAGTGCTGTCCCGAGTCTCTTCCTGGAGCCAGTCGTCAGCACGGTGCCTTTTGGCACTGCAGTTCTCTTTCAGTCAAGGAGGCCGTTCGACTGGCAAAGGGAGTCTGCGCAGCACTGCTTTCGCGAGGCTCTTTGACGACTGGGGCACTCAACCCAGGCAAGCCAGAGAGCAGTACGTTGCCCTTGCTCTGAATGTGAAGAGCTTTCTCCAGGGGCCTGTTTAGGCTAAGGTTCCTCTAGAAGCCAGGAGCCGCCGTTCCGGCACGGAGAGAAGTCATCCTGCGAAACTGGCGAACGAGCTCCTCTCCTGTGTGCCCCCAGGAGCGTCGCAGAGTTAAGGCACTCCGTGGTGGAGTCTGGCCTCATGGAGACCCCTGCACACCCAACTCCCCCGACGTGAAACGCTGGGACTTACCTTGAGGCCTGAGGTCACCTTTCGTTTGGCCGGAGCTGAACATGTAGTGCCGTGGGAGGAGTTTCTAGCAAGGTATTGCCAGCACGGTGTTCCGCTTTGAGAGAACACGCAGCCTCGGCCCACAACGACAATCCTGCCGTGCAGAGACGTCGGGCCGCTAGTGCTGTTCGGGCAGCTTTGAAGCCAAGCGCACGGCGCCTCCAAACGGGGAGAAAGCGTACTCTCCCATCCGCGTCCCGCTTTCAAGCTGAATGACGCAGCATGTTTCTCGGGAGGCTCTGCCGAGCTATCTAGTACAAGGGAGAGAGTGCCTGCCTCTGCCGAGAAAGGTTTTGACGTGGGGATTGCTGGACGTGCGGAAGAGCGTTCCCCAGGCCGTGCCAAGTTTAGGCTTTGGTGATTCTGGATGTTCCCAAGGGTCCAGAATTGTCCCTGGGAAAGCTGTCCTTTTTCTCTTTCTCCGGCTGGAAGTAAACATCTGGCCACCGACTGCCGTACGCAGGCGTCCTGGGGGAGCCCCCCCCTCCCCGGTTTCCTTTGGGACGCACCTTGGTGTCTCACAGAAGAGCCCACATTCCCAATTGGGGGCACACCAGCGTGGAATGTAAGGCTGTTTAGAACGGCGTACCTTGAGGCCGTGTGAAGGCCGTACAAACGAGAGCTTTCGAGCGAACAGGGCAGCGCTTCGCCATCGTCGTTGCACGTTCACGGAGCTTAATCAAACGAATGCATTTACTGCCTGTGGCTCAAACGCCAGAGAGGAGTTGGAAGGCATCCAGTGCCCTTTGACAGTTGTTACAACGAACGTGAGTGCACGGTGTCTCGTGAAATAAAGCCCTAGCACTGTTGAGGCCCTCCGTTAACGCATGCTTCTTCGCTCCTATGGCACTCCGAGGTGTTCCTGACGGGGGAAATCTGGACTTTTGCTTGAGGCCGGGGTGGGGCGAGGGGACTCACAGTTCTTGTGCCGGCGAGCTCCCGAGCGCTCCTGCTGAAGCTCCCAGCAAGGAACTGAGAGCAGCAGGCCTCACACGCGTAAACTCAGACTTCTGCTGTCACGAGTAAACTCAGACGTCTTGTGGGAGGCCTTCCGGCAGCAAAGAGAAGGTGGGCGCGAGCAGTGTACTTCAGGCAGCTTAGGACCCGCCCCTGTCTCGTTTACCACGGAGGGGAATAAGGTTTAGCCAGGGTCGCCCAGCTTCAAACCGGAGCTCCTATAGGGATCCTCAGCGGTTTCTGATTACCTCAAGGAAACACAACGGGAGGAGCAGGGCCCTTCCGTGGAGGCCCGTTTGGGCACAGGGACCTCTGCGTGGGAGATACTGGGTAAGTATGGCAGTCCCTTAGGTAGGCCTCAGTGACCAAGGCTCTCTGGCTCATGCCTAGCTGTGTAAAGAAGTGTGGCAAACGTACGTACTGCTCCTCAGGCTGGGCGCACAGCCTAGCTTTCGCTTCTATGAGAGTGCTGTCCCGAGTCTCTTCCTGGAGCCAGTCGTCAGCACGGTGCCTTTTGGCACTGCAGTTCTCTTTCAGTCAAGGAGGCCGTTCGACTGGCAAAGGGAGTCTGCGCAGCACTGCTTTCGCGAGGCTCTTTGACGACTGGGGCACTCAACCCAGGCAAGCCAGAGAGCAGTACGTTGCCCTTGCTCTGAATGTGAAGAGCTTTCTCCAGGGGCCTGTTTAGGCTAAGGTTCCTCTAGAAGCCAGGAGCCGCCGTTCCGGCACGGAGAGAAGTCATCCTGCGAAACTGGCGAACGAGCTCCTCTCCTGTGTGCCCCCAGGAGCGTCGCAGAGTTAAGGCACTCCGTGGTGGAGTCTGGCCTCATGGAGACCCCTGCACACCCAACTCCCCCGACGTGAAACGCTGGGACTTACCTTGAGGCCTGAGGTCACCTTTCGTTTGGCCGGAGCTGAACATGTAGTGCCGTGGGAGGAGTTTCTAGCAAGGTATTGCCAGCACGGTGTTCCGCTTTGAGAGAACACGCAGCCTCGGCCCACAACGACAATCCTGCCGTGCAGAGACGTCGGGCCGCTAGTGCTGTTCGGGCAGCTTTGAAGCCAAGCGCACGGCGCCTCCAAACGGGGAGAAAGCGTACTCTCCCATCCGCGTCCCGCTTTCAAGCTGAATGACGCAGCATGTTTCTCGGGAGGCTCTGCCGAGCTATCTAGTACAAGGGAGAGAGTGCCTGCCTCTGCCGAGAAAGGTTTTGACGTGGGGATTGCTGGACGTGCGGAAGAGCGTTCCCCAGGCCGTGCCAAGTTTAGGCTTTGGTGATTCTGGATGTTCCCAAGGGTCCAGAATTGTCCCTGGGAAAGCTGTCCTTTTTCTCTTTCTCCGGCTGGAAGTAAACATCTGGCCACCGACTGCCGTACGCAGGCGTCCTGGGGGAGCCCCCCCCCCTCCCCGGTTTCCTTTGGGACGCACCTTGGTGTCTCACAGAAGAGCCCACATTCCCAATTGGGGGCACACCAGCGTGGAATGTAAGGCTGTTTAGAACGGCGTACCTTGAGGCCGTGTGAAGGCCGTACAAACGAGAGCTTTCGAGCGAACAGGGCAGCGCTTCGCCATCGTCGTTGCACGTTCACGGAGCTTAATCAAACGAATGCATTTACTGCCTGTGGCTCAAACGCCAGAGAGGAGTTGGAAGGCATCCAGTGCCCTTTGACAGTTGTTACAACGAACGTGAGTGCACGGTGTCTCGTGAAATAAAGCCCTAGCACTGTTGAGGCCCTCCGTTAACGCATGCTTCTTCGCTCCTATGGCACTCCGAGGTGTTCCTGACGGGGGAAATCTGGACTTTTGCTTGAGGCCGGGGTGGGGCGAGGGGACTCACAGTTCTTGTGCCGGCGAGCTCCCGAGCGCTCCTGCTGAAGCTCCCAGCAAGGAACTGAGAGCAGCAGGCCTCACACGCGTAAACTCAGACTTCTGCTGTCACGAGTAAACTCAGACGTCTTGTGGGAGGCCTTCCGGCAGCAAAGAGAAGGTGGGCGCGAGCAGTGTACTTCAGGCAGCTTAGGACCCGCCCCTGTCTCGTTTACCACGGAGGGGAATAAGGTTTAGCCAGGGTCGCCCAGCTTCAAACCGGAGCTCCTATAGGGATCCTCAGCGGTTTCTGATTACCTCAAGGAAACACAACGGGAGGAGCAGGGCCCTTCCGTGGAGGCCCGTTTGGGCACAGGGACCTCTGCGTGGGAGCTACTGGGTAAGTATGGCAGTCCCTTAGGTAGGCCTCAGTGACCAAGGCTCTCTGGCTCATGCCTAGCTGTGTAAAGAAGTGTGGCAAACGTACGTACTGCTCCTCAGGCTGGGCGCACAGCCTAGCTTTCGCTTCTATGAGAGTGCTGTCCCGAGTCTCTTCCTGGAGCCAGTCGTCAGCACGGTGCCTTTTGGCACTGCAGTTCTCTTTCAGTCAAGGAGGCCGTTCGACTGGCAAAGGGAGTCTGCGCAGCACTGCTTTCGCGAGGCTCTTTGACGACTGGGGCACTCAACCCAGGCAAGCCAGAGAGCAGTACGTTGCCCTTGCTCTGAATGTGAAGAGCTTTCTCCAGGGGCCTGTTTAGGCTAAGGTTCCTCTAGAAGCCAGGAGCCGCCGTTCCGGCACGGAGAGAAGTCATCCTGCGAAACTGGCGAACGAGCTCCTCTCCTGTGTGCCCCCAGGAGCGTCGCAGAGTTAAGGCACTCCGTGGTGGAGTCTGGCCTCATGGAGACCCCTGCACACCCAACTCCCCCGACGTGAAACGCTGGGACTTACCTTGAGGCCTGAGGTCACCTTTCGTTTGGCCGGAGCTGAACATGTAGTGCCGTGGGAGGAGTTTCTAGCAAGGTATTGCCAGCACGGTGTTCCGCTTTGAGAGAACACGCAGCCTCGGCCCACAACGACAATCCTGCCGTGCAGAGACGTCGGGCCGCTAGTGCTGTTCGGGCAGCTTTGAAGCCAAGCGCACGGCGCCTCCAAACGGGGAGAAAGCGTACTCTCCCATCCGCGTCCCGCTTTCAAGCTGAATGACGCAGCATGTTTCTCGGGAGGCTCTGCCGAGCTATCTAGTACAAGGGAGAGAGTGCCTGCCTCTGCCGAGAAAGGTTTTGACGTGGGGATTGCTGGACGTGCGGAAGAGCGTTCCCCAGGCCGTGCCAAGTTTAGGCTTTGGTGATTCTGGATGTTCCCAAGGGTCCAGAATTGTCCCTGGGAAAGCTGTCCTTTTTCTCTTTCTCCGGCTGGAAGTAAACATCTGGCCACCGACTGCCGTACGCAGGCGTCCTGGGGGAGCCCCCCCCCTCCCCGGTTTCCTTTGGGACGCACCTTGGTGTCTCACAGAAGAGCCCACATTCCCAATTGGGGGCACACCAGCGTGGAATGTAAGGCTGTTTAGAACGGCGTACCTTGAGGCCGTGTGAAGGCCGTACAAACGAGAGCTTTCGAGCGAACAGGGCAGCGCTTCGCCATCGTCGTTGCACGTTCACGGAGCTTAATCAAACGAATGCATTTACTGCCTGTGGCTCAAACGCCAGAGAGGAGTTGGAAGGCATCCAGTGCCCTTTGACAGTTGTTACAACGAACGTGAGTGCACGGTGTCTCGTGAAATAAAGCCCTAGCACTGTTGAGGCCCTCCGTTAACGCATGCTTCTTCGCTCCTATGGCACTCCGAGGTGTTCCTGACGGGGGAAATCTGGACTTTTGCTTGAGGCCGGGGTGGGGCGAGGGGACTCACAGTTCTTGTGCCGGCGAGCTCCCGAGCGCTCCTGCTGAAGCTCCCAGCAAGGAACTGAGAGCAGCAGGCCTCACACGCGTAAACTCAGACTTCTGCTGTCACGAGTAAACTCAGACGTCTTGTGGGAGGCCTTCCGGCAGCAAAGAGAAGGTGGGCGCGAGCAGTGTACTTCAGGCAGCTTAGGACCCGCCCCTGTCTCGTTTACCACGGAGGGGAATAAGGTTTAGCCAGGGTCGCCCAGCTTCAAACCGGAGCTCCTATAGGGATCCTCAGCGGTTTCTGATTACCTCAAGGAAACACAACGGGAGGAGCAGGGCCCTTCCGTGGAGGCCCGTTTGGGCACAGGGACCTCTGCGTGGGAGCTACTGGGTAAGTATGGCAGTCCCTTAGGTAGGCCTCAGTGACCAAGGCTCTCTGGCTCATGCCTAGCTGTGTAAAGAAGTGTGGCAAACGTACGTACTGCTCCTCAGGCTGGGCGCACAGCCTAGCTTTCGCTTCTATGAGAGTGCTGTCCCGAGTCTCTTCCTGGAGCCAGTCGTCAGCACGGTGCCTTTTGGCACTGCAGTTCTCTTTCAGTCAAGGAGGCCGTTCGACTGGCAAAGGGAGTCTGCGCAGCACTGCTTTCGCGAGGCTCTTTGACGACTGGGGCACTCAACCCAGGCAAGCCAGAGAGCAGTACGTTGCCCTTGCTCTGAATGTGAAGAGCTTTCTCCAGGGGCCTGTTTAGGCTAAGGTTCCTCTAGAAGCCAGGAGCCGCCGTTCCGGCACGGAGAGAAGTCATCCTGCGAAACTGGCGAACGAGCTCCTCTCCTGTGTGCCCCCAGGAGCGTCGCAGAGTTAAGGCACTCCGTGGTGGAGTCTGGCCTCATGGAGACCCCTGCACACCCAACTCCCCCGACGTGAAACGCTGGGACTTACCTTGAGGCCTGAGGTCACCTTTCGTTTGGCCGGAGCTGAACATGTAGTGCCGTGGGAGGAGTTTCTAGCAAGGTATTGCCAGCACGGTGTTCCGCTTTGAGAGAACACGCAGCCTCGGCCCACAACGACAATCCTGCCGTGCAGAGACGTCGGGCCGCTAGTGCTGTTCGGGCAGCTTTGAAGCCAAGCGCACGGCGCCTCCAAACGGGGAGAAAGCGTACTCTCCCATCCGCGTCCCGCTTTCAAGCTGAATGACGCAGCATGTTTCTCGGGAGGCTCTGCCGAGCTATCTAGTACAAGGGAGAGAGTGCCTGCCTCTGCCGAGAAAGGTTTTGACGTGGGGATTGCTGGACGTGCGGAAGAGCGTTCCCCAGGCCGTGCCAAGTTTAGGCTTTGGTGATTCTGGATGTTCCCAAGGGTCCAGAATTGTCCCTGGGAAAGCTGTCCTTTTTCTCTTTCTCCGGCTGGAAGTAAACATCTGGCCACCGACTGCCGTACGCAGGCGTCCTGGGGGAGCCCCCCCCCTCCCCGGTTTCCTTTGGGACGCACCTTGGTGTCTCACAGAAGAGCCCACATTCCCAATTGGGGGCACACCAGCGTGGAATGTAAGGCTGTTTAGAACGGCGTACCTTGAGGCCGTGTGAAGGCCGTACAAACGAGAGCTTTCGAGCGAACAGGGCAGCGCTTCGCCATCGTCGTTGCACGTTCACGGAGCTTAATCAAACGAATGCATTTACTGCCTGTGGCTCAAACGCCAGAGAGGAGTTGGAAGGCATCCAGTGCCCTTTGACAGTTGTTACAACGAACGTGAGTGCACGGTGTCTCGTGAAATAAAGCCCTAGCACTGTTGAGGCCCTCCGTTAACGCATGCTTCTTCGCTCCTATGGCACTCCGAGGTGTTCCTGACGGGGGAAATCTGGACTTTTGCTTGAGGCCGGGGTGGGGCGAGGGGACTCACAGTTCTTGTGCCGGCGAGCTCCCGAGCGCTCCTGCTGAAGCTCCCAGCAAGGAACTGAGAGCAGCAGGCCTCACACGCGTAAACTCAGACTTCTGCTGTCACGAGTAAACTCAGACGTCTTGTGGGAGGCCTTCCGGCAGCAAAGAGAAGGTGGGCGCGAGCAGTGTACTTCAGGCAGCTTAGGACCCGCCCCTGTCTCGTTTACCACGGAGGGGAATAAGGTTTAGCCAGGGTCGCCCAGCTTCAAACCGGAGCTCCTATAGGGATCCTCAGCGGTTTCTGATTACCTCAAGGAAACACAACGGGAGGAGCAGGGCCCTTCCGTGGAGGCCCGTTTGGGCACAGGGACCTCTGCGTGGGAGCTACTGGGTAAGTATGGCAGTCCCTTAGGTAGGCCTCAGTGACCAAGGCTCTCTGGCTCATGCCTAGCTGTGTAAAGAAGTGTGGCAAACGTACGTACTGCTCCTCAGGCTGGGCGCACAGCCTAGCTTTCGCTTCTATGAGAGTGCTGTCCCGAGTCTCTTCCTGGAGCCAGTCGTCAGCACGGTGCCTTTTGGCACTGCAGTTCTCTTTCAGTCAAGGAGGCCGTTCGACTGGCAAAGGGAGTCTGCGCAGCACTGCTTTCGCGAGGCTCTTTGACGACTGGGGCACTCAACCCAGGCAAGCCAGAGAGCAGTACGTTGCCCTTGCTCTGAATGTGAAGAGCTTTCTCCAGGGGCCTGTTTAGGCTAAGGTTCCTCTAGAAGCCAGGAGCCGCCGTTCCGGCACGGAGAGAAGTCATCCTGCGAAACTGGCGAACGAGCTCCTCTCCTGTGTGCCCCCAGGAGCGTCGCAGAGTTAAGGCACTCCGTGGTGGAGTCTGGCCTCATGGAGACCCCTGCACACCCAACTCCCCCGACGTGAAACGCTGGGACTTACCTTGAGGCCTGAGGTCACCTTTCGTTTGGCCGGAGCTGAACATGTAGTGCCGTGGGAGGAGTTTCTAGCAAGGTATTGCCAGCACGGTGTTCCGCTTTGAGAGAACACGCAGCCTCGGCCCACAACGACAATCCTGCCGTGCAGAGACGTCGGGCCGCTAGTGCTGTTCGGGCAGCTTTGAAGCCAAGCGCACGGCGCCTCCAAACGGGGAGAAAGCGTACTCTCCCATCCGCGTCCCGCTTTCAAGCTGAATGACGCAGCATGTTTCTCGGGAGGCTCTGCCGAGCTATCTAGTACAAGGGAGAGAGTGCCTGCCTCTGCCGAGAAAGGTTTTGACGTGGGGATTGCTGGACGTGCGGAAGAGCGTTCCCCAGGCCGTGCCAAGTTTAGGCTTTGGTGATTCTGGATGTTCCCAAGGGTCCAGAATTGTCCCTGGGAAAGCTGTCCTTTTTCTCTTTCTCCGGCTGGAAGTAAACATCTGGCCACCGACTGCCGTACGCAGGCGTCCTGGGGGAGCCCCCCCCCTCCCCGGTTTCCTTTGGGACGCACCTTGGTGTCTCACAGAAGAGCCCACATTCCCAATTGGGGGCACACCAGCGTGGAATGTAAGGCTGTTTAGAACGGCGTACCTTGAGGCCGTGTGAAGGCCGTACAAACGAGAGCTTTCGAGCGAACAGGGCAGCGCTTCGCCATCGTCGTTGCACGTTCACGGAGCTTAATCAAACGAATGCATTTACTGCCTGTGGCTCAAACGCCAGAGAGGAGTTGGAAGGCATCCAGTGCCCTTTGACAGTTGTTACAACGAACGTGAGTGCACGGTGTCTCGTGAAATAAAGCCCTAGCACTGTTGAGGCCCTCCGTTAACGCATGCTTCTTCGCTCCTATGGCACTCCGAGGTGTTCCTGACGGGGGAAATCTGGACTTTTGCTTGAGGCCGGGGTGGGGCGAGGGGACTCACAGTTCTTGTGCCGGCGAGCTCCCGAGCGCTCCTGCTGAAGCTCCCAGCAAGGAACTGAGAGCAGCAGGCCTCACACGCGTAAACTCAGACTTCTGCTGTCACGAGTAAACTCAGACGTCTTGTGGGAGGCCTTCCGGCAGCAAAGAGAAGGTGGGCGCGAGCAGTGTACTTCAGGCAGCTTAGGACCCACCCCTGTCTCGTTTACCACGGAGGGGAATAAGGTTTAGCCAGGGTCGCCCAGCTTCAAACCGGAGCTCCTATAGGGATCCTCAGCGGTTTCTGATTACCTCAAGGAAACACAACGGGAGGAGCAGGGCCCTTCCGTGGAGGCCCGTTTGGGCACAGGGACCTCTGCGTGGGAGCTACTGGGTAAGTATGGCAGTCCCTTAGGTAGGCCTCAGTGACCAAGGCTCTCTGGCTCATGCCTAGCTGTGTAAAGAAGTGTGGCAAACGTACGTACTGCTCCTCAGGCTGGGCGCACAGCCTAGCTTTCGCTTCTATGAGAGTGCTGTCCCGAGTCTCTTCCTGGAGCCAGTCGTCAGCACGGTGCCTTTTGGCACTGCAGTTCTCTTTCAGTCAAGGAGGCCGTTCGACTGGCAAAGGGAGTCTGCGCAGCACTGCTTTCGCGAGGCTCTTTGACGACTGGGGCACTCAACCCAGGCAAGCCAGAGAGCAGTACGTTGCCCTTGCTCTGAATGTGAAGAGCTTTCTCCAGGGGCCTGTTTAGGCTAAGGTTCCTCTAGAAGCCAGGAGCCGCCGTTCCGGCACGGAGAGAAGTCATCCTGCGAAACTGGCGAACGAGCTCCTCTCCTGTGTGCCCCCAGGAGCGTCGCAGAGTTAAGGCACTCCGTGGTGGAGTCTGGCCTCATGGAGACCCCTGCACACCCAACTCCCCCGACGTGAAACGCTGGGACTTACCTTGAGGCCTGAGGTCACCTTTCGTTTGGCCGGAGCTGAACATGTAGTGCCGTGGGAGGAGTTTCTAGCAAGGTATTGCCAGCACGGTGTTCCGCTTTGAGAGAACACGCAGCCTCGGCCCACAACGACAATCCTGCCGTGCAGAGACGTCGGGCCGCTAGTGCTGTTCGGGCAGCTTTGAAGCCAAGCGCACGGCGCCTCCAAACGGGGAGAAAGCGTACTCTCCCATCCGCGTCCCGCTTTCAAGCTGAATGACGCAGCATGTTTCTCGGGAGGCTCTGCCGAGCTATCTAGTACAAGGGAGAGAGTGCCTGCCTCTGCCGAGAAAGGTTTTGACGTGGGGATTGCTGGACGTGCGGAAGAGCGTTCCCCAGGCCGTGCCAAGTTTAGGCTTTGGTGATTCTGGATGTTCCCAAGGGTCCAGAATTGTCCCTGGGAAAGCTGTCCTTTTTCTCTTTCTCCGGCTGGAAGTAAACATCTGGCCACCGACTGCCGTACGCAGGCGTCCTGGGGGAGCCCCCCCCCTCCCCGGTTTCCTTTGGGACGCACCTTGGTGTCTCACAGAAGAGCCCACATTCCCAATTGGGGGCACACCAGCGTGGAATGTAAGGCTGTTTAGAACGGCGTACCTTGAGGCCGTGTGAAGGCCGTACAAACGAGAGCTTTCGAGCGAACAGGGCAGCGCTTCGCCATCGTCGTTGCACGTTCACGGAGCTTAATCAAACGAATGCATTTACTGCCTGTGGCTCAAACGCCAGAGAGGAGTTGGAAGGCATCCAGTGCCCTTTGACAGTTGTTACAACGAACGTGAGTGCACGGTGTCTCGTGAAATAAAGCCCTAGCACTGTTGAGGCCCTCCGTTAACGCATGCTTCTTCGCTCCTATGGCACTCCGAGGTGTTCCTGACGGGGGAAATCTGGACTTTTGCTTGAGGCCGGGGTGGGGCGAGGGGACTCACAGTTCTTGTGCCGGCGAGCTCCCGAGCGCTCCTGCTGAAGCTCCCAGCAAGGAACTGAGAGCAGCAGGCCTCACACGCGTAAACTCAGACTTCTGCTGTCACGAGTAAACTCAGACGTCTTGTGGGAGGCCTTCCGGCAGCAAAGAGAAGGTGGGCGCGAGCAGTGTACTTCAGGCAGCTTAGGACCCGCCCCTGTCTCGTTTACCACGGAGGGGAATAAGGTTTAGCCAGGGTCGCCCAGCTTCAAACCGGAGCTCCTATAGGGATCCTCAGCGGTTTCTGATTACCTCAAGGAAACACAACGGGAGGAGCAGGGCCCTTCCGTGGAGGCCCGTTTGGGCACAGGGACCTCTGCGTGGGAGCTACTGGGTAAGTATGGCAGTCCCTTAGGTAGGCCTCAGTGACCAAGGCTCTCTGGCTCATGCCTAGCTGTGTAAAGAAGTGTGGCAAACGTACGTACTGCTCCTCAGGCTGGGCGCACAGCCTAGCTTTCGCTTCTATGAGAGTGCTGTCCCGAGTCTCTTCCTGGAGCCAGTCGTCAGCACGGTGCCTTTTGGCACTGCAGTTCTCTTTCAGTCAAGGAGGCCGTTCGACTGGCAAAGGGAGTCTGCGCAGCACTGCTTTCGCGAGGCTCTTTGACGACTGGGGCACTCAACCCAGGCAAGCCAGAGAGCAGTACGTTGCCCTTGCTCTGAATGTGAAGAGCTTTCTCCAGGGGCCTGTTTAGGCTAAGGTTCCTCTAGAAGCCAGGAGCCGCCGTTCCGGCACGGAGAGAAGTCATCCTGCGAAACTGGCGAACGAGCTCCTCTCCTGTGTGCCCCCAGGAGCGTCGCAGAGTTAAGGCACTCCGTGGTGGAGTCTGGCCTCATGGAGACCCCTGCACACCCAACTCCCCCGACGTGAAACGCTGGGACTTACCTTGAGGCCTGAGGTCACCTTTCGTTTGGCCGGAGCTGAACATGTAGTGCCGTGGGAGGAGTTTCTAGCAAGGTATTGCCAGCACGGTGTTCCGCTTTGAGAGAACACGCAGCCTCGGCCCACAACGACAATCCTGCCGTGCAGAGACGTCGGGCCGCTAGTGCTGTTCGGGCAGCTTTGAAGCCAAGCGCACGGCGCCTCCAAACGGGGAGAAAGCGTACTCTCCCATCCGCGTCCCGCTTTCAAGCTGAATGACGCAGCATGTTTCTCGGGAGGCTCTGCCGAGCTATCTAGTACAAGGGAGAGAGTGCCTGCCTCTGCCGAGAAAGGTTTTGACGTGGGGATTGCTGGACGTGCGGAAGAGCGTTCCCCAGGCCGTGCCAAGTTTAGGCTTTGGTGATTCTGGATGTTCCCAAGGGTCCAGAATTGTCCCTGGGAAAGCTGTCCTTTTTCTCTTTCTCCGGCTGGAAGTAAACATCTGGCCACCGACTGCCGTACGCAGGCGTCCTGGGGGAGCCCCCCCCTCCCCGGTTTCCTTTGGGACGCACCTTGGTGTCTCACAGAAGAGCCCACATTCCCAATTGGGGGCACACCAGCGTGGAATGTAAGGCTGTTTAGAACGGCGTACCTTGAGGCCGTGTGAAGGCCGTACAAACGAGAGCTTTCGAGCGAACAGGGCAGCGCTTCGCCATCGTCGTTGCACGTTCACGGAGCTTAATCAAACGAATGCATTTACTGCCTGTGGCTCAAACGCCAGAGAGGAGTTGGAAGGCATCCAGTGCCCTTTGACAGTTGTTACAACGAACGTGAGTGCACGGTGTCTCGTGAAATAAAGCCCTAGCACTGTTGAGGCCCTCCGTTAACGCATGCTTCTTCGCTCCTATGGCACTCCGAGGTGTTCCTGACGGGGGAAATCTGGACTTTTGCTTGAGGCCGGGGTGGGGCGAGGGGACTCACAGTTCTTGTGCCGGCGAGCTCCCGAGCGCTCCTGCTGAAGCTCCCAGCAAGGAACTGAGAGCAGCAGGCCTCACACGCGTAAACTCAGACTTCTGCTGTCACGAGTAAACTCAGACGTCTTGTGGGAGGCCTTCCGGCAGCAAAGAGAAGGTGGGCGCGAGCAGTGTACTTCAGGCAGCTTAGGACCCGCCCCTGTCTCGTTTACCACGGAGGGGAATAAGGTTTAGCCAGGGTCGCCCAGCTTCAAACCGGAGCTCCTATAGGGATCCTCAGCGGTTTCTGATTACCTCAAGGAAACACAACGGGAGGAGCAGGGCCCTTCCGTGGAGGCCCGTTTGGGCACAGGGACCTCTGCGTGGGAGCTACTGGGTAAGTATGGCAGTCCCTTAGGTAGGCCTCAGTGACCAAGGCTCTCTGGCTCATGCCTAGCTGTGTAAAGAAGTGTGGCAAACGTACGTACTGCTCCTCAGGCTGGGCGCACAGCCTAGCTTTCGCTTCTATGAGAGTGCTGTCCCGAGTCTCTTCCTGGAGCCAGTCGTCAGCACGGTGCCTTTTGGCACTGCAGTTCTCTTTCAGTCAAGGAGGCCGTTCGACTGGCAAAGGGAGTCTGCGCAGCACTGCTTTCGCGAGGCTCTTTGACGACTGGGGCACTCAACCCAGGCAAGCCAGAGAGCAGTACGTTGCCCTTGCTCTGAATGTGAAGAGCTTTCTCCAGGGGCCTGTTTAGGCTAAGGTTCCTCTAGAAGCCAGGAGCCGCCGTTCCGGCACGGAGAGAAGTCATCCTGCGAAACTGGCGAACGAGCTCCTCTCCTGTGTGCCCCCAGGAGCGTCGCAGAGTTAAGGCACTCCGTGGTGGAGTCTGGCCTCATGGAGACCCCTGCACACCCAACTCCCCCGACGTGAAACGCTGGGACTTACCTTGAGGCCTGAGGTCACCTTTCGTTTGGCCGGAGCTGAACATGTAGTGCCGTGGGAGGAGTTTCTAGCAAGGTATTGCCAGCACGGTGTTCCGCTTTGAGAGAACACGCAGCCTCGGCCCACAACGACAATCCTGCCGTGCAGAGACGTCGGGCCGCTAGTGCTGTTCGGGCAGCTTTGAAGCCAAGCGCACGGCGCCTCCAAACGGGGAGAAAGCGTACTCTCCCATCCGCGTCCCGCTTTCAAGCTGAATGACGCAGCATGTTTCTCGGGAGGCTCTGCCGAGCTATCTAGTACAAGGGAGAGAGTGCCTGCCTCTGCCGAGAAAGGTTTTGACGTGGGGATTGCTGGACGTGCGGAAGAGCGTTCCCCAGGCCGTGCCAAGTTTAGGCTTTGGTGATTCTGGATGTTCCCAAGGGTCCAGAATTGTCCCTGGGAAAGCTGTCCTTTTTCTCTTTCTCCGGCTGGAAGTAAACATCTGGCCACCGACTGCCGTACGCAGGCGTCCTGGGGGAGCCCCCCCCCTCCCCGGTTTCCTTTGGGACGCACCTTGGTGTCTCACAGAAGAGCCCACATTCCCAATTGGGGGCACACCAGCGTGGAATGTAAGGCTGTTTAGAACGGCGTACCTTGAGGCCGTGTGAAGGCCGTACAAACGAGAGCTTTCGAGCGAACAGGGCAGCGCTTCGCCATCGTCGTTGCACGTTCACGGAGCTTAATCAAACGAATGCATTTACTGCCTGTGGCTCAAACGCCAGAGAGGAGTTGGAAGGCATCCAGTGCCCTTTGACAGTTGTTACAACGAACGTGAGTGCACGGTGTCTCGTGAAATAAAGCCCTAGCACTGTTGAGGCCCTCCGTTAACGCATGCTTCTTCGCTCCTATGGCACTCCGAGGTGTTCCTGACGGGGGAAATCTGGACTTTTGCTTGAGGCCGGGGTGGGGCGAGGGGACTCACAGTTCTTGTGCCGGCGAGCTCCCGAGCGCTCCTGCTGAAGCTCCCAGCAAGGAACTGAGAGCAGCAGGCCTCACACGCGTAAACTCAGACTTCTGCTGTCACGAGTAAACTCAGACGTCTTGTGGGAGGCCTTCCGGCAGCAAAGAGAAGGTGGGCGCGAGCAGTGTACTTCAGGCAGCTTAGGACCCGCCCCTGTCTCGTTTACCACGGAGGGGAATAAGGTTTAGCCAGGGTCGCCCAGCTTCAAACCGGAGCTCCTATAGGGATCCTCAGCGGTTTCTGATTACCTCAAGGAAACACAACGGGAGGAGCAGGGCCCTTCCGTGGAGGCCCGTTTGGGCACAGGGACCTCTGCGTGGGAGCTACTGGGTAAGTATGGCAGTCCCTTAGGTAGGCCTCAGTGACCAAGGCTCTCTGGCTCATGCCTAGCTGTGTAAAGAAGTGTGGCAAACGTACGTACTGCTCCTCAGGCTGGGCGCACAGCCTAGCTTTCGCTTCTATGAGAGTGCTGTCCCGAGTCTCTTCCTGGAGCCAGTCGTCAGCACGGTGCCTTTTGGCACTGCAGTTCTCTTTCAGTCAAGGAGGCCGTTCGACTGGCAAAGGGAGTCTGCGCAGCACTGCTTTCGCGAGGCTCTTTGACGACTGGGGCACTCAACCCAGGCAAGCCAGAGAGCAGTACGTTGCCCTTGCTCTGAATGTGAAGAGCTTTCTCCAGGGGCCTGTTTAGGCTAAGGTTCCTCTAGAAGCCAGGAGCCGCCGTTCCGGCACGGAGAGAAGTCATCCTGCGAAACTGGCGAACGAGCTCCTCTCCTGTGTGCCCCCAGGAGCGTCGCAGAGTTAAGGCACTCCGTGGTGGAGTCTGGCCTCATGGAGACCCCTGCACACCCAACTCCCCCGACGTGAAACGCTGGGACTTACCTTGAGGCCTGAGGTCACCTTTCGTTTGGCCGGAGCTGAACATGTAGTGCCGTGGGAGGAGTTTCTAGCAAGGTATTGCCAGCACGGTGTTCCGCTTTGAGAGAACACGCAGCCTCGGCCCACAACGACAATCCTGCCGTGCAGAGACGTCGGGCCGCTAGTGCTGTTCGGGCAGCTTTGAAGCCAAGCGCACGGCGCCTCCAAACGGGGAGAAAGCGTACTCTCCCATCCGCGTCCCGCTTTCAAGCTGAATGACGCAGCATGTTTCTCGGGAGGCTCTGCCGAGCTATCTAGTACAAGGGAGAGAGTGCCTGCCTCTGCCGAGAAAGGTTTTGACGTGGGGATTGCTGGACGTGCGGAAGAGCGTTCCCCAGGCCGTGCCAAGTTTAGGCTTTGGTGATTCTGGATGTTCCCAAGGGTCCAGAATTGTCCCTGGGAAAGCTGTCCTTTTTCTCTTTCTCCGGCTGGAAGTAAACATCTGGCCACCGACTGCCGTACGCAGGCGTCCTGGGGGAGCCCCCCCCCCTCCCCGGTTTCCTTTGGGACGCACCTTGGTGTCTCACAGAAGAGCCCACATTCCCAATTGGGGGCACACCAGCGTGGAATGTAAGGCTGTTTAGAACGGCGTACCTTGAGGCCGTGTGAAGGCCGTACAAACGAGAGCTTTCGAGCGAACAGGGCAGCGCTTCGCCATCGTCGTTGCACGTTCACGGAGCTTAATCAAACGAATGCATTTACTGCCTGTGGCTCAAACGCCAGAGAGGAGTTGGAAGGCATCCAGTGCCCTTTGACAGTTGTTACAACGAACGTGAGTGCACGGTGTCTCGTGAAATAAAGCCCTAGCACTGTTGAGGCCCTCCGTTAACGCATGCTTCTTCGCTCCTATGGCACTCCGAGGTGTTCCTGACGGGGGAAATCTGGACTTTTGCTTGAGGCCGGGGTGGGGCGAGGGGACTCACAGTTCTTGTGCCGGCGAGCTCCCGAGCGCTCCTGCTGAAGCTCCCAGCAAGGAACTGAGAGCAGCAGGCCTCACACGCGTAAACTCAGACTTCTGCTGTCACGAGTAAACTCAGACGTCTTGTGGGAGGCCTTCCGGCAGCAAAGAGAAGGTGGGCGCGAGCAGTGTACTTCAGGCAGCTTAGGACCCGCCCCTGTCTCGTTTACCACGGAGGGGAATAAGGTTTAGCCAGGGTCGCCCAGCTTCAAACCGGAGCTCCTATAGGGATCCTCAGCGGTTTCTGATTACCTCAAGGAAACACAACGGGAGGAGCAGGGCCCTTCCGTGGAGGCCCGTTTGGGCACAGGGACCTCTGCGTGGGAGCTACTGGGTAAGTATGGCAGTCCCTTAGGTAGGCCTCAGTGACCAAGGCTCTCTGGCTCATGCCTAGCTGTGTAAAGAAGTGTGGCAAACGTACGTACTGCTCCTCAGGCTGGGCGCACAGCCTAGCTTTCGCTTCTATGAGAGTGCTGTCCCGAGTCTCTTCCTGGAGCCAGTCGTCAGCACGGTGCCTTTTGGCACTGCAGTTCTCTTTCAGTCAAGGAGGCCGTTCGACTGGCAAAGGGAGTCTGCGCAGCACTGCTTTCGCGAGGCTCTTTGACGACTGGGGCACTCAACCCAGGCAAGCCAGAGAGCAGTACGTTGCCCTTGCTCTGAATGTGAAGAGCTTTCTCCAGGGGCCTGTTTAGGCTAAGGTTCCTCTAGAAGCCAGGAGCCGCCGTTCCGGCACGGAGAGAAGTCATCCTGCGAAACTGGCGAACGAGCTCCTCTCCTGTGTGCCCCCAGGAGCGTCGCAGAGTTAAGGCACTCCGTGGTGGAGTCTGGCCTCATGGAGACCCCTGCACACCCAACTCCCCCGACGTGAAACGCTGGGACTTACCTTGAGGCCTGAGGTCACCTTTCGTTTGGCCGGAGCTGAACATGTAGTGCCGTGGGAGGAGTTTCTAGCAAGGTATTGCCAGCACGGTGTTCCGCTTTGAGAGAACACGCAGCCTCGGCCCACAACGACAATCCTGCCGTGCAGAGACGTCGGGCCGCTAGTGCTGTTCGGGCAGCTTTGAAGCCAAGCGCACGGCGCCTCCAAACGGGGAGAAAGCGTACTCTCCCATCCGCGTCCCGCTTTCAAGCTGAATGACGCAGCATGTTTCTCGGGAGGCTCTGCCGAGCTATCTAGTACAAGGGAGAGAGTGCCTGCCTCTGCCGAGAAAGGTTTTGACGTGGGGATTGCTGGACGTGCGGAAGAGCGTTCCCCAGGCCGTGCCAAGTTTAGGCTTTGGTGATTCTGGATGTTCCCAAGGGTCCAGAATTGTCCCTGGGAAAGCTGTCCTTTTTCTCTTTCTCCGGCTGGAAGTAAACATCTGGCCACCGACTGCCGTACGCAGGCGTCCTGGGGGAGCCCCCCCCCTCCCCGGTTTCCTTTGGGACGCACCTTGGTGTCTCACAGAAGAGCCCACATTCCCAATTGGGGGCACACCAGCGTGGAATGTAAGGCTGTTTAGAACGGCGTACCTTGAGGCCGTGTGAAGGCCGTACAAACGAGAGCTTTCGAGCGAACAGGGCAGCGCTTCGCCATCGTCGTTGCACGTTCACGGAGCTTAATCAAACGAATGCATTTACTGCCTGTGGCTCAAACGCCAGAGAGGAGTTGGAAGGCATCCAGTGCCCTTTGACAGTTGTTACAACGAACGTGAGTGCACGGTGTCTCGTGAAATAAAGCCCTAGCACTGTTGAGGCCCTCCGTTAACGCATGCTTCTTCGCTCCTATGGCACTCCGAGGTGTTCCTGACGGGGGAAATCTGGACTTTTGCTTGAGGCCGGGGTGGGGCGAGGGGACTCACAGTTCTTGTGCCGGCGAGCTCCCGAGCGCTCCTGCTGAAGCTCCCAGCAAGGAACTGAGAGCAGCAGGCCTCACACGCGTAAACTCAGACTTCTGCTGTCACGAGTAAACTCAGACGTCTTGTGGGAGGCCTTCCGGCAGCAAAGAGAAGGTGGGCGCGAGCAGTGTACTTCAGGCAGCTTAGGACCCGCCCCTGTCTCGTTTACCACGGAGGGGAATAAGGTTTAGCCAGGGTCGCCCAGCTTCAAACCGGAGCTCCTATAGGGATCCTCAGCGGTTTCTGATTACCTCAAGGAAACACAACGGGAGGAGCAGGGCCCTTCCGTGGAGGCCCGTTTGGGCACAGGGACCTCTGCGTGGGAGCTACTGGGTAAGTATGGCAGTCCCTTAGGTAGGCCTCAGTGACCAAGGCTCTCTGGCTCATGCCTAGCTGTGTAAAGAAGTGTGGCAAACGTACGTACTGCTCCTCAGGCTGGGCGCACAGCCTAGCTTTCGCTTCTATGAGAGTGCTGTCCCGAGTCTCTTCCTGGAGCCAGTCGTCAGCACGGTGCCTTTTGGCACTGCAGTTCTCTTTCAGTCAAGGAGGCCGTTCGACTGGCAAAGGGAGTCTGCGCAGCACTGCTTTCGCGAGGCTCTTTGACGACTGGGGCACTCAACCCAGGCAAGCCAGAGAGCAGTACGTTGCCCTTGCTCTGAATGTGAAGAGCTTTCTCCAGGGGCCTGTTTAGGCTAAGGTTCCTCTAGAAGCCAGGAGCCGCCGTTCCGGCACGGAGAGAAGTCATCCTGCGAAACTGGCGAACGAGCTCCTCTCCTGTGTGCCCCCAGGAGCGTCGCAGAGTTAAGGCACTCCGTGGTGGAGTCTGGCCTCATGGAGACCCCTGCACACCCAACTCCCCCGACGTGAAACGCTGGGACTTACCTTGAGGCCTGAGGTCACCTTTCGTTTGGCCGGAGCTGAACATGTAGTGCCGTGGGAGGAGTTTCTAGCAAGGTATTGCCAGCACGGTGTTCCGCTTTGAGAGAACACGCAGCCTCGGCCCACAACGACAATCCTGCCGTGCAGAGACGTCGGGCCGCTAGTGCTGTTCGGGCAGCTTTGAAGCCAAGCGCACGGCGCCTCCAAACGGGGAGAAAGCGTACTCTCCCATCCGCGTCCCGCTTTCAAGCTGAATGACGCAGCATGTTTCTCGGGAGGCTCTGCCGAGCTATCTAGTACAAGGGAGAGAGTGCCTGCCTCTGCCGAGAAAGGTTTTGACGTGGGGATTGCTGGACGTGCAGAAGAGCGTTCCCCAGGCCGTGCCAAGTTTAGGCTTTGGTGATTCTGGATGTTCCCAAGGGTCCAGAATTGTCCCTGGGAAAGCTGTCCTTTTTCTCTTTCTCCGGCTGGAAGTAAACATCTGGCCACCGACTGCCGTACGCAGGCGTCCTGGGGGAGCCCCCCCCCTCCCCGGTTTCCTTTGGGACGCACCTTGGTGTCTCACAGAAGAGCCCACATTCCCAATTGGGGGCACACCAGCGTGGAATGTAAGGCTGTTTAGAACGGCGTACCTTGAGGCCGTGTGAAGGCCGTACAAACGAGAGCTTTCGAGCGAACAGGGCAGCGCTTCGCCATCGTCGTTGCACGTTCACGGAGCTTAATCAAACGAATGCATTTACTGCCTGTGGCTCAAACGCCAGAGAGGAGTTGGAAGGCATCCAGTGCCCTTTGACAGTTGTTACAACGAACGTGAGTGCACGGTGTCTCGTGAAATAAAGCCCTAGCACTGTTGAGGCCCTCCGTTAACGCATGCTTCTTCGCTCCTATGGCACTCCGAGGTGTTCCTGACGGGGGAAATCTGGACTTTTGCTTGAGGCCGGGGTGGGGCGAGGGGACTCACAGTTCTTGTGCCGGCGAGCTCCCGAGCGCTCCTGCTGAAGCTCCCAGCAAGGAACTGAGAGCAGCAGGCCTCACACGCGTAAACTCAGACTTCTGCTGTCACGAGTAAACTCAGACGTCTTGTGGGAGGCCTTCCGGCAGCAAAGAGAAGGTGGGCGCGAGCAGTGTACTTCAGGCAGCTTAGGACCCGCCCCTGTCTCGTTTACCACGGAGGGGAATAAGGTTTAGCCAGGGTCGCCCAGCTTCAAACCGGAGCTCCTATAGGGATCCTCAGCGGTTTCTGATTACCTCAAGGAAACACAACGGGAGGAGCAGGGCCCTTCCGTGGAGGCCCGTTTGGGCACAGGGACCTCTGCGTGGGAGCTACTGGGTAAGTATGGCAGTCCCTTAGGTAGGCCTCAGTGACCAAGGCTCTCTGGCTCATGCCTAGCTGTGTAAAGAAGTGTGGCAAACGTACGTACTGCTCCTCAGGCTGGGCGCACAGCCTAGCTTTCGCTTCTATGAGAGTGCTGTCCCGAGTCTCTTCCTGGAGCCAGTCGTCAGCACGGTGCCTTTTGGCACTGCAGTTCTCTTTCAGTCAAGGAGGCCGTTCGACTGGCAAAGGGAGTCTGCGCAGCACTGCTTTCGCGAGGCTCTTTGACGACTGGGGCACTCAACCCAGGCAAGCCAGAGAGCAGTACGTTGCCCTTGCTCTGAATGTGAAGAGCTTTCTCCAGGGGCCTGTTTAGGCTAAGGTTCCTCTAGAAGCCAGGAGCCGCCGTTCCGGCACGGAGAGAAGTCATCCTGCGAAACTGGCGAACGAGCTCCTCTCCTGTGTGCCCCCAGGAGCGTCGCAGAGTTAAGGCACTCCGTGGTGGAGTCTGGCCTCATGGAGACCCCTGCACACCCAACTCCCCCGACGTGAAACGCTGGGACTTACCTTGAGGCCTGAGGTCACCTTTCGTTTGGCCGGAGCTGAACATGTAGTGCCGTGGGAGGAGTTTCTAGCAAGGTATTGCCAGCACGGTGTTCCGCTTTGAGAGAACACGCAGCCTCGGCCCACAACGACAATCCTGCCGTGCAGAGACGTCGGGCCGCTAGTGCTGTTCGGGCAGCTTTGAAGCCAAGCGCACGGCGCCTCCAAACGGGGAGAAAGCGTACTCTCCCATCCGCGTCCCGCTTTCAAGCTGAATGACGCAGCATGTTTCTCGGGAGGCTCTGCCGAGCTATCTAGTACAAGGGAGAGAGTGCCTGCCTCTGCCGAGAAAGGTTTTGACGTGGGGATTGCTGGACGTGCGGAAGAGCGTTCCCCAGGCCGTGCCAAGTTTAGGCTTTGGTGATTCTGGATGTTCCCAAGGGTCCAGAATTGTCCCTGGGAAAGCTGTCCTTTTTCTCTTTCTCCGGCTGGAAGTAAACATCTGGCCACCGACTGCCGTACGCAGGCGTCCTGGGGGAGCCCCCCCCCTCCCCGGTTTCCTTTGGGACGCACCTTGGTGTCTCACAGAAGAGCCCACATTCCCAATTGGGGGCACACCAGCGTGGAATGTAAGGCTGTTTAGAACGGCGTACCTTGAGGCCGTGTGAAGGCCGTACAAACGAGAGCTTTCGAGCGAACAGGGCAGCGCTTCGCCATCGTCGTTGCACGTTCACGGAGCTTAATCAAACGAATGCATTTACTGCCTGTGGCTCAAACGCCAGAGAGGAGTTGGAAGGCATCCAGTGCCCTTTGACAGTTGTTACAACGAACGTGAGTGCACGGTGTCTCGTGAAATAAAGCCCTAGCACTGTTGAGGCCCTCCGTTAACGCATGCTTCTTCGCTCCTATGGCACTCCGAGGTGTTCCTGACGGGGGAAATCTGGACTTTTGCTTGAGGCCGGGGTGGGGCGAGGGGACTCACAGTTCTTGTGCCGGCGAGCTCCCGAGCGCTCCTGCTGAAGCTCCCAGCAAGGAACTGAGAGCAGCAGGCCTCACACGCGTAAACTCAGACTTCTGCTGTCACGAGTAAACTCAGACGTCTTGTGGGAGGCCTTCCGGCAGCAAAGAGAAGGTGGGCGCGAGCAGTGTACTTCAGGCAGCTTAGGACCCGCCCCTGTCTCGTTTACCACGGAGGGGAATAAGGTTTAGCCAGGGTCGCCCAGCTTCAAACCGGAGCTCCTATAGGGATCCTCAGCGGTTTCTGATTACCTCAAGGAAACACAACGGGAGGAGCAGGGCCCTTCCGTGGAGGCCCGTTTGGGCACAGGGACCTCTGCGTGGGAGCTACTGGGTAAGTATGGCAGTCCCTTAGGTAGGCCTCAGTGACCAAGGCTCTCTGGCTCATGCCTAGCTGTGTAAAGAAGTGTGGCAAACGTACGTACTGCTCCTCAGGCTGGGCGCACAGCCTAGCTTTCGCTTCTATGAGAGTGCTGTCCCGAGTCTCTTCCTGGAGCCAGTCGTCAGCACGGTGCCTTTTGGCACTGCAGTTCTCTTTCAGTCAAGGAGGCCGTTCGACTGGCAAAGGGAGTCTGCGCAGCACTGCTTTCGCGAGGCTCTTTGACGACTGGGGCACTCAACCCAGGCAAGCCAGAGAGCAGTACGTTGCCCTTGCTCTGAATGTGAAGAGCTTTCTCCAGGGGCCTGTTTAGGCTAAGGTTCCTCTAGAAGCCAGGAGCCGCCGTTCCGGCACGGAGAGAAGTCATCCTGCGAAACTGGCGAACGAGCTCCTCTCCTGTGTGCCCCCAGGAGCGTCGCAGAGTTAAGGCACTCCGTGGTGGAGTCTGGCCTCATGGAGACCCCTGCACACCCAACTCCCCCGACGTGAAACGCTGGGACTTACCTTGAGGCCTGAGGTCACCTTTCGTTTGGCCGGAGCTGAACATGTAGTGCCGTGGGAGGAGTTTCTAGCAAGGTATTGCCAGCACGGTGTTCCGCTTTGAGAGAACACGCAGCCTCGGCCCACAACGACAATCCTGCCGTGCAGAGACGTCGGGCCGCTAGTGCTGTTCGGGCAGCTTTGAAGCCAAGCGCACGGCGCCTCCAAACGGGGAGAAAGCGTACTCTCCCATCCGCGTCCCGCTTTCAAGCTGAATGACGCAGCATGTTTCTCGGGAGGCTCTGCCGAGCTATCTAGTACAAGGGAGAGAGTGCCTGCCTCTGCCGAGAAAGGTTTTGACGTGGGGATTGCTGGACGTGCGGAAGAGCGTTCCCCAGGCCGTGCCAAGTTTAGGCTTTGGTGATTCTGGATGTTCCCAAGGGTCCAGAATTGTCCCTGGGAAAGCTGTCCTTTTTCTCTTTCTCCGGCTGGAAGTAAACATCTGGCCACCGACTGCCGTACGCAGGCGTCCTGGGGGAGCCCCCCCCCTCCCCCCGGTTTCCTTTGGGACGCACCTTGGTGTCTCACAGAAGAGCCCACATTCCCAATTGGGGGCACACCAGCGTGGAATGTAAGGCTGTTTAGAACGGCGTACCTTGAGGCCGTGTGAAGGCCGTACAAACGAGAGCTTTCGAGCGAACAGGGCAGCGCTTCGCCATCGTCGTTGCACGTTCACGGAGCTTAATCAAACGAATGCATTTACTGCCTGTGGCTCAAACGCCAGAGAGGAGTTGGAAGGCATCCAGTGCCCTTTGACAGTTGTTACAACGAACGTGAGTGCACGGTGTCTCGTGAAATAAAGCCCTAGCACTGTTGAGGCCCTCCGTTAACGCATGCTTCTTCGCTCCTATGGCACTCCGAGGTGTTCCTGACGGGGGAAATCTGGACTTTTGCTTGAGGCCGGGGTGGGGCGAGGGGACTCACAGTTCTTGTGCCGGCGAGCTCCCGAGCGCTCCTGCTGAAGCTCCCAGCAAGGAACTGAGAGCAGCAGGCCTCACACGCGTAAACTCAGACTTCTGCTGTCACGAGTAAACTCAGACGTCTTGTGGGAGGCCTTCCGGCAGCAAAGAGAAGGTGGGCGCGAGCAGTGTACTTCAGGCAGCTTAGGACCCGCCCCTGTCTCGTTTACCACGGAGGGGAATAAGGTTTAGCCAGGGTCGCCCAGCTTCAAACCGGAGCTCCTATAGGGATCCTCAGCGGTTTCTGATTACCTCAAGGAAACACAACGGGAGGAGCAGGGCCCTTCCGTGGAGGCCCGTTTGGGCACAGGGACCTCTGCGTGGGAGCTACTGGGTAAGTATGGCAGTCCCTTAGGTAGGCCTCAGTGACCAAGGCTCTCTGGCTCATGCCTAGCTGTGTAAAGAAGTGTGGCAAACGTACGTACTGCTCCTCAGGCTGGGCGCACAGCCTAGCTTTCGCTTCTATGAGAGTGCTGTCCCGAGTCTCTTCCTGGAGCCAGTCGTCAGCACGGTGCCTTTTGGCACTGCAGTTCTCTTTCAGTCAAGGAGGCCGTTCGACTGGCAAAGGGAGTCTGCGCAGCACTGCTTTCGCGAGGCTCTTTGACGACTGGGGCACTCAACCCAGGCAAGCCAGAGAGCAGTACGTTGCCCTTGCTCTGAATGTGAAGAGCTTTCTCCAGGGGCCTGTTTAGGCTAAGGTTCCTCTAGAAGCCAGGAGCCGCCGTTCCGGCACGGAGAGAAGTCATCCTGCGAAACTGGCGAACGAGCTCCTCTCCTGTGTGCCCCCAGGAGCGTCGCAGAGTTAAGGCACTCCGTGGTGGAGTCTGGCCTCACGGAGACCCCTGCACACCCAACTCCCCCGACGTGAAACGCTGGGACTTACCTTGAGGCCTGAGGTCACCTTTCGTTTGGCCGGAGCTGAACATGTAGTGCCGTGGGAGGAGTTTCTAGCAAGGTATTGCCAGCACGGTGTTCCGCTTTGAGAGAACACGCAGCCTCGGCCCACAACGACAATCCTGCCGTGCAGAGACGTCGGGCCGCTAGTGCTGTTCGGGCAGCTTTGAAGCCAAGCGCACGGCGCCTCCAAACGGGGAGAAAGCGTACTCTCCCATCCGCGTCCCACTTTCAAGCTGAATGACGCAGCATGTTTCTCGGGAGGCTCTGCCGAGCTATCTAGTACAAGGGAGAGAGTGCCTGCCTCTGCCGAGAAAGGTTTTGACGTGGGGATTGCTGGACGTGCGGAAGAGCGTTCCCCAGGCCGTGCCAAGTTTAGGCTTTGGTGATTCTGGATGTTCCCAAGGGTCCAGAATTGTCCCTGGGAAAGCTGTCCTTTTTCTCTTTCTCCGGCTGGAAGTAAACATCTGGCCACCGACTGCCGTACGCAGGCGTCCTGGGGGAGCCCCCCCCCTCCCCGGTTTCCTTTGGGACGCACCTTGGTGTCTCACAGAAGAGCCCACATTCCCAATTGGGGGCACACCAGCGTGGAATGTAAGGCTGTTTAGAACGGCGTACCTTGAGGCCGTGTGAAGGCCGTACAAACGAGAGCTTTCGAGAGAACAGGGCAGCGCTTCGCCATCGTCGTTGCACGTTCACGGAGCTTAATCAAACGAATGCATTTACTGCCTGTGGCTCAAACGCCAGAGAGGAGTTGGAAGGCATCCAGTGCCCTTTGACAGTTGTTACAACGAACGTGAGTGCACGGTGTCTCGTGAAATAAAGCCCTAGCACTGTTGAGGCCCTCCGTTAACGCATGCTTCTTCGCTCCTATGGCACTCCGAGGTGTTCCTGACGGGGGAAATCTGGACTTTTGCTTGAGGCCGGGGTGGGGCGAGGGGACTCACAGTTCTTGTGCCGGCGAGCTCCCGAGCGCTCCTGCTGAAGCTCCCAGCAAGGAACTGAGAGCAGCAGGCCTCACACGCGTAAACTCAGACTTCTGCTGTCACGAGTAAACTCAGACGTCTTGTGGGAGGCCTTCCGGCAGCAAAGAGAAGGTGGGCGCGAGCAGTGTACTTCAGGCAGCTTAGGACCCGCCCCTGTCTCGTTTACCACGGAGGGGAATAAGGTTTAGCCAGGGTCGCCCAGCTTCAAACCGGAGCTCCTATAGGGATCCTCAGCGGTTTCTGATTACCTCAAGGAAACACAACGGGAGGAGCAGGGCCCTTCCGTGGAGGCCCGTTTGGGCACAGGGACCTCTGCGTGGGAGCTACTGGGTAAGTATGGCAGTCCCTTAGGTAGGCCTCAGTGACCAAGGCTCTCTGGCTCATGCCTAGCTGTGTAAAGAAGTGTGGCAAACGTACGTACTGCTCCTCAGGCTGGGCGCACAGCCTAGCTTTCGCTTCTATGAGAGTGCTGTCCCGAGTCTCTTCCTGGAGCCAGTCGTCAGCACGGTGCCTTTTGGCACTGCAGTTCTCTTTCAGTCAAGGAGGCCGTTCGACTGGCAAAGGGAGTCTGCGCAGCACTGCTTTCGCGAGGCTCTTTGACGACTGGGGCACTCAACCCAGGCAAGCCAGAGAGCAGTACGTTGCCCTTGCTCTGAATGTGAAGAGCTTTCTCCAGGGGCCTGTTTAGGCTAAGGTTCCTCTAGAAGCCAGGAGCCGCCGTTCCGGCACGGAGAGAAGTCATCCTGCGAAACTGGCGAACGAGCTCCTCTCCTGTGTGCCCCCAGGAGCGTCGCAGAGTTAAGGCACTCCGTGGTGGAGTCTGGCCTCACGGAGACCCCTGCACACCCAACTCCCCCGACGTGAAACGCTGGGACTTACTTTGAGGCCTGAGGTCACCTTTCGTTTGGCCGGAGCTGAACATGTAGTGCCGTGGGAGGAGTTTCTAGCAAGGTATTGCCAGCACGGTGTTCCGCTTTGAGAGAACACGCAGCCTCGGCCCACAACGACAATCCTGCCGTGCAGAGACGTCGGGCCGCTAGTGCTGTTCGGGCAGCTTTGAAGCCAAGCGCACGGCGCCTCCAAACGGGGAGAAAGCGTACTCTCCCATCCGCGTCCCACTTTCAAGCTGAATGACGCAGCATGTTTCTCGGGAGGCTCTGCCGAGCTATCTAGTACAAGGGAGAGAGTGCCTGCCTCTGCCGAGAAAGGTTTTGACGTGGGGATTGCTGGACGTGCGGAAGAGCGTTCCCCAGGCCGTGCCAAGTTTAGGCTTTGGTGATTCTGGATGTTCCCAAGGGTCCAGAATTGTCCCTGGGAAAGCTGTCCTTTTTCTCTTTCTCCGGCTGGAAGTAAACATCTGGCCACCGACTGCCGTACGCAGGCGTCCTGGGGGAGCCCCCCCCCTCCCCGGTTTCCTTTGGGACGCACCTTGGTGTCTCACAGAAGAGCCCACATTCCCAATTGGGGGCACACCAGCGTGGAATGTAAGGCTGTTTAGAACGGCGTACCTTGAGGCCGTGTGAAGGCCGTACAAACGAGAGCTTTCGAGCGAACAGGGCAGCGCTTCGCCATCGTCGTTGCACGTTCACGGAGCTTAATCAAACGAATGCATTTACTTCCTGTGGCTCAAACGCCAGAGAGGAGTTGGAAGGCATCCAGTGCCCTTTGACAGTTGTTACAACGAACGTGAGTGCACGGTGTCTCGTGAAATAAAGCCCTAGCACTGTTGAGGCCCTCCGTTAACGCATGCTTCTTCGCTCCTATGGCACTCCGAGGTGTTCCTGACGGGGGAAATCTGGACTTTTGCTTGAGGCCGGGGTGGGGCGAGGGGACTCACAGTTCTTGTGCCGGCGAGCTCCCGAGCGCTCCTGCTGAAGCTCCCAGCAAGGAACTGAGAGCAGCAGGCCTCACACGCGTAAACTCAGACTTCTGCTGTCACGAGTAAACTCAGACGTCTTGTGGGAGGCCTTCCGGCAGCAAAGAGAAGGTGGGCGCGAGCAGTGTACTTCAGGCAGCTTAGGACCCGCCCCTGTCTCGTTTACCACGGAGGGGAATAAGGTTTAGCCAGGGTCGCCCAGCTTCAAACCGGAGCTCCTATAGGGATCCTCAGCGGTTTCTGATTACCTCAAGGAAACACAACGGGAGGAGCAGGGCCCTTCCGTGGAGGCCCGTTTGGGCACAGGGACCTCTGCGTGGGAGCTACTGGGTAAGTATGGCAGTCCCTTAGGTAGGCCTCAGTGACCAAGGCTCTCTGGCTCATGCCTAGCTGTGTAAAGAAGTGTGGCAAACGTACGTACTGCTCCTCAGGCTGGGCGCACAGCCTAGCTTTCGCTTCTATGAGAGTGCTGTCCCGAGTCTCTTCCTGGAGCCAGTCGTCAGCACGGTGCCTTTTGGCACTGCAGTTCTCTTTCAGTCAAGGAGGCCGTTCGACTGGCAAAGGGAGTCTGCGCAGCACTGCTTTCGCGAGGCTCTTTGACGACTGGGGCACTCAACCCAGGCAAGCCAGAGAGCAGTACGTTGCCCTTGCTCGGAATGTGAAGCGCTTTCTCCAGGGGCCTGTTTAGGCTAAGGTTCCTCTAGAAGCCAGGAGCCGCCGTTCCGGCACGGAGAGAAGTCATCCTGCGAAACTGGCGAACGAGCTCCTCTCCTGTGTGCCCCCAGGAGCGTCGCAGAGTTAAGGCACTCCGTGGTGGAGTCTGGCCTCATGGAGACCCCTGCACACCCAACTCCCCCGACGTGAAACGCTGGGACTTACCTTGAGGCCTGAGGTCACCTTTCGTTTGGCCGGAGCTGAACATGTAGTGCCGTGGGAGGAGTTTCTAGCAAGGTATTGCCAGCACGGTGTTCCGCTTTGAGAGAACACGCAGCCTCGGCCCACAACGACAATCCTGCCGTGCAGAGACGTCGGGCCGCTAGTGCTGTTCGGGCAGCTTTGAAGCCAAGCGCACGGCGCCTCCAAACGGGGAGAAAGCGTACTCTCCCATCCGCGTCCCACTTTCAAGCTGAATGACGCAGCATGTTTCTCGGGAGGCTCTGCCGAGCTATCTAGTACAAGGGAGAGAGTGCCTGCCTCTGCCGAGAAAGGTTTTGACGTGGGGATTGCTGGACGTGCGGAAGAGCGTTCCCCAGGCCGTGCCAAGTTTAGGCTTTGGTGATTCTGGATGTTCCCAAGGGTCCAGAATTGTCCCTGGGAAAGCTGTCCTTTTTCTCTTTCTCCGGCTGGAAGTAAACATCTGGCCACCGACTGCCGTACGCAGGCGTCCTGGGGGAGCCCCCCCCCTCCCCGGTTTCCTTTGGGACGCACCTTGGTGTCTCACAGAAGAGCCCACATTCCCAATTGGGGGCACACCAGCGTGGAATGTAAGGCTGTTTAGAACGGCGTACCTTGAGGCCGTGTGAAGGCCGTACAAACGAGAGCTTTCGAGCGAACAGGGCAGCGCTTCGCCATCGTCGTTGCACGTTCACGGAGCTTAATCAAACGAATGCATTTACTGCCTGTGGCTCAAACGCCAGAGAGGAGTTGGAAGGCATCCAGTGCCCTTTGACAGTTGTTACAACGAACGTGAGTGCACGGTGTCTCGTGAAATAAAGCCCTAGCACTGTTGAGGCCCTCCGTTAACGCATGCTTCTTCGCTCCTATGGCACTCCGAGGTGTTCCTGACGGGGGAAATCTGGACTTTTGCTTGAGGCCGGGGTGGGGCGAGGGGACTCACAGTTCTTGTGCCGGCGAGCTCCCGAGCGCTCCTGCTGAAGCTCCCAGCAAGGAACTGAGAGCAGCAGGCCTCACACGCGTAAACTCAGACTTCTGCTGTCACGAGTAAACTCAGACGTCTTGTGGGAGGCCTTCCGGCAGCAAAGAGAAGGTGGGCGCGAGCAGTGTACTTCAGGCAGCTTAGGACCCGCCCCTGTCTCGTTTACCACGGAGGGGAATAAGGTTTAGCCAGGGTCGCCCAGCTTCAAACCGGAGCTCCTATAGGGATCCTCAGCGGTTTCTGATTACCTCAAGGAAACACAACGGGAGGAGCAGGGCCCTTCCGTGGAGGCCCGTTTGGGCACAGGGACCTCTGCGTGGGAGCTACTGGGTAAGTATGGCAGTCCCTTAGGTAGGCCTCAGTGACCAAGGCTCTCTGGCTCATGCCTAGCTGTGTAAAGAAGTGTGGCAAACGTACGTACTGCTCCTCAGGCTGGGCGCACAGCCTAGCTTTCGCTTCTATGAGAGTGCTGTCCCGAGTCTCTTCCTGGAGCCAGTCGTCAGCACGGTGCCTTTTGGCACTGCAGTTCTCTTTCAGTCAAGGAGGCCGTTCGACTGGCAAAGGGAGTCTGCGCAGCACTGCTTTCGCGAGGCTCTTTGACGACTGGGGCACTCAACCCAGGCAAGCCAGAGAGCAGTACGTTGCCCTTGCTCGGAATGTGAAGCGCTTTCTCCAGGGGCCTGTTTAGGCTAAGGTTCCTCTAGAAGCCAGGAGCCGCCGTTCCGGCACGGAGAGAAGTCATCCTGCGAAACTGGCGAACGAGCTCCTCTCCTGTGTGCCCCCAGGAGCGTCGCAGAGTTAAGGCACTCCGTGGTGGAGTCTGGCCTCATGGAGACCCCTGCACACCCAACTCCCCCGACGTGAAACGCTGGGACTTACCTTGAGGCCTGAGGTCACCTTTCGTTTGGCCGGAGCTGAACATGTAGTGCCGTGGGAGGAGTTTCTAGCAAGGTATTGCCAGCACGGTGTTCCGCTTTGAGAGAACACGCAGCCTCGGCCCACAACGACAATCCTGCCGTGCAGAGACGTCGGGCCGCTAGTGCTGTTCGGGCAGCTTTGAAGCCAAGCGCACGGCGCCTCCAAACGGGGAGAAAGCGTACTCTCCCATCCGCGTCCCACTTTCAAGCTGAATGACGCAGCATGTTTCTCGGGAGGCTCTGCCGAGCTATCTAGTACAAGGGAGAGAGTGCCTGCCTCTGCCGAGAAAGGTTTTGACGTGGGGATTGCTGGACGTGCGGAAGAGCGTTCCCCAGGCCGTGCCAAGTTTAGGCTTTGGTGATTCTGGATGTTCCCAAGGGTCCAGAATTGTCCCTGGGAAAGCTGTCCTTTTTCTCTTTCTCCGGCTGGAAGTAAACATCTGGCCACCGACTGCCGTACGCAGGCGTCCTGGGGGAGCCCCCCCCCCTCCCCGGTTTCCTTTGGGACGCACCTTGGTGTCTCACAGAAGAGCCCACATTCCCAATTGGGGGCACACCAGCGTGGAATGTAAGGCTGTTTAGAACGGCGTACCTTGAGGCCGTGTGAAGGCCGTACAAACGAGAGCTTTCGAGCGAACAGGGCAGCGCTTCGCCATCGTCGTTGCACGTTCACGGAGCTTAATCAAACGAATGCATTTACTGCCTGTGGCTCAAACGCCAGAGAGGAGTTGGAAGGCATCCAGTGCCCTTTGACAGTTGTTACAACGAACGTGAGTGCACGGTGTCTCGTGAAATAAAGCCCTAGCACTGTTGAGGCCCTCCGTTAACGCATGCTTCTTCGCTCCTATGGCACTCCGAGGTGTTCCTGACGGGGGAAATCTGGACTTTTGCTTGAGGCCGGGGTGGGGCGAGGGGACTCACAGTTCTTGTGCCGGCGAGCTCCCGAGCGCTCCTGCTGAAGCTCCCAGCAAGGAACTGAGAGCAGCAGGCCTCACACGCGTAAACTCAGACTTCTGCTGTCACGAGTAAACTCAGACGTCTTGTGGGAGGCCTTCCGGCAGCAAAGAGAAGGTGGGCGCGAGCAGTGTACTTCAGGCAGCTTAGGACCCGCCCCTGTCTCGTTTACCACGGAGGGGAATAAGGTTTAGCCAGGGTCGCCCAGCTTCAAACCGGAGCTCCTATAGGGATCCTCAGCGGTTTCTGATTACCTCAAGGAAACACAACGGGAGGAGCAGGGCCCTTCCGTGGAGGCCCGTTTGGGCACAGGGACCTCTGCGTGGGAGCTACTGGGTAAGTATGGCAGTCCCTTAGGTAGGCCTCAGTGACCAAGGCTCTCTGGCTCATGCTTAGCTGTGTAAAGAAGTGTGGCAAACGTACGTACTGCTCCTCAGGCTGGGCGCACAGCCTAGCTTTCGCTTCTATGAGAGTGCTGTCCCGAGTCTCTTCCTGGAGCCAGTCGTCAGCACGGTGCCTTTTGGCACTGCAGTTCTCTTTCAGTCAAGGAGGCCGTTCGACTGGCAAAGGGAGTCTGCGCAGCACTGCTTTCGCGAGGCTCTTTGACGACTGGGGCACTCAACCCAGGCAAGCCAGAGAGCAGTACGTTGCCCTTGCTCTGAATGTGAAGAGCTTTCTCCAGGGGCCTGTTTAGGCTAAGGTTCCTCTAGAAGCCAGGAGCCGCCGTTCCGGCACGGAGAGAAGTCATCCTGCGAAACTGGCGAACGAGCTCCTCTCCTGTGTGCCCCCAGGAGCGTCGCAGAGTTAAGGCACTCCGTGGTGGAGTCTGGCCTCATGGAGACCCCTGCACACCCAACTCCCCCGACGTGAAACGCTGGGACTTACCTTGAGGCCTGAGGTCACCTTTCGTTTGGCCGGAGCTGAACATGTAGTGCCGTGGGAGGAGTTTCTAGCAAGGTATTGCCAGCACGGTGTTCCGCTTTGAGAGAACACGCAGCCTCGGCCCACAACGACAATCCTGCCGTGCAGAGACGTCGGGCCGCTAGTGCTGTTCGGGCAGCTTTGAAGCCAAGCGCACGGCGCCTCCAAACGGGGAGAAAGCGTACTCTCCCATCCGCGTCCCACTTTCAAGCTGAATGACGCAGCATGTTTCTCGGGAGGCTCTGCCGAGCTATCTAGTACAAGGGAGAGAGTGCCTGCCTCTGCCGAGAAAGGTTTTGACGTGGGGATTGCTGGACGTGCGGAAGAGCGTTCCCCAGGCCGTGCCAAGTTTAGGCTTTGGTGATTCTGGATGTTCCCAAGGGTCCAGAATTGTCCCTGGGAAAGCTGTCCTTTTTCTCTTTCTCCGGCTGGAAGTAAACATCTGGCCACCGACTGCCGTACGCAGGCGTCCTGGGGGAGCCCCCCCCCTCCCCGGTTTCCTTTGGGACGCACCTTGGTGTCTCACAGAAGAGCCCACATTCCCAATTGGGGGCACACCAGCGTGGAATGTAAGGCTGTTTAGAACGGCGTACCTTGAGGCCGTGTGAAGGCCGTACAAACGAGAGCTTTCGAGCGAACAGGGCAGCGCTTCGCCATCGTCGTTGCACGTTCACGGAGCTTAATCAAACGAATGCATTTACTGCCTGTGGCTCAAACGCCAGAGAGGAGTTGGAAGGCATCCAGTGCCCTTTGACAGTTGTTACAACGAACGTGAGTGCACGGTGTCTCGTGAAATAAAGCCCTAGCACTGTTGAGGCCCTCCGTTAACGCATGCTTCTTCGCTCCTATGGCACTCCGAGGTGTTCCTGACGGGGGAAATCTGGACTTTTGCTTGAGGCCGGGGTGGGGCGAGGGGACTCACAGTTCTTGTGCCGGCGAGCTCCCGAGCGCTCCTGCTGAAGCTCCCAGCAAGGAACTGAGAGCAGCAGGCCTCACACGCGTAAACTCAGACTTCTGCTGTCACGAGTAAACTCAGACGTCTTGTGGGAGGCCTTCCGGCAGCAAAGAGAAGGTGGGCGCGAGCAGTGTACTTCAGGCAGCTTAGGACCCGCCCCTGTCTCGTTTACCACGGAGGGGAATAAGGTTTAGCCAGGGTCGCCCAGCTTCAAACCGGAGCTCCTATAGGGATCCTCAGCGGTTTCTGATTACCTCAAGGAAACACAACGGGAGGAGCAGGGCCCTTCCGTGGAGGCCCGTTTGGGCACAGGGACCTCTGCGTGGGAGCTACTGGGTAAGTATGGCAGTCCCTTAGGTAGGCCTCAGTGACCAAGGCTCTCTGGCTCATGCCTAGCTGTGTAAAGAAGTGTGGCAAACGTACGTACTGCTCCTCAGGCTGGGCGCACAGCCTAGCTTTCGCTTCTATGAGAGTGCTGTCCCGAGTCTCTTCCTGGAGCCAGTCGTCAGCACGGTGCCTTTTGGCACTGCAGTTCTCTTTCAGTCAAGGAGGCCGTTCGACTGGCAAAGGGAGTCTGCGCAGCACTGCTTTCGCGAGGCTCTTTGACGACTGGGGCACTCAACCCAGGCAAGCCAGAGAGCAGTACGTTGCCCTTGCTCGGAATGTGAAGCGCTTTCTCCAGGGGCCTGTTTAGGCTAAGGTTCCTCTAGAAGCCAGGAGCCGCCGTTCCGGCACGGAGAGAAGTCATCCTGCGAAACTGGCGAACGAGCTCCTCTCCTGTGTGCCCCCAGGAGCGTCGCAGAGTTAAGGCACTCCGTGGTGGAGTCTGGCCTCACGGAGACCCCTGCACACCCAACTCCCCCGACGTGAAACGCTGGGACTTACCTTGAGGCCTGAGGTCACCTTTCGTTTGGCCGGAGCTGAACATGTAGTGCCGTGGGAGGAGTTTCTAGCAAGGTATTGCCAGCACGGTGTTCCGCTTTGAGAGAACACGCAGCCTCGGCCCACAACGACAATCCTGCCGTGCAGAGACGTCGGGCCGCTAGTGCTGTTCGGGCAGCTTTGAAGCCAAGCGCACGGCGCCTCCAAACGGGGAGAAAGCGTACTCTCCCATCCGCGTCCCACTTTCAAGCTGAATGACGCAGCATGTTTCTCGGGAGGCTCTGCCGAGCTATCTAGTACAAGGGAGAGAGTGCCTGCCTCTGCCGAGAAAGGTTTTGACGTGGGGATTGCTGGACGTGCGGAAGAGCGTTCCCCAGGCCGTGCCAAGTTTAGGCTTTGGTGATTCTGGATGTTCCCAAGGGTCCAGAATTGTCCCTGGGAAAGCTGTCCTTTTTCTCTTTCTCCGGCTGGAAGTAAACATCTGGCCACCGACTGCCGTACGCAGGCGTCCTGGGGGAGCCCCCCCCCTCCCCGGTTTCCTTTGGGACGCACCTTGGTGTCTCACAGAAGAGCCCACATTCCCAATTGGGGGCACACCAGCGTGGAATGTAAGGCTGTTTAGAACGGCGTACCTTGAGGCCGTGTGAAGGCCGTACAAACGAGAGCTTTCGAGCGAACAGGGCAGCGCTTCGCCATCGTCGTTGCACGTTCACGGAGCTTAATCAAACGAATGCATTTACTGCCTGTGGCTCAAACGCCAGAGAGGAGTTGGAAGGCATCCAGTGCCCTTTGACAGTTGTTACAACGAACGTGAGTGCACGGTGTCTCGTGAAATAAAGCCCTAGCACTGTTGAGGCCCTCCGTTAACGCATGCTTCTTCGCTCCTATGGCACTCCGAGGTGTTCCTGACGGGGGAAATCTGGACTTTTGCTTGAGGCCGGGGTGGGGCGAGGGGACTCACAGTTCTTGTGCCGGCGAGCTCCCGAGCGCTCCTGCTGAAGCTCCCAGCAAGGAACTGAGAGCAGCAGGCCTCACACGCGTAAACTCAGACTTCTGCTGTCACGAGTAAACTCAGACGTCTTGTGGGAGGCCTTCCGGCAGCAAAGAGAAGGTGGGCGCGAGCAGTGTACTTCAGGCAGCTTAGGACCCGCCCCTGTCTCGTTTACCACGGAGGGGAATAAGGTTTAGCCAGGGTCGCCCAGCTTCAAACCGGAGCTCCTATAGGGATCCTCAGCGGTTTCTGATTACCTCAAGGAAACACAACGGGAGGAGCAGGGCCCTTCCGTGGAGGCCCGTTTGGGCACAGGGACCTCTGCGTGGGAGCTACTGGGTAAGTATGGCAGTCCCTTAGGTAGGCCTCAGTGACCAAGGCTCTCTGGCTCATGCCTAGCTGTGTAAAGAAGTGTGGCAAACGTACGTACTGCTCCTCAGGCTGGGCGCACAGCCTAGCTTTCGCTTCTATGAGAGTGCTGTCCCGAGTCTCTTCCTGGAGCCAGTCGTCAGCACGGTGCCTTTTGGCACTGCAGTTCTCTTTCAGTCAAGGAGGCCGTTCGACTGGCAAAGGGAGTCTGCGCAGCACTGCTTTCGCGAGGCTCTTTGACGACTGGGGCACTCAACCCAGGCAAGCCAGAGAGCAGTACGTTGCCCTTGCTCTGAATGTGAAGAGCTTTCTCCAGGGGCCTGTTTAGGCTAAGGTTCCTCTAGAAGCCAGGAGCCGCCGTTCCGGCACGGAGAGAAGTCATCCTGCGAAACTGGCGAACGAGCTCCTCTCCTGTGTGCCCCCAGGAGCGTCGCAGAGTTAAGGCACTCCGTGGTGGAGTCTGGCCTCACGGAGACCCCTGCACACCCAACTCCCCCGACGTGAAACGCTGGGACTTACCTTGAGGCCTGAGGTCACCTTTCGTTTGGCCGGAGCTGAACATGTAGTGCCGTGGGAGGAGTTTCTAGCAAGGTATTGCCAGCACGGTGTTCCGCTTTGAGAGAACACGCAGCCTCGGCCCACAACGACAATCCTGCCGTGCAGAGACGTCGGGCCGCTAGTGCTGTTCGGGCAGCTTTGAAGCCAAGCGCACGGCGCCTCCAAACGGGGAGAAAGCGTACTCTCCCATCCGCGTCCCACTTTCAAGCTGAATGACGCAGCATGTTTCTCGGGAGGCTCTGCCGAGCTATCTAGTACAAGGGAGAGAGTGCCTGCCTCTGCCGAGAAAGGTTTTGACGTGGGGATTGCTGGACGTGCGGAAGAGCGTTCCCCAGGCCGTGCCAAGTTTAGGCTTTGGTGATTCTGGATGTTCCCAAGGGTCCAGAATTGTCCCTGGGAAAGCTGTCCTTTTTCTCTTTCTCCGGCTGGAAGTAAACATCTGGCCACCGACTGCCGTACGCAGGCGTCCTGGGGGAGCCCCCCCCCTCCCCGGTTTCCTTTGGGACGCACCTTGGTGTCTCACAGAAGAGCCCACATTCCCAATTGGGGGCACACCAGCGTGGAATGTAAGGCTGTTTAGAACGGCGTACCTTGAGGCCGTGTGAAGGCCGTACAAACGAGAGCTTTCGAGCGAACAGGGCAGCGCTTCGCCATCGTCGTTGCACGTTCACGGAGCTTAATCAAACGAATGCATTTACTTCCTGTGGCTCAAACGCCAGAGAGGAGTTGGAAGGCATCCAGTGCCCTTTGACAGTTGTTACAACGAACGTGAGTGCACGGTGTCTCGTGAAATAAAGCCCTAGCACTGTTGAGGCCCTCCGTTAACGCATGCTTCTTCGCTCCTATGGCACTCCGAGGTGTTCCTGACGGGGGAAATCTGGACTTTTGCTTGAGGCCGGGGTGGGGCGAGGGGACTCACAGTTCTTGTGCCGGCGAGCTCCCGAGCGCTCCTGCTGAAGCTCCCAGCAAGGAACTGAGAGCAGCAGGCCTCACACGCGTAAACTCAGACTTCTGCTGTCACGAGTAAACTCAGACGTCTTGTGGGAGGCCTTCCGGCAGCAAAGAGAAGGTGGGCGCGAGCAGTGTACTTCAGGCAGCTTAGGACCCGCCCCTGTCTCGTTTACCACGGAGGGGAATAAGGTTTAGCCAGGGTCGCCCAGCTTCAAACCGGAGCTCCTATAGGGATCCTCAGCGGTTTCTGATTACCTCAAGGAAACACAACGGGAGGAGCAGGGCCCTTCCGTGGAGGCCCGTTTGGGCACAGGGACCTCTGCGTGGGAGCTACTGGGTAAGTATGGCAGTCCCTTAGGTAGGCCTCAGTGACCAAGGCTCTCTGGCTCATGCCTAGCTGTGTAAAGAAGTGTGGCAAACGTACGTACTGCTCCTCAGGCTGGGCGCACAGCCTAGCTTTCGCTTCTATGAGAGTGCTGTCCCGAGTCTCTTCCTGGAGCCAGTCGTCAGCACGGTGCCTTTTGGCACTGCAGTTCTCTTTCAGTCAAGGAGGCCGTTCGACTGGCAAAGGGAGTCTGCGCAGCACTGCTTTCGCGAGGCTCTTTGACGACTGGGGCACTCAACCCAGGCAAGCCAGAGAGCAGTACGTTGCCCTTGCTCGGAATGTGAAGCGCTTTCTCCAGGGGCCTGTTTAGGCTAAGGTTCCTCTAGAAGCCAGGAGCCGCCGTTCCGGCACGGAGAGAAGTCATCCTGCGAAACTGGCGAACGAGCTCCTCTCCTGTGTGCCCCCAGGAGCGTCGCAGAGTTAAGGCACTCCGTGGTGGAGTCTGGCCTCATGGAGACCCCTGCACACCCAACTCCCCCGACGTGAAACGCTGGGACTTACCTTGAGGCCTGAGGTCACCTTTCGTTTGGCCGGAGCTGAACATGTAGTGCCGTGGGAGGAGTTTCTAGCAAGGTATTGCCAGCACGGTGTTCCGCTTTGAGAGAACACGCAGCCTCGGCCCACAACGACAATCCTGCCGTGCAGAGACGTCGGGCCGCTAGTGCTGTTCGGGCAGCTTTGAAGCCAAGCGCACGGCGCCTCCAAACGGGGAGAAAGCGTACTCTCCCATCCGCGTCCCACTTTCAAGCTGAATGACGCAGCATGTTTCTCGGGAGGCTCTGCCGAGCTATCTAGTACAAGGGAGAGAGTGCCTGCCTCTGCCGAGAAAGGTTTTGACGTGGGGATTGCTGGACGTGCGGAAGAGCGTTCCCCAGGCCGTGCCAAGTTTAGGCTTTGGTGATTCTGGATGTTCCCAAGGGTCCAGAATTGTCCCTGGGAAAGCTGTCCTTTTTCTCTTTCTCCGGCTGGAAGTAAACATCTGGCCACCGACTGCCGTACGCAGGCGTCCTGGGGGAGCCCCCCCCCTCCCCGGTTTCCTTTGGGACGCACCTTGGTGTCTCACAGAAGAGCCCACATTCCCAATTGGGGGCACACCAGCGTGGAATGTAAGGCTGTTTAGAACGGCGTACCTTGAGGCCGTGTGAAGGCCGTACAAACGAGAGCTTTCGAGCGAACAGGGCAGCGCTTCGCCATCGTCGTTGCACGTTCACGGAGCTTAATCAAACGAATGCATTTACTGCCTGTGGCTCAAACGCCAGAGAGGAGTTGGAAGGCATCCAGTGCCCTTTGACAGTTGTTACAACGAACGTGAGTGCACGGTGTCTCGTGAAATAAAGCCCTAGCACTGTTGAGGCCCTCCGTTAACGCATGCTTCTTCGCTCCTATGGCACTCCGAGGTGTTCCTGACGGGGGAAATCTGGACTTTTGCTTGAGGCCGGGGTGGGGCG
Source organism: Globicephala melas (assembly GCF_963455315.2). Taxonomy (NCBI): domain Eukaryota; kingdom Metazoa; phylum Chordata; class Mammalia; order Artiodactyla; family Delphinidae; genus Globicephala; species Globicephala melas. The sequence goes on along the minus strand of NW_027207457.1, from coordinate 1,490 downwards.
AGGGGACTCACAGTTCTTGTGCCGGCGAGCTCCCGAGCGCTCCTGCTGAAGCTCCCAGCAAGGAACTGAGAGCAGCAGGCCTCACACGCGTAAACTCAGACTTCTGCTGTCACGAGTAAACTCAGACGTCTTGTGGGAGGCCTTCCGGCAGCAAAGAGAAGGTGGGCGCGAGCAGTGTACTTCAGGCAGCTTAGGACCCGCCCCTGTCTCGTTTACCACGGAGGGGAATAAGGTTTAGCCAGGGTCGCCCAGCTTCAAACCGGAGCTCCTATAGGGATCCTCAGCGGTTTCTGATTACCTCAAGGAAACACAACGGGAGGAGCAGGGCCCTTCCGTGGAGGCCCGTTTGGGCACAGGGACCTCTGCGTGGGAGCTACTGGGTAAGTATGGCAGTCCCTTAGGTAGGCCTCAGTGACCAAGGCTCTCTGGCTCATGCCTAGCTGTGTAAAGAAGTGTGGCAAACGTACGTACTGCTCCTCAGGCTGGGCGCACAGCCTAGCTTTCGCTTCTATGAGAGTGCTGTCCCGAGTCTCTTCCTGGAGCCAGTCGTCAGCACGGTGCCTTTTGGCACTGCAGTTCTCTTTCAGTCAAGGAGGCCGTTCGACTGGCAAAGGGAGTCTGCGCAGCACTGCTTTCGCGAGGCTCTTTGACGACTGGGGCACTCAACCCAGGCAAGCCAGAGAGCAGTACGTTGCCCTTGCTCGGAATGTGAAGCGCTTTCTCCAGGGGCCTGTTTAGGCTAAGGTTCCTCTAGAAGCCAGGAGCCGCCGTTCCGGCACGGAGAGAAGTCATCCTGCGAAACTGGCGAACGAGCTCCTCTCCTGTGTGCCCCCAGGAGCGTCGCAGAGTTAAGGCACTCCGTGGTGGAGTCTGGCCTCATGGAGACCCCTGCACACCCAACTCCCCCGACGTGAAACGCTGGGACTTACCTTGAGGCCTGAGGTCACCTTTCGTTTGGCCGGAGCTGAACATGTAGTGCCGTGGGAGGAGTTTCTAGCAAGGTATTGCCAGCACGGTGTTCCGCTTTGAGAGAACACGCAGCCTCGGCCCACAACGACAATCCTGCCGTGCAGAGACGTCGGGCCGCTAGTGCTGTTCGGGCAGCTTTGAAGCCAAGCGCACGGCGCCTCCAAACGGGGAGAAAGCGTACTCTCCCATCCGCGTCCCACTTTCAAGCTGAATGACGCAGCATGTTTCTCGGGAGGCTCTGCCGAGCTATCTAGTACAAGGGAGAGAGTGCCTGCCTCTGCCGAGAAAGGTTTTGACGTGGGGATTGCTGGACGTGCGGAAGAGCGTTCCCCAGGCCGTGCCAAGTTTAGGCTTTGGTGATTCTGGATGTTCCCAAGGGTCCAGAATTGTCCCTGGGAAAGCTGTCCTTTTTCTCTTTCTCCGGCTGGAAGTAAACATCTGGCCACCGACTGCCGTACGCAGGCGTCCTGGGGGAGCCCCCCCCCCTCCCCGGTTTCCTTTGGGACGCACCTTGGTGTCTC